>NW_020884878.1:9441676-9735170 GCF_003945725.1 Corapipo altera
TTTCTTTCCCTTTCTTTCCCTTTCTTTCCCTTTCTTTCCCTTTCTTTTCTCCTCTTCTGTCGAGTTTTAAAATGCTTCCTACTGTGTGTACAGCACAGTCTGAGAGAGACTTATGGCTGCTTGTAAGTGACAGGAATTGTGAGTTTGAGGATGTTTGACAGTTCCACAACAGTGGCAGTCCTTGGCTGAATGGCAGGGGCAGGCATGATGAGCTGAACCACAAAAGATGAAATGGCACAGGGTGTGCTGTGAGAGCGTTGGCAAGACCATAGCAGGGTATTCCTGGGTGTATGCTTTGCTATGATGAGCATTGTACAGATCTGGATGCATTGCTGCTGCTAGAAAACCAGATAGCATACGGACCTGGCAGTGATGGATAAAGACATGTGCTACACTTAGTACTCTGGATGGAAAGGTAATAGAAAAGCAAAGTATGGCAAGAGAGGATGGAAATATCAGTGCCCAGTTGTATAAACTGGTTCTTTATACAGATACAAGTTTTTGAGAAATACAATTCCTGGTATCATTTTAGTAATGTTTAACAGATCTTAAGTGTTTCCTGGAATCACTCAATAACTTAAAATGATTCACTTTCATTATGACCTCTCCCTGTGTACTCAGTGGCAGAAGTGTCTTTTAGAGCACTGAAAGTGTTTATTTTAAACATGAGGCTTTCAGTGATGCTCTTGAGGTCTGTTTTCTCTTGGCCTTTCAGAGCTGTTTAGTACCTTGTTGTAATTGTGTTTGCTCTTTTTTGTTTTTTTCCATGTCACTTCTCTCTCTGAGTGCTTACTTTCCTCAGAACAGTCACAGGCCAAACTCAACAAATGAGGGGAGCAATTATACCAATTCCATTGGAGAAAATCCTCTTACTTGATAGCTGAATTCTGTTCACACCAGCCAAAAGTATTGTCCCAGGGCATGGCTTTCTCTTTTTGCTACTGTTCTTTCCTAAGTGCTGTAAACTATTGACAGGAGGCCCCTTTTTCCTTTTCCCGACCAAAAGTGATGCACCTCCAGGTAAATTTGTTAATACAATGGAGTTTGACAATTCATTCAAAAAGAAAAATTACCTCCAAGTTTGAGAAGATCTGTTGTCATGGAGTTGTAAACTGGGCTCTGTCTCTTCACAATATCCCACAGGCTTTGCAGAAATGACAGGAGGTAATTACATAGGAGTGTGTCCTACTACATTAGCCAGTGATGCCACTACATCGTTGCCCTAAGCCTCTCGTATTATTTAATGCAAAAATCCACACTGACGTTAAGAGAGAAGGTTTTCAAATGCAATTTTCGTCATAACCATCTTTCCTTGTTGTCCTCAACCTGAATTTTTACTGATGCTGCTTCCTATTAAGCATGAAGCCCCAACAGTAGTTTAAGAGAAAAGTCCAGGAAGGTTGATGAATAAAGTTGAGCAGTATTGTTATTTCTGCCACCCCTGAGATTTGCTGTTAAGTGCTCTTGGGTCTGAATTATTTGATCAATACTGCTACCCCAGGGGCAATCAATTGAACTTGCCATCCAAACAGAGTAACACTGAAGACTTGAAAAATGTTTGAGATTTGTTGTTTTTTTCTTCCTCATTACACATTTTAGGGATAGCTATACAAACAGGTTCTTTGTGTTGCTGATTAATAGCTCTTAACAGTTGTTGCTTTTGCAAAACTCGTGTCTGCAGCAAAGTTAATGTAGAAAAAGGACAATGAAGTGCGTTCACCTGCCTGAACAGAGCCTGCAGAGCTGAGGAGGAAGCTCTGGGTGTAAGCATTCAGCCGTCCCGATGAAGGATGGAGATGTTTGTTTCCAAAGCACACTCAGTGTCTTTCTCTGTTGGTAGGAAAACAGCCTTTCTGAGCGTCCCTTGTGTTTTGGGGAACCAGCCCTGAGCACTTTCTGCAGTGGGTCCTGGGGCAGGACCATCAGATGCAGGGACTAACAGGCACACAGCTTCCTCCCTTCCTTTCTATAACATACTGCTAACACTCCTTTCCCTTTCTGAGGAGATACTATTTCAGCCAATTTGTGATGTGAGTCAGGGAAGCTCTGAACTGTCACAGAAAGCAAAGCAAAACAGCTTCTCAATACACATTGTTTTTACTGCAAAATTCAAATAATTTTTGTCTAATTCTTGTTTAAATAAATATATAAATCTGTTCCCATCCTGCACTGCACAAGAAAATAAACATGGTGATGCTGAAAAATCCTCTAGAAGCCTATAGTAAAACTGAAAAACTGTGTCCCTGCCTATTTATAGCAAGGCTAAAGTGAGAACTTGAGGAGAACTGAAAGAGAAGACTCCTTCAAATTCTTTACTCTTTGAAAATTGAAGGACCTGCTTAGAGTAAGGCAAAGAACTGGGAGCTTTTTGACAGAGTTTGGTTAGTCTCCAGGGGAACTTCCACATGACTGAGTCTGCTTTGCTGAAAGCTTTTCTTCACATCGCTTTTCTGTTTAAGATCAAATCCACTGTGTTAGGTTCCAAGCAGCAAGAATTTACATTCCTAAAACATTTCAAAATCCTGAATTTGTCTACAAAGTGTTTCCAGAAATATCAGCTGTCACTATAGTGCAAAAAAAGATGTTTGAAATGTATTTTCAGAGTAGCTCTTGTTTACATAAAAAACTGACAACTAATATTGTCCTTCATAAATCAAACTCCATCCCATGCATCTACTGTGAGACAGAAACTACTTGTGTAGAGGACAGCACATGAGCTCTAGTCACTCAGGACACAAAGTGCTGAATAATTACCATTGAGATCTATGGTTGATGCTAAGGTCAATTTTGGATGTATCATGTGTACTTCTAACTGGGTAAATTTACATCCTTATATGGATTAGAACTGTGACTAGACAGTAATATTCCAGGAAGTCAAGATATATGTGAAAGAGCAATAGACAGTCCATTTTATGCAATGATAAGGGAAATGTTTTATAAAGCTATCAATAATTTCCCCAAATTTTGTCATTTTCAAGGGGGAAGTTTCTAGTTGTTCATAATAAAATGCTGGGTTTGTGACTTCAGAGAAGACAATCATACTGGCAGAAAATACTAATAAGGAAGTGGCTGCTACAGGAGAAAAATTAAGTGTTTTAGTGTTAGCCTCAGTCATTCACAAAGACCAGGGAAAGTCACAGGAAACTAAGTAGTGCTGTTTTCCAAACCATCCACAACTGAAGTGATCTATCTTAATATAACCAAGGCTGCATTATTACCGATAACACATTAGCTCCTCTTTAAACAGAGAAAATTATTAGAGACTTATTTATAAAATACATATATATCTACATTGCCTCTGAAAGAATAGTGATAATTGCTTTGTATTGCAGTGTTAAAAACAGTTATATGCATTGCTGAGAATGAAGAGACTCTGAAAACTGATTAAGAATATATGAAAACTGAAAACTTTTATTGCATTCAATTAACTTGAATCATGATGGTGCAGAGCCATGTTAACTTTGGGAGACATTATTCTGTCCAATAATGGAACATGATGATGCATTTTAGTGGCCTGAATCCCATTCATACAGTGTGATGCTGCTAAAAAGCTTGTATGACATTTGGACAGTTAAGGACATGATTTCCCTCAGTAAATTAATTTTCCATCAGAGCACACTCAGTCAGGGAGGGAAGATGGTGAAAACAGGATGAGGAAATATTTCTCCTGTTCACCAGATTTTGGCCTAGCCAAAGAACCACCTTGTTGTGTGGCCTTGCTGTCAGAGTTGAGTCCCACACTGAAGTTCCTACCCTAGAAAGATAACATTACAAGTTTGTGCTTTCTTTGGATGTTTTTCAGTTCTTAATTTGAAAAAATGTTGTAGTTTACTTTTACCCAGCAATTTAGCAAATAACAGGTTGTTGTACAAGTATGATGTTTCTGCTGGGATTCTGTTCTACTAGAATCAAATGTTGTTGTCCATGTCTATAACTGGCAAAAACCTGTTAATAATCTTAATGATGTATTAAAATACTTTGAATTGATGATATAATGGTTATTTCCAGAAAAAATATCATCTCTAAGAAACAACCAGGAGTCTGGATAAAGAACAAATTATATCTGTATAATTCCTATAAAATTGTACCATCTTTCTTTTGTATGCATTACATTTTGGTCACAGAGTGTCTTAAGCTGTCCTTAAACCCTCTTTCCAGTGGCTACTCCATCCATGTCCTACTCTGCCTCCTAAGCTGTGCCAGGATATCTGGTTTTGTGCATATGTAGTGAATTAGAACAGGAAGGGAATAATTAATGGTTTACTGGGGTTTAATCTGGATCGCTTTCCTGATTTAGTTCATCACATATCTGCAGATCCAGTTGTCCTGACTCAGCCAAAGGAAAAAGAACAAATGAGTGGAGAAAAAGTCCATCTGGGCAGGACAAAGAGTCCTTAAAAGAAGTTTATGGGAAAATTTGGCCTCAGCAAAGATCGGCTATCTTTGCCTCTTCATTTGCTCCTTGGAGGAAATTAAAGAGAATTCACCAACCTGTAAGCAGACCGCCTATGAATGCTTGGAACTGTTGTTATGTGTCATAGTAGGCTATGACTTATTACTGCTTTTGGAAATATAGTCTGACATTTGCTTATCAAACTCACAAACACACAAATGTGTATTCTCTGCTAACCAAAGCACAAGTAAGAAGTCTTGTAGCTTTTCCTCCTTTTCTTCTTCTCTTTTTATGTAATGTAAGAGTTATCGTTATATTGCTGGTCTCTAATTGTGAGGTTTATAAATCAATACTGTTAGGCATAACGTGTTTATCATGTGTTAAAATATGTGAATTGACCTTGACAAAAATATTGCAAGGTATGATCTCTTTTCTTTATATTTCTTTGGCTACATTATTTTATTAGAAAAAAGCTTTGATATTCAGCATCTCGCAACAGTGCTTTCTATTCTGCCTGCATCTCATTTTGTGCTAGGGTAAATAATAATGTACTGTCTTGATGACATGAAACCAATAAAGTTTTTATGCCAATTGTGATAATAGTTTAATTGGTCTAAATGTCAGATTCTGCTAGTAGCTCAGAGGATACTGTGGGGTCTGGTAAAGACTCAATACCCTTAAAATACGTGGCTTGCTTTACCTACACCACACGTAACTTAGACAGTGCATTCTATATGCTGTTATTATTTCTACATGGTTAAACCCCCAAATTTTTAAGTGTCCGCAAAGTTTGACTGTGGGTAATCTTGCATGATGTTTAGATTCAGCAGGACAATTAAATAGAAGTCAATAGAGGTTTAACAATACACATGCTTAAGTGGTTTTTGTAATAAGGCACAATGTCCCTAAGTGTTTGCTAGAAAGGGGATTTCAATTTCTTTACAAATAGCTGAAATTCACAGCAGTGTGTGGAATGTGATACATTGAAGGTCATGAACTGTTTAAAGCAATGGATGATTCATCTTCTCAGATACCTGATATTATTAAGAGGCACTTTTGGATCTTGACCAGAATTCAATTTAACAGATGATTTGATAGAGTGTGTTTTTAAATCCCTTCAGATTTTCACTGACAGCATGGTAAAGTGATAGAGAACAGCTTAGTTGCAGTGACTGTAGCTGGAATTAAACACTTTGAATTCTAATTCTCCTGGAAAAGCAGTAATTCATTTCTACCAGGAGAGGCTGCTCAGAAACTGTTCCTTGGTCATACAGCCACACCGAGAGTAAATGCCTGTGTATGTCACATATGCCTCCCAAATTTCAGACAGTTTGTTGGAAAGGTTCGTTTCCTTTGTGTGTGTGTGTGCACCCTCATCAGTGATAGGGTAGAGTCTTTCACTCAATAACAGCAATGAGCCTGAGGACCTTAAAGGATTTGGGTCTTCATGTCTCTGTGCATCAGCTTTCATTAAGCTAAATAATTTACACAGTCCTACCTAAGTACCAGAGCTTGCCTTGCTCTTGAAACGCTGAAGGCAAAGCTGCCTTGAACAACCATAGCAGTGGTCTTTGAAACGTTGTCAGACTTCTTGGCTTTCTTAGATGTGTTCACAGACTCTGGTCTGACAATTTTGGTTGAGCTCCAAAGCAACCTGAGCTTCACGATATGCCAGCCTGGACCACACCAACCAAGCTCACTGAACGGGCACTCATCCTTCAAAGCTGTTGACCATGACTGCCGCCAGCTCCTGGCAAGGCAGGCACATTTCCTCAGCACCCAGAAGCAGATGTCCTCACACATGGGTAGAGTTAAACTTCATCTCTGTCCGGGAACTTCTTTGGCAAAGGACTTCTAGCTGTGCTCTTCAAGGCAGAATAAATTTGTTATTCTTGCACAAATATCTTGGATGGTGTGTTCTAGATACTCTTTGGTGTGTGGTCCCAGGCAACCAGCCATGGCTCCCTGAGATGTGTCTGGTCAGTAGGGGTAAGACACAGGAACTTCTGAGGGACTAATGGAGACTGGGAAAGCTGTCCCTAAGCAGGCCATGGGTATCTGGTCTCTAATCAAGGACTGGGTAAATGTAAGAGAGAGATGGTGAGCTTTCGTGGGAGAGCTTTTGTAGGAGAGTTAGGGAAGAGAATATGTGTGTTAGTAGCGATTTTTGGCACTTGCTGAACAAAGTTTGTGTCACTTGGTCACCTGTGTTTTCCCTTGTGGCACAGAGGGAGGACCGCAGCTCTCTCCAGTTTGTCCTGCCCTGCTGCAGCTGTACCCAGCACAAATCATTCCTCAGCCACACTTACCTCTGCTATGTCCTTGGAGGACTTTTAGGTCTGTGGATCTTTGCTGGAGCTGTAGATTCACACTGAGGGAGTCCCTTCATCAGGTGTCAGTGACAGGAGCCCACAAGGACTGTCTGTGCCCAGGCTCTGGAGCTCAGGAGAGGAGATGTCCTGCTGTGAGCAGGCTGGTCTGAAGGGAATGATGACAGATGTTTTTGAGGGTTACTGACTTGACTGAGGATTACTTGACAAGTCTGTGGACAAGATTTGTGACTGAGCAGGGAATTGGATCCTGCTTGACAGAGGCAGAGGTGCTAAACCATTAGAAAAAGGTAGTTGTAATACCAAGAAGCTCTGAACACGCAACAGGAAGGAATTTTACTGGCCAAGGTATTAAACTTATGAATACACTCTTGGAAGGCGATGATTTTGATTTACACTGTCAAAGTGTATAAGGTAGAAGAGTCCTGGGTGTCCACATGCCATGAGTTATACATGAGACAGTTCTGTTCATTCATTGTCTTTAATGACTGCAAACTAAAAGAACGCACTAGTGAAAAAAATGCTATTTGTACCACCAGGGATCTGGACCTGGCTGGCTTAAAATCTCCTGAGCAAAAAATGTTCATCACACTCTGACCAAATAGAAAAATGATGTAGCTTACTTTCTTTCATGTTCCCTTTCTTTAGCTACAGCTGCAGTTGTGTTTGGTTTTTGTTGTTTTGGGGTTTTTCACCTTATGGACCTTTTCAGACAAAATTGCTCTTTGTCTGTAAGACTTCTGTTTATTGCCCTCCCTGATCTCTCCCTCTTGAGTCAAGACTAAGCACAAGATACAGAAGTCTAACTTTCAGATTTTTACTCTCCAACGTTTCTCACAGAAAATCAATGCTTTGTATTTGAGCTCAAACACTGTGCATTAAAGATGAGCACCTTCATCAGCACAAGACGTCTCTTATTTCCCTTCAGCTGCAGAGGTGAGGCGAAGACCATTTTTACACAACAGCTTTCTTCTCTAAGTCCAAATGGTGCCTTGATCTCTAAGCCACCTGTAAAAGCTTCCAGCTTTCTTTAAATGCAAGTTTAGTGCTCAACTTCCATCCAACCAAGAGGCTGGGTCAGTGTTCAGGGAATCCATACAATGTTGTGCAGATGTACAAATTAGCCTGGATGGTGGTCTAGAAACATGTCCTGAGCACACTTGATTCACACGAAAATCAGTCAAATAGCTACCACCATCCTCCATCTCACTGACAGAGTAAAAGTGCCTGTTGATAGTAGTTTCACACCAAGTAAATTCACATTTCATGTCTGTCTTGTAGCTCTGGGTTTTGCACACCTTATTGTTTTAGAATAATTTGCATGTATTTGCATATCCATTTATGTTTGGGGGACTTGTTAGCATCAGTGGAAATAGAAGGGAAAGTATGTCATTAGTGTTATGCTGTTACTGTTTCATAATGTTTAATTCCAGACCTCCTACTTCATGGTTTATGTGTCTATTCATGTAGACGCTGGCAATTTTGAATGTATATTTGTACTTTCTTCATCAGACATGCTTTGGAATGATTCTGGGGCAGTTCTAGGCAGGACAGAGTAATCTGTGCCAGAAGACTGTTATTCTTGTATAGGAGATAAAGCAACTAAGGGCATGGGGAACGACAAGGGTCAGTGAGTAGTGTTAGAAACAGCCAGCATCCAGCTCTGTGTTGCCAAGCAATGCTTCATTAAATGCTTCTTTTTGAGTAGAGACTACATGGCAAAGCAATAAATGTATTTTTTAAAATTGCATTGGAAGGTTTGAGGGTAACCTAGCAACAAAAGTTATATGTATTAAAAATGTAGTACACAAAAGAACAAGGCAGCAAGAATTCTTCCACTAATATCCATGATACATGATTTATTCTCTGCACCCTCACAGATGTGTAAATTCAGATGGACCTTGTTTCAGACAAAGGATCCATGGTGTTGGAGACTCCCTCTGTAGCCTTCAAGTCTTTCATGCTCACACATTTCTAACCTGTAATTAGAAATGAGCCTGTAAGAGATCATCCTTTGTTAATGGACAGTTAATTGATGCCTTAAGATCCTTTTAGTTTTTTGATTTTTCTAATTTTTATAAGTTTTATAAGTAGTTATATAGCAGAAGTAGATTTAGAAGCAGCAGCATTTCATTCCTTTACCTTTAACACAGAAGCTACATAGATTACCAACCCTCTAACCCCATTCTGTGTTCCCCATATCAATTCTACCCCTGGATTCCATCAGAACATATTTAGTCTCGCTTTAAGGTAGGCCTGTTCTGTTTGGAGAATGTTTGTATCTTGGCCTAAACTGCAGAGTACAGTCAAACTCTAGGTAACTATGTGCCCCTGTACCCTGAAGAAGATGAAGATTGATGAAGAGAGGGTCACGAAAAGACCCTCAATTCCCCAGGGGCGGGCCGGGAGTGGATCAGGGCAAAAGTCACAGGGTGGGAAAGCCTTGGATTGGGTAGGCAGTATTATAAATTGTAACATCTGAGACACGGGGAGGCGCGCGCGTCTTGTTACCAAATTAAAATCCTTTTCTTATCTCATCCCCAATTAAATTGCTTTGGAGTTTTTGTTCCTCAGCTCCTTTAGGCATCATAATAGACAACAGTGCATTGGAAGAAATGTTCTTGTGATACTTCACTGCTGTCTGGGGAACCTGTGCTTCTGCCAAGAGAACTTCAAAATTGGCATAACATTCTGTCCCTGGGTCTTCCAGAACTGCACAAAATCTCCTGCACGGGTGCAAACCACATCCCACTTCAGTGACTTAAGCAAGCTGTTTGCCATCACCTTAGCTCTGTTCCAGTTTTCTTAAATGGGCTATGCATTATTTACAGGTGAGGAAAAAAAGGTAAACAAGCTTAAAGCAACTGTATTGGCTAGAGAACAGACTATCAACAGGGATAATTTAGCATTTAGGTTCAAGAACATCAGTGTATATTCACCACTGTCACTGATAATGCTTTGCTACTTAATCATACAGGTCCTTAAATTTCTGTTGATAAAAATCTCATAGGCATCTGTGGCTCTTGTCAGTGGACTGCTAGAATCACACAGCTCTTGGCAGGCCCAAACTTTTGGGTGGATATCTTGATCCTAAATTCTGCTGGGACCCTCAGGCCAGGAGTTTCCCACCTGTGTGGGAGGTCAGAAGACTGCCCAGTGTGGTATATGTTCAGTTCACATAGATCTCACAGGAAAGATCCAGAAAAAGCAGAGTAGAAAAGCCCAAGAAAAGGGCTCTTCTGCCTGCTAGCTCTTGGGTTAGATGTGGTACATGTTCACGTCTTCTCCATCACCTGAGACAGACTGAAAACCTAGACACAGTTCTCCAGGTTCCAGGAGAGAGTCCTAACAAAAAATTGAACTGTAATTCAGCAGTGTGCCCTTCTCAACCTGGAAATTGTTGCTTCTTGTATGATAACTCAAACCTCTAAGCATTATTGTGACCCAGTGCATGTATAACAAATGTTTAGGTTCGTAGTTTGGGGGAAGTGGTCCTTCCTTTTTTCTCAGTACTGGCAAGGCAACATCTGGAGTGTACTGCCAGTCTGGACTCCCTAGTGGAAGAAACTATGGACTTACTGGAGCCAGCTGAGTGCAGGTTGGCTAAGATGAACAAAGGACTGAAGCATCTCTCATATGAAGAAGGACTGAGAGAGCTAGGACTGTGCAGCCTGGAGAAGAGCAGGCTCAAGGAGGATCTTATCAGCATGTATGAACATCTAATAGGAGGTAGTGAGGAAGAGAGCACCAGACTTCTCAGTGGTGCCCAGTGACACAACAAGAGGCAATGAACACAAATTAAAACATGTGAAATTCCATCTGAATGTAAGAAAACATTTTTTTTTTTTTACTCTGAGCGGTCAAGCACTGGCACAGGTTGCCCAGAGATGTTTTAGAGGCTGTTTCTGGACATATCAAAAACCTGATAATGTGGTCCTGGGCAAGTTGCTGTAACTGCCTCTACTTGAGCTGGGGGTTGCACTAGGTGATCTCAGGAGGTCCTTTCCAACACAAATGATTCTGTGATTCCATGATGTGAACTCTAGCTCTAGGTGCACACTGCTTGGAAGCAATCTGCCTATGGTTACAGAATATTTATAAAGCAGGATGTTGAAATCTCAGAAGATTACTAACATTGCATTTGGCAGCATACTTTCTTCATCTTTTATCTGTGAACAGGGAGAAAATACTTTGAAATATTTAAACTAAACAATTTTAAGTATTTGCTTCATACAAAATACGCACTTAGCAAAAGTAATGCAAAACAGTTTTGGTTACCACAAAACTCTGCATGTCCTTAGAAGCTTCTTTATCTGTTCAGAGACCTTCCTACTTCTCTCTCTTGGCAACAGCATTTCTGACTTTCTTTCCTGTTTTGCAGGAAGGAGATTATTTTTTTCCTATTATCATGTGAGCTAAGAATATATTCTTAGAAGTTCTTAATCCCCAGCTCCTGTCTCATGTGTACTCATTCACGCAGTCTTTCTCCTTCCCTCTGTGCCATCTCTTGAGGCCCCAGATGCTCATCTCCTCTAAAAAACAGGGTTTCCACTGTGTTTCATTTGTACACTGGTGTTGTCCCGAAGCAGCTCAGGTGTTCCTGACAAATGACATGTATTCCTCCTTTCTGAGGAGTTGACAACATTGTCACTTCACCCCTGGGAAGGCAATAATATCCTCAGTTACTTGGAGTCCATTCAAGTCATCTTGCACCAGTTGTTTGAATTTCAGCACCACGTGGCACAAGACCTTACTGGCAGAGAGCAGTATCACATTGTGCATTGGTGGAAGGAAATACGCATATTGAAGGTCTCCTGATATCCACGAGTCTTAGGAGGCTTTTTACTAAACAGTATGTGATAGGTAGTGTGGTAGTTTAGTCTAGGCCTTCCTTGGTGATCAGTTTGTAGCGAAGGAAGTGCCCAGATTTACCCAGTATTCCCTACGATTTTTACGTAAACCAGACTATAAGAAGAAAAGAGGAAAGGCCTTTGCTCTCTTTCCTTCCGGTGGCTTGGAGGTGCAGGTTCCCTGCTGTTGAGTCTGTCGTGTTGGGGAGTGAGGCCTGGTAAGGCCTTGTCGACCTTGGGAGGCGGAGGTTGCCGACAATTGTTCCAGAGCGACTCTCAGTGACTCTCAGTTGTCCCAAGAGTCTTTGCTAACTCTTTTAGTAGATAGATATTGGGCTACTAACTGGGATATATATATATATTTTATTTTGGTTTTGTTCCCTTTCCTTTCCCCTTCCCTTTCCCTTGTGAAATTGTATATATTTTAATTGTATATAATTGTAATATAAGTGTAAATATATTTATATATATCACTTTAGCTGTCTCTCTCTTGTTTCAAGTTTTCTTAGTTGTTTTTCTCCCTCTTCTCCCTGGGGTTTGGGGGGGGGGGGGGGGTACTTCTTGTAGTAAGGTTTGGAGACTTGGCAGGGAGCCAGCTTCAAACCATATCAGTAGGTAGCTATCATGCCTTTGAGAGGGCAAGGGTTGGTCAGTGAGTACCTGCAAAATAGCACACCTTGCTTTGAATCACAAGCTTTTGCTTTAAATTTTAATTTTTGTGTAACCAGACTGTAGCCAGAAAGGGATTGCAATGGTCAAGAAGATGAGGAGTAGGTGTTTTCATTTAATTTTAAAGAAATATGTGAATGTTGTACTTCGCCTATATGCTTATACCTGTTCCCAAAAACTGCCTCTGTACTTGAACTCACCTTGCAGGAAAGCTTCTTTGTCTTGTTTTTCAATGCTCCTGCAATCCAAATGAGAGGTGGATGAGCAAGCACACCAGATGATCTTTAAGACAAGGACCATCTAACAAAGCAGATGATGTTGGGAGCTGTCTGCTGCTCCAGTGTTTTCCCCATAATACAGGTTATCAAGGTGAGTAAAGCATTTTAATGGTTGGAACGGGTCAGGGAGTTTCAGTTTCATCTGACCATTCCTGAATCACATTTCTGGTCCCTCCATTTTGCTGCTTAAGTGCCATTTCCCTTCATTTTTCTTTCAGGTGCATTAACTCTAATGGTGTGTTCCCTATATAACCTATTGGTGGCTTCACTGCTGAGATAGGCAGTTTTGGTCATGGTTTCATCAGTACATATGTATCTGGGGACCTGGCTTGCCCTGTGGCATAATCATGTGTCATGCTGTTAGCATCTAATCTAAGCTGGCAGAGTTACTGCAGTGACAGCCTGTGTGTATTGTGATTTATGTGAAGGTGGGCAAAAGAATTAGGATCGGACAAGAAGGCTGTGTCAGCACTGCTGCACCCTTTAATTCCATGAACACAGGCTACATGGGGCAGTGCTGAGGTTTAGCAGGAGTGAGAGGTATGATAGAGCTCACATGGACTTCCCAGTAAGAGCATGCACACGGTGGCAGTGCACACAGTAGGCTCCAAGCTTGTCAGTTCACATAGGTAAAAAATTTATATGGATCAATGCTCCTTGCACAGAGTTCTGCAGCAATGGTCTAGGCTGGCAACACAAGAGACCTGCTGTGATATCTTTCGAAATTCTGTTATGTGTGTTAAAAATTGCAATTGTAAATTTGTAATTATATAAGTTACAACTGCAATTTCAAAACGTTTAGAGAAATTAGGCATTCACGAAGCTCTATATTGCTTTACCAACCATATTCACTAGTAAATATTTCTTTTTTTGCTCAGAGGAGGCCATCTCATGGGGTGGTCTGAATATGAGATGAGATTAGCATGAAAATATTGTGTTTAAATGTGTATGAAGCACTGTAAACACCATTAGTCTTTCTGAGACACACTTGGCAGGCAGCACTGTAAACTGCATAGAACAGCAAGCAGAATATGCGACATGGCCTTTCTTTGAGAATGAAGATGCATTTCAACAAAAACCCCTAATACCTGTCAATATTTCAATAGATCAGGCTAACACCTGCTGGTAAAACTGCGCTGGAGGTCCTTTGGGACACAACACAGCACTGTGTGTAGATCTTGCCACTGTTTTTACTAGTCTGTTGGGAAGGTCGCCTCCAGCTTGCTAAGTGCTGCTGCAAAAACAGACTGAAACTCTTGAGTTCATTTCCATGTATGTAGACTGAGTGGAGATGGAGAAATTCCTTCAGCGAGGTCAGGTGGAAGAAACTGGTATAGGTTCCAGCAGGAGTGTCCAGCTGAATCACAGAGGCAGAGGAGCTTTTGAGGCTGTTACCAACCCAGTAAAGCAAAGGTGACACGTTTTCTTTCCATATTCCATATTCCTTCCCCCACTCCCCAACATTTCTGTCACAAGTCAGTCTGAACAAAGTGTCTTGAGTATTCCTGTGGGAGGGTCGTCCAGTGAAAAGAGTGTGTGAGGCTCTGCTTAGGGGGTCTAAAATTATCCTGGGTAATGGAAGGATAAAGGAGAATTCATGCCTTGGATGGCTCTCCACGCTGAAAATCAGCATCTGAAACTGCCAGCAGTAAGATTAAAGAGTTAATCATTCTTTAGTATGCTGCAATATATACCATCTACTGCATAATTTCAACCAGTGAGCATTTAAAACACATAAAGCACATTTGTTCTCTAGATATTTGATAAGGAAAAAAAGTAGCTGTATTTCTCAAGCAGAATGTCTGTCTAGAAACAGTTCACCAGCTCTAATCAAACCAATCTATCTTCTTATAACTCAGTGTCAGACAGTAATTACAGTCATTTGAAATAACAGACACTAAAAACAAATTTGCTGAAAGGGAAATTTAGGGTATTTATTGTAATATATGTGGAGGGAGGAAGAGCTAATGCCCTAGAATATTGCAAATGGTAAGTCGATGATTTCTAGACCTCATGAGTTAGAAAATATTTGCCTTGCAGAGAACTGTAGCTTCTCCCCATTTTCCTTTAGAAGAAGAAATGGATTATTAAACATTAAAAAAGTATTGTAGTCCTAGTTCCATATGGATACAAATATACAAAGACTGTTTACAGCAAAATAATGCAAATAACACTGACAAGATAGATGGCAAAAAGTAACCAAATGCAACAGTCTCCACGGTCTGCCCTACCTTCATTTACCTCCCTTAGTGAGTTTATGCTGTAAGAATCATCTCTGTTTACATGACTGTATATAATTATTGCCAGACAGTCTATTTCCTGCTGTCACTCTCGATGCATAGACTGACAAGAGGGGGCAACTCCTCTAGCTTTCTGACTCCTGCTATTTTACTTCTTTAGCTTCTTTCAACAAGGAAACACAGTTGTTGACCCAATGTCAGATGGACTAGCCCATATTGACAGGAGTGATTTGCCTACCACCAACACCCCTGCTCTCACAGTCAGGCTATGGGTCATTTAGTATTCCCTTCTATGGCATACACATCATTTCCCAAACATTGAACTGTTTTGCTGTCCTTCACCTTTGTTGCCAAAGCAAAGGACAACATAATTTGGAATTACCAAATATGACCTTTCTAAGTGCTATACTTACAAGATACACAACTTCTGGATCACATATGTGGTAGCAACATATTACAGAGAACTTGCTTAGTACATTCTGTATTTTTCCTACTAATTTATTTTTGGATGTAGTTGTTTGTCTAGTTTCCTTGCTGTTCCAGAGAAGTTTTTCTCATGTCATAGCTTTTCTATCACCGAAGGAAGTATAGAAGAGAACTTGGAATTTTTATAGTGATTTTTTTTTAACTGTAAGAATGATAAAACACTGGAACAGGTTACTCAGAGCATTGTGGAGTCTCCACCTGTGAAGATTTTCAAAAGCTGACTGGACATAGTCCTGAGCAACCTGCCTGAGTGGGAGGACTGGCCTGGATTATCTCCAGAGGTCCCCACCAACCTCAGCTCTTCTATGAGTCTATAAGAATAAGTTGAATACTAAAAAGTATCTCTCAGAAATGACCTTCACATAATAATGCTTAAAACTGTACAAATCAGAGAATGTCTTGGTGAAGGAAAGCAATTATTTGACTCTGCATTATTAAGGTGCAGCATGGAACTCAGTAATAACAGCAGAAGAATGTAAGAAATTATGATTCTGTGAAATCACGTGTCTGTATTGAAAAATTGCCTTACCAAAATTTTTTTATGAGCATAAAACTGTTCAGTTAGAGTGATTAAGATGTTCTCATATTTCTATTTTTCTAAGTGGAACTGATTTTTTTTTGCCGACAGCTTCTGATAACGTACACTCATATTTCTCAAAATAGATAATATTTTTCCTGTAACCTATTATTATGCAATGAGTTTAGCACTAATGTTCATTAAGTGTTATTAACCTTAGTCTAAATTGGACTAATAGCATCAGAGCTGTTCAGTCCTTCTCCTTATACAGTAGGAGAATATTCACGGAACCAAGTGCATCTCACTTCACAGAACCGAGTGTGTGCTCTCTTGTCTGCTCCTGAAAGATGTACAGAAAATATCACTTCACACAGCAATAGGCTTGCACAAAAAAAAATATTTCCCAATTGGCCTATGTGGAAAAAAAAAAAAGCTATTTTGGACATCTAGGAAGATACTTCTGGTGGTTCCTAAAAGGAATACGGTTTGGCTAGTTCATCACATTAGCCTTGTACTGTTTGCTCCTGTCTCCCAGTTCTTGGCTCCCAGAGTAGTCCCTTACTGCAGAGTTTCAGGGCCTTTTCTGCTCTGGGTCAGCCTGTGCTGAATACAACTGTCTGTGCATTGTGCTCCTGGTGACAGGGTAAGAGAGAGGCTGTGGGTCTGGACTGAGGAGCTCTGCTGAAGGACATCATCTGCCGTTATTTATTGCTGCAGGCTGTTTCCACTAGTGACCAGGGACTTCAGACAAGTCTCCAACAACACAAGTGGAGAAAATATTGTCCAGTGCACCAGAAAAGGTGCAGAAAAAGAAACTGAAAAAGGAAGTGTTTCACTAAAATCAAGACACAAGATAATAATACTAATACTAGTCTGAGTAGCTAGAATTTGACAAAAAGGCAGACATGGAATCCAGTGCATGAAGGGATTTGTGTTTCACAGCAATGTCCCAAAAGTCTGGGACAAGTATCCCAAAATAACTTTTCTGGACCCTGCACAGCTCATCTGAATAAACAGGATGGGTTGTGCAGAATGCCTGGAAGTGAAGCAGAGCAGGGCAGGAAGTACAATGCATTTCTAACATCACACATCTAATTTTATTCTACTGAAACCGTGCCCTTGCTTTACATGCTTTCTCCGTGGACAACTCCTTTTAACATGATCAGTCAGTGATACTTCTGTGTAGTTTTTCAGGGATATCATGTGCTGTTTAGAGGACTTCTTATTGTTTGGATAAAGTGCAGTGTACTTGTAGGATATTTGATTTTTGCCACAGCATGAAAGATAAGATATGAATAATTCTAACAAAGCTTGTTTTTTGTCCAGCTATTCCAAGGAAATGGTTATTTTCACAGCAAAACATATGAATGTTTATTTTATGGATTTTACTAGCAAATGTAAAACTATACTTTTTAGCTATTACATGGGAAGGAAAACAACAGTGATGCAGACACCTCTGAGGATGCAACAACTAGCAAGACATGGGAAAAATTTGGGCAGGTGTTTCACACTTAAAGTAAGTGCTACATACCCATAGACAACAGGTGGAATTTTGGCTTTTATTGTCTAGATTAAGCACTTGATAAGCTCTGTTATTATAGTATCTGATATCAGACAATGCTCTCTGGCACTCGGTGTTATTCTTGGGGTGTGCTGTGCAGGCCAGGGGTTGGATTCAATGATCCTGATGGGTCCCTTCCAACTCAGTATATTCTGTGATTCTGTGTTCATATGCCTATTTTATTCTGAGGTGTCACAAGACATCTGTGGAATTTGTAAGCCTCATTATATTGATGGTTGCCTGAAACATATTGGTGGCAGTGACCCTGCTATGTGTAGGGTGGATTACAGCAGCCTCAAAACAAAAGTACCTTTTTGGCTGTCCTGTTTAGCCCAGGGCTCCCATCTGGGGTGATTGTTGGCACATTTGGAAGCAAACCCAGGGCTGCATATGGAGCTTAGAGCAGCCCACAAGGCTACCTTTAGAGTCCCTGCTAACAAGCTACCCCATCTACTGATTTATCAGAGGTAAAAACTGAAACTGTCTCTCAAAACCTCACACTTGTGCCTCAGTAATTGCAATACCTTTGACCACAATCTTGCCACTGAAAGCAAGTCAAGGGCAGCCAAGAGATGCTAAGAGAGCTGCTGCAGAAAGCCAAAGGGCTGAGGAGGTATGGCTGGGATCAAAGCTGGTGTAGTGTGGTTTCAGGGTGATGAGATACTGGTTGTACAATTGGTAGTTGGACCACTGTCCTCTCCCCTTGGGCTACCAAGTGTGTGTATTGCCTGAGAATGATGCTAAGTCTTGGTGTGAACAGCGCCATGTGTGAAGGAAAGTCTGTGTCTTTAATGCATCACTGAGCACCTGAATGTTGATCTGCAGCGACAATTTAGCAAAGAATGGCCTTGAAGTTTAGGATGTGTGAAGTCTTAGCAGTCTGCACACCTAAGAGTCCTTTGACAAAAGAAATACTTTTTCTTTTCTGGAACTTGCTTCTGGTAAGTATTTTTCCATTAGCTTGGGTTTCCTTCCCTCTTTCCATTATGATACAGTCATGAAGAGCACCCCAGGTCAGGCTGTTGGGATTTTGATGCCACTGAGAAATGGAAGTCTACATATGTTCCCATATACCTGCAAGTCAGTTTGCTGCATTAATCTTCTGCCATCATTAATTCCCTCTTCTATTAACAGGGTAATGATAACCTCTTCCATGATAGCCTAATAGTGATAGGTTATTATTTAACAGCCCTGAAGCTGTTTCCAAACAAAGCAGAATATTTCTTTTCTGCCATACCATGCAAAGACGAAAGTTTTCTGGCAGTTTTCTGGCCCACTGGTGCTTTGCAGCCCTTCACATCCAAATTTCTGAGACAAGACAGGAGACAAAACCATGCTAAACATTATAACATTTTCTCACAAATAATTTTGGGTATTCTAGTAATTACTATTTATCTGCAATAATGTCTTAAACATAAGGATATCTCTAGGGCGTTAAGTCCCGTCAGACATATCGTCATCCATTGTCTGACTACCACTTGCCACATCAGAGAGATTCAGTGTTCTGGTTGTGTGTGATTTGAATTACTGGCATCCATGCTTGGGAGCTGGCATTCAACCAGCAGATAAGAGTTAAGCGATGTTGGCACGAGGCCTCACTCAGAGGCTCAGTACTTCTTGTGATTCATGAGAGACTGACTAAAGTTTTGCAGAATAGGCAGCCTTATCTTTACATTTTCTTGATTTTCTCCTTTTAAAAAATGTCTTAGCTACTTTTTCATTTGTTAAATTTAGTATTGAGTCTTGGCCTTTTTTTAAAATTTTTTTTCTTTTTTTTTGCAATTTGCATATTTTTCAAATCTGAGCTTACTGAGCATCTCACTTTATCACTAGAGGCTGATCTTTCTTGTTATGATTTGTCCTGGGCAAATCCTCGTCTATCCTGATAACTTTTACAGGGTGCACCAGCAGCTTTGTCACATGAAAGAGATTTTTATCAGAAGTTTTACAGCTAAAAAGCACAGAAAAATAATAGAGACACTATTGCTTATCATGCTAACTTTGTGCTGGTGTAATTTCTTTGACTCTGAAAAATTTATAACTTTAAAATAGTGTAATGTAAGGCACTCGAAGTCACTACCTGTGTTCAGGACCAGCCCTTTATCTGGAGCAAATAGGTACAGCTCCACTAATTTCAATTGATGTGATGTATGCGATGGCCTCTAACCTGTTATTCACAGTGCAGTTCTGTCACTTAGATAAGGAATGCTTGAGACTGTATATATAAATTATTTATATATATATAAATATATAAATATTTCTACTTATCTTCCAGTGCTGAATGATTAGCATTTCTCGCTCCATGCGACTCCAGAGCTACCTGTCAGGTACATTTGTTCATACATCAAAAATATACTGGAGCAATTTGAAAAGTTTCTTCAGGATTTGAACCTTGCAGTTCATCTATTGACTTAGTCTTGTGTGATGGATGTAAGACTTATTTCATGTCTTCCTGTGGGAAATGGCGGTGGCTGGTTTCATCCCTAATGTGTGGCTGAGGATTTGCTGTGCAGGAGCTGAAAGCCAAATGTGAACTTTTCTATGTGTGAATTACTTCCCAGAGGAGAACATCTCTCCCAGCTGTAGCTGTAGATTAGAGTCGTGATAGAAAATAAACCTCAGCTCCTGAAAGAAAATATCACTAGCAGACAGTGGAGATTTTGCTGGAACAAACCTGAAGGCACAAGATTAAAATGGCAGAAGAGGGTTTTCTAGAGCAGTTGCTTGCTAAGTTGTGTTGGGATGTAGGAATTCTTTGTGACACAGTAGACCCTGGAAAACAGGGGCTGGCAAGAATCTCATGATCTGAAGAAGTTGGACCTTCCTCACAAGACTTGTTGATGTACAACCCTGGGAATTAGCCTGGCTCCAGCAGAATTAAGAAAAAGACTTTCTGAAATGATTGTGTAAGATCATATCCAAACCCCTTTAATCCCTTCCCTCTATGTAATCTTAGTTGAGAGAAAAATTAACCTATTAGCTAAACAGCAGTAAAACTTGTGTAACCCCCTAATTAACATAGCTCGTCCTCCTCATTAACATGTCCAGCCCCCTAGGCCCTTAAAATTGTGTTCTCACATTCAATAAACTATTCCAGTTTCTACTGGAAATTGTATTTAGTTTTTCAGACCACTATACTGGAATTGTGTTTAGTTTTTCAGACTGTCACTAAGCTGTTTTCTTCCTAAGGTGTTTTCCTCCTAAGGTGTTTTCCTCCTAAGGTGTTTTCCTGTAGAATGCACTGTAACCACCCACACATATGCATAAAACTAGGAAGTTTTGAATTAATTGATCTCTTTTACTGTGTCATGTCGTTTAATAACTCCCCATGGCCAGTACTTGATAGCAGAAGAGAATTTCTGAATTTCTGGCAACAGCATGGCCAAACTAAGTTGTGTGGACAAGGTTCTCCTGCCAGAAACTAAGGAGCAGTGCTAAAGCAGGCTTCTTCCCTCTTACTATTCACACAAGGTAGTATGACGTCGTGGTTTAATCCCAGCCACCAACCAGACACCTTGGAGACAGTGGGATGGGGAGAAGAATCAGAAAAAACATTGTGGGTTATCTCATGGGTTGAGATAAGAACAGTTTGATCATTGAAAGAAAATAAAATATAATACTAAAATAAGCTGATATGCTCTTCAGATTGGCTTGTTTTTCATTAGAGCTTCAAATTCTCTTATGAAAAAGTAAACCCAAACCCAAACCATGCTCTTGCATGATTTACCATCTATTCTTCGTGCTGACAGAGTAGGATTTTTTTGAATCCCAAGTTTTGCTCTTCTCCTGCCCTCCTGATGGATCCTAAGCCCTGACTTGCTCTTCTACGATGAAGGTGTTTTGACACCCCCTTTCCAGTAACCAAAGGTGATGTCTACTGTTTGTCAGAAAGGGGGATGTTACTTCCTACATTTATGCAGATGACAATATTCTTCCTATTAGCTCTTATTTTAGAATGTCTTCTAATCTTTTCAGTTAGGATCATATATGATAATTAGACTAATTTTTCTCTATATAATCTCATTGAAAAAAATTTTTCAGTTTAACTGAAAAACTTCAGTTTCAAATATATCTTTCTGTAAAATTCAAGGCAGGATGTGTGTTATCAATACTGTTGTTTTTATTTAATATACAGGATGGATGATTTAGTTTCTTGAGGGTATTATTGGGTTTATGTAAGTGCATTTCTCTCCCACTTAAGGCAGAGTGACACAAGGCTAAATCAGAAGTGGATAAATTGCAATGTTGGAAATTCAAAACTTAATCATATAAGACCATAATATAACTCATACCCTGGAGGGAGCCACACTGAGATTTCAGGGACAAAAATCAAATATTTCCTGACCCTTGAATACTTGATTTGGTAAACTCAAATTTCTCTAGTTGATTTTAATATTTTTAATTCTGACCGGTTTTTTTTTAAAGGGAAAACAGTGTCCCAAGTCCCATGCTGAGACATGTTCTTCTTCCTTTATTTGTACTTTACTCTGGTCCTTACCAGCAGATCCAAACTCTTTCTCAGTTCATTGTCAAAACCCCTTCACACGCACACTGCTTCTCGTTGTGTTTCCTGGTACAGTAAGTCCCTGTCTCCTTCTCCCTCAACGCTTTCTTTTGGTCACTTTGACCTCCCTGCTCCTCCACACATTCTAGCATGGAGAAAAGACTTGACAGAGGCACTGGCAAGTGATTTATTCTCTCTCCTCAGCCTTTTCTTCTGTTTCTTGACTCCCAGTGTCCAATCAGATATTTCTCTCTTCACTACTAAACTCCAGACCTAGCCCCATTTCCTCAGTCTGATTCTGGTCCTGCCATCTTGGCAAAGCTTTTGTCACTTATTCCTTTCCTGCTGTTGGGAGTGCACCAAGAAGCAAACTGGGACAGTGGAGCAGCAGCTTTTTTGACATCCACGTCCCTTGACCCACAGCACCCATGAGCAGCCAAGTGGGTTGTTCTGTGACCAGGTCTCTTGTGAAACTCTGTCGCAGGTGACTGCACAGGGTTTAAACATCAGTGTGAGGATCTGGCTGGTGAAAGCTCCAGCACATCTGTACTGTGAGCAAACTGCTTTCTTCCATCCAAGAGTCAATACTTTTACTTGATGTGGTGCGATTTTAACAGGGATGACAAACAGTTCTCTTCCCAGGAAGATGAATCCTGTCAGGTTAGAAGCCTATGTGGCTATAGATCTCTGAAATGGGGTTGTCTGTCCCTGAGCATGTCCCTTGATTCCCTTGCCCCTGGGACACGCCTCCTACAATGCATATGTCTTTATTTTTAGTTATCAGTGCCTTTTCTTCCAGTTTCAGTTTTAGAAATCAATCAGCTCAGTTTGGTGGTGTTTTCTGTCATTCTTGTTGTTGTTAAAGGTGGAATCTAATATGAGAACTATCTACATTTACAGCTCAAGTTGGTAAAAGTGAAATGGCTTGTCAAAATATTCTGGTACTGCAAATGTCAATCCAGGCTCTACTATTCCTTAAGATGGGTTTCAGTGAATCCTAAATGTTGTTTTATTACGCTAGGGCTAGGAGGCCTCTGTTGTAAGCTAAAGGTTGAGTGTTAAGCATGACCTGAACAGATAACAAAAAGATAGTCCTTGCCCTAGAGAAATTGTTATTAAAATATCAAATACACTAATTCAATAGAGATGGATGAGGAGAACAAGGTAAATTATACTTACAAGCTCTTAGGGTGCTGGTATCTCAACTGCAAAAGATTGGTATTGCAGCAGAGAAGTTTTGTAATGATTAATGCTTGACAATGTTTATCAGGAGTGTGAGAAGTAACAGAAGAAAAGCTAAAAAGGATACTTATTCAGAAGAACAACCCATGGGGAGTGGAGTTTGCTTCTTGGAGTTACTGGGCACCAAAGCCAGCTCAGGTCTGGTCACTGATGCACTTATACTTCTTTTTAAAGGCTTCTCCTCTATTAGTTTGGTGGTTTCTGCTGTAGCAATTCCTGTAGCATACAGCTCAAATCATGGGTTACCATAATTTAAAGGCACAATCTCCAACCCTAGTCCTTTTATGCCAGGTTATAGGACTTAACATTGCGATGAATTCCTCCCCTTGTTTCCAACCTGCAGCAGGGTTTCCTGCTAAAATCCACCATTAGTATAGCACATCACAGTCCTCCACGGGCTGCAGGAGGACAGCCTGCTTCACCATGGTCTGCACCAAAGGCTGCAAGGGAATCTTTGCTTCCCCTGCTCCAGCTTGGGGTCCCACCCATGGGAGATAGTCCTCCTTGAACTTTTCCAACCTGGATCCTTCCCATGGGCTGCAGTGCTTCATAAACTGCCCCAGTATGGCTCCCCCATGGGGTCACAGGTCCTGCCAGCAAACCTGCTCCAGCATAGGCTCCTCAGGGGGTCACATCATCCTTCAGGCATCCACCTGCTCTGGTCTGTGGTCCTCCGCAGGCTACAGGTGGATTTCTGCTCCATTATGGACTCATCCATATGTCACAGTCCCTTCAACTCAAGTTCACACCAGAGTTCCACCCTGTGCAGTACAGTAGCACAGACACAGCAGCAGGACTCTGGTCACCTGCCAGCCCAGGAGCATCCCCATGGCTGTTACTGAAACGTCCCCAGGCACAACACAGTGAGCAGTACAGCAAGCAGTAAAAGGAAAAAGCACCTCTAATGAGCAGTAGACACTAATATACAGTCAGGAATGCATACATTTACATACAATCATATTGGAGGGTAAATCCATTGATTTGCAAGACCTTTTTAAATGGTTTGAAGCAGTATTTAGACCACAGATGCTTGTCCTGACAGTTGTACGTAGGTAAAAGAGGCAGGACTTTCATGAAAGCCCTTGTCACTTGCCTACTGGAAGAAACAGGAGGCTTTCCATTAAATTCAGATTTCAGACTGATTTTTAATCTATTAGTTCGTACTCTAAGTATGCCACAGAACTCAAGAAGTGTTTTTCCCTTTGTGTACATTGCATAACATGGACTAGTGTCAGTCAGACAAGACAAAATATTTTTCCCTTTTAAGGTCCTCATCCATAGAGAGAAAATGGCATTTCTGTTTCTACCCTTTTTTTCATGATTTCAGCTTATTTTATTTTTTACCTTTTTTTTTGTCATTTTTTTGTCTTTTTTTCCCTCAGAAAATATCTCCACTTGAAAGTTTTTTTAACTAAGGATTCAGCTGGGGATGTATTAAATAAATACAGTGTTCAACAGTTTACAATAAGTAGGAATGAGAATTTGATCTCAGATGACTCAGGTGACTTCACATGCCGTTGTTACTGCTAAGCCTTGCATTTATTTTAAAAACAGCTGTCACAGAAGGAGTGAAATTAGTAAACCTATGAGTGATTCTTCCTCCCTTAATTCACCCTTAATTCCTAAACCATCATTGCAGATTTAAGTCTTTAAAAGGCTTCAGCTGTTCAGATTCAAAAATTTGAGAGAATCATTAAAAACTAACACTAATCCTACTGCAATGAAGTTGAACAGGTAGATTTTTACAATCTAATTTTACAAGATTAATTCCATATTCAAAATGGCAACACTAAAAAGAACTGCAGAAAATGCAGTGCCATTACAGTGAGTACAAGACTGAACAGGCTTCATGATGACTAATTAAATGAATTGTTATACAAATTGTTATACAAGTGTATGCTCCTTTGTGCTCTCAATATCTTTCTGGCTGAGCAGGCTGCACTATATCTTTTTCCACTTCTGTACATACATATACTTTTAGAGCTGTGGAAACAGATATCTCACTTGCCTTAAGTCTGCTCTGCAATTGTGGCTGTGATGGAAAAAAAGTTTTCTTCTACTACAAGAGTCTGTATTTCGGTAGCAACAAGGATTTTTAATCACAGAACTATATATTTGCTTTTCCGCAAAAGGAACAGGGAAAAGAGACAAAATACAAAAACAAAATACAAGAAAGAAAAAGACAATGATGAAAAATGAGGTGTTATGCAGTTTTTTAATTTTTCTTCACAAAAATATAAATATGTCTCTAAGGATTTGCCTCAGATGAAAGATATTCTAAAAGAATACAGTATCAATGACCACCATGGGTATTGTTGCGCATAAAAAATAAAAAGAATCTTTATGCACTTGATGAGCAATTGTGTAACATTTTATTGGATAAAAAAAAGTCAGATTTTGAGGAGGCTACTGTTTACATTGCTTTTTTTACAGCTTACGTACAATTTCTTTGTGGTATATCATCTTGTACAATATTTATGTGCTGAATGTAATTGAAATGCACAAAAAATATTCAGATTTTCCATGTTACTGTGAAAATGCAAACCATTTAAAATATTGTTCAAAATAACTGGAGCTATTCTATAATTGCTCCAATGCAGTTATCAACTAAAGATTAAGTTCATATTTGCTCTGTAACACCTGCTGCAATTTGGTGGTTTAGGTGTCATGACACATACCATGAAGTAAAATGTTCAGCTGGCTTATGGTTTTCTGTAATATTTTCTGGTATCTTGCAAAGAGTTTTTCTTTCAAGTCACTGGTAATTGGTAAAAGAGATTAGGTTATTTGGTATAAATTTCTAGTATCACATGTTATGTATTTGGATGGATAACACAGACATAAAAAAGTAAACCTGAGGACAAATAAGCAATCAAGTGATTTACTTTAGTAGATAATTATCTTAGTCTGCTAATGGCTGTTCAGTGCAATTCATATTAATTTTTAATGTCATTTACAATGGTATTAAATAAGTTGCAATATAAAAATGAAGATGGAAACGATAATTATTAAGTTAAACTACTCCTGACTGAAAACACATTGAAATTTGATGACATTTCTTTCAAAGATACCCATTTCAAAGGAAATCCACAGGGAATAAACTGTGAAAAAACTTCTAAAGCCTTTTGCCTGAAGTATTTCCCAACAAAGACATAAATCACAGGGTTAATGCAACTGTTGGTGGTAGCCAGCATATAAGCAAACTGCTCCCCAAAATTGAGCAGTTCCTCCCAGAAGCAGCCTTTGATCACTTCTGTATGGTATAATGTATCAAGGAATACAAAAAAATGGTGAGGAGTCCAACAGAAAAGAAACATCAGTATCACTGTGAGGATCAACCTGGTAGCTTTTGTGCCTTTGTGCCCCTTGCAGTCCTTTGCCCTGAGTGCTCTTCGTTCTCTTGCTTTTTTTTGTAGGGACCTAATGGTAGAGAAGTTAAGGGAGATGATTGCTGTAGATGGCAACACAAATCCAACTATACTGCGTACCAGGCTTTCAGCTGTTTTCCACGATGGGGTGGGGAAGTCCAAAGTGCATGCTGAAATATTCCACAGGGGATAGTCCTTCACGGTCCGAAACATAAAAACTGGGATGCTGAGGAGGATGCCAAAGAACCAGATGAGCAAGCAGATCCCTTTGGCAATAGTTTTGCTCCGTATCCGTCTGTGGTTCAAGGTATGGACAAGAGTCAAGTAGCGATCCACGCTGACTGCCACCAGCAAGTAGATGCTGGTGTACATGTTTAGGCTGATGGATGCACTGTTGCTGCGGCAAAGGAAACTGCCAAATGGCCAGTTAAATTCATTCCTGATGTTCTCTGCCCAGAAAGGGAGGCCCATGAGGAAGATAAGATCAGCAACAGCTAGGTTCATAAGGTAGATTTCAGCTATCTTCAGGGGGCCCTTGTGCAGTGAATAAATGAGGAGAACAAATACATTTCCGGGCATTCCAATAGCACAGACAGCGTTGAGGTACTTGGGCACTATATAATACACGATGTCCCACCAGTCATCCTGCTCTGGGCAAATAGCTGAATTGCTTCTATTTTCACCCTGGTTTGAGGAGGTAATATTCAGTAGAGGAGTCTCAGTCATTTTTTTTAAAATTCCGAAGTGAACAGAAGACGTCTTTCAAACGAGAGCAAATGACTGCAAAGAAGAAGCATACAATTGCAAAAGTTGTCTCCCATGAGTGCTGTAACAAGCTTTTTAACTGCTGGAAGTTCTTTATTAGTCCTCACTGATTATTATAGGTTAGATCAATCCATACTTGTTATGTGCAACAGTGAGAAGTGTTCACAGTATTAGCAAGGATGTAACTTACTCTACATCCTATGAAATTTCCTCTCCTTGCTTCCATTGTTTAAAGTGGCACAGCGGAAGGAAAGTACCAAATTAGTGTAAGTAGTTCTGTATGTCTCTTCCAGACTGACGACAGAAACAGATACGGGAGAATTCCATCTCCCTGAGAGTAGAGGGAGTCATGCTGCTGACACAAAGCCAGCTTTGCACTGTTCCCTGTCCTTTCTCTTATTCTTATTTACTATACTGTGTATACTATTATATATATAATATATATATTAATATATTATTATTTCTATCATCCTACTTAAGCAGGATACCTGCTATCATCCTACTTAAGCCAGATGATACCTGTTTCCCCAGAACAGAAAAAGCTGCTCACTTTCTATGGCCATCACTTGTTATTTGAATTTTGCATTCTTTTGCTCCTTCTCAGTTTCTCCCATCCTGAACTTTGGGTTCAAAATTGCTTAGATTAGACAGCTTATTGCCCTCAAATGTCAGCAGTTTGAATAATAAAACATAACTTCTCCAAAATCTTGTGCTCAAAATCTTGCCTGGAGGAAAAGTCTCTGCAGCTCTAAATTTACTCTTCTACAGTTTGAAAACTTAATTGAGTTCAGCTGGAGAGAGGCTGTCCCAGCCTCCCAAGTGTTTAGACCCTCATGGCATCGACAATATCTTTATTTAGAATCATAGAATCAACTGGGTTGGAAAAGGCCTCCGAGATCAAGTCCAACCCTTGATCCAACCCCACTGTGGTTACCAGACCATGGCACTAAGTGCCACATCCAGTCTCATCTTAAAAACCTCCAGGGACGGTGAATCCACCACTTCCCTGGGCAGCCCATTCCAATGCCTGATTACCCTCTCTGTAAAAAATTTCTTCCTAATATCCAACCTAAACCTCCCCTGGCACAGCTTAAGATCCTACCCTCTTGTCCTACTGCTGGTTGCCTGGAAGAAGTGATGGACCCCCACCTGCCTACAACCTCCTCACAGGTAGTTGTAGAGAGTGATGAGGTCTCCCCTGAGCCTCCTCTTCTCCAGGTTAAACAACCCCAGATCCCTCAGCCTCTCCTCACAGGACTTGTGCTTGAGTCCCTTCAGCAGCCTTGTTGCTCTTCTTTGGACCTGCTCCAGCACCTCAATGTCCTTCCTGAACTGAGGGGCCCAAAACAGGACAGTTCTCTCGGTAACTCCGTGTGAGATTGTGCATGAGTGAGAGGACAGGTAAAACCTTATCCTCTCATGAAAATCCACTGAGTTGTCAGAGCTGACTCCTGCATTGACTTCATTCTTCTGGTGTTGCCATGCTCGACCATAGTGCCTGTATCTTGTTTTTTACAGGCATTCAGTCTCAGAATCATTATGGCAGGCAAGATATTACTGAGCCTGTGGTGTCATCTAACACTTCAGGCAAGTAGAGCATGTCAATCATAAAAAAGAATGCATTTGAAAAAAATCAGTATTTTGCTATCAGTCATTGTGAATGTTAACTTTCTGCTGCAGCTGTTTAACTTTGCTCTTTCAGTTTCTGTAATTTTACACAGCTAAGGATGGAGTTTCCGAAGACAGCATTTAGGACCATCGTTCATCTCTTACATATACATACAGTCTCAGTGATATATGTATCTGAGCAGCTTTCCATACTTCTCTCTGTGACACCTCTAGGAATTAGTTAAGTACTGATATTCCACATCATGCTATTTGGTACTAATGCACAGAACATTTTTCACCATTGTAGAATTAAGTGAGCAGCAAAACTGTATCTGAGTTCATAAACTCACTCAAGCTGACAGTCTTGACAGGGAACTGAGCTACTGCCTGAGTTAACACAGCTCTCTGGATTTGAACATCTTCCCTCACAACAGTCTGAATATTACCTAGTTTGCAGACAGCCTCACGCAAACTAAGATAATTCAAGAGGATGTAAAACTACAGATGAGATATATTTAGTAAATAAATGGCTCATTAGCATCAAAGGGGCTATTTGTGAGACAGTAGCAATCTAACCTCATTATAGCCTAAGGCATGAGAGCAACGGCAGAAAATCTGTAACATTATATGTCAAAAATAATGTAAAAGACAGATAACAGTTAAACATAATCAGAATTATTTCTTCTACTAAATATAGAAGAAAAGAAGTTCTTATTGTCCTTTCTTGCCCATTTCCTGACGACTTCTTGCTATCAGCTTATGCCAGTTACCTCAGATGTGATCACTGGCTGGAGTCACAAATTCATTCATGATGGGGTAAACTAAAAACATCAGGAACATTTATTTTCCATCACAAATAGATTTTAGTAACAACTAAGTCTGAATTCTTGTTCACGTAGCAATTGTGCCTGAAGATTCTGCAGAGTTTATCATTGCAACAATTTCTTCAGAGTCTGCTAGTCAGTGTCCGAGTGAGTGCTAGAGTAACCTTCTGTAAATTCAGAGATGTCCTCTTGACAGAAAATGCAATTTTTTTTCAGTTGTTTAATTTTATTTCTTCCTCAAAGACAATTTTCTTCTCTAACTATTAAAAAATATTTAGTGCTAATGGACAGTTAGCCACAAGAATGGTTTTCAATTTATGCGCTTAACATATTCCAGTCATCTTTCATACAAATAATGGCATATTTTTCTTACTTTGAGCTGATTTCTGATGAATTTCCATGTACAGTGAATCTATCAGCATTTTTAGTATTAATTCTCATTACCCAGTTAGGGTAATTAGGTAAAATGAATCTTGGTTTTACACATAAACTAATACTGACCTTCAGAGTTACTTTCATGGTTAAAAAGAAAGGGAAAGTCTTACTAGACTGCACAGGTCAGAATTGAGAGCATTAAAATTTGGTTTTTTAGAGAAAATATATAAATGATTTTAATAAAAATGAGACATTAAAAAAAAAATATAGACATACCTACTCCTTGTTCTTCCTGGCAATTTAGACAAAGTTTCAAGTCCAGAAACAGCTGGTCAGGAGCAGTACAGAGGTTACTGAGAGAATTCAAAGATGCATCCTGAGGCACGACTGAGTGACTGAGTGGTGTCTGAGTGTTCTGTTGGCCATGCACAATGTGTGTGATGTTACATTTTGGAAGAAAGCCCCAGGATTTTTTTTTTTTAACTTTTCCAAACGTCAGCTGTAGTAATTTTCAAGGCATGTGAAATATTTCATTCTCATTGTGAAATAACACAAGCCATATATCATGACTCTTGCCATCCTGCGCTCTCAAGCGTAGGTTCTTGACAATTAAAAGTTCCTTTGTACGAATAACCATGTCCATAACAATAATGATTTCATCAACAACTCTGAACTGTTCTCTCAGTGCCAATGCACACAAGGAAAGACTTAGAACTAGGGTTTTGTTGTGGTGGGAGCTCCTTCCCCTGCTAGCCTTAGTGAGAAACCATGCCAAGGAGCTGGGGGAAAGCAATATTTTAAAAAGATGATATCTATTGCATCTCAGATTGTAATACAAATCTCCTTAAGTGTATCTGTGTAAACAATACAGGCTTTCAAGTTTTTTAACAAAACCAGTGAGACTGGAGTACTTTTTACTTACAGGAAAACTTTCTTCCCATTGGCTACCTAACCAACACATGCACCATCTCCCTCAACTCTTTCAACTGTATCCATTCTTGTTTGATAAGTGTTAAAGAGTTAAAATGAAAAGCCATGAGACACAGAATGGTGATACCTTATTATGAACTTCCCTATCATGACAAACACTTTTATTCCAGTCTTTTACTCATTAAAAGATAATAAGTTAGAGTTATGCAAACACTGATAAAATTGATAAATTAAAAAAGCTGTTCCAGTTAATACCATCACAACGGAGAAAACTCTGAATGGCCCAAGATTTAATTTGAAGATTTTAAACATACAGGTATTTATTTTATTTAAACACCATCCTGTTTAAAACTTTACTTCTTTTATTAAATAAATGAAACAGCATAAAAATACATCTCAAATGAAACTATATGCTTCACTTCTGTCAATTTTTTTTTTAATATCTTTTTCAAAACATTTTTTTTGGTGAAGACCTTAAACACAACATTTTTTAAATTATGCAAAATTTAAGTTACATAAAGAATCCTAAAAACTCATGGGAAGACAATCTCATAACAAACCATCCCACACTGACTCATAAAGGTGAGTGCAATGCGACAGGAGAACTTCGTCACAAACTTTCCAAAGCTTCCTCTTTGCTTACGGCAATGCATTTCTGTGTTTAAGTTATTTTTTCCATAAAGAAGTGCATTTGAGCAATAACAAGAAGTTTGTAATTTGTCCTTGCTTGGACATGAATCTCTAGGAGCTGCCAAGTTCCACATTTACTCACAGACTGAATAGAAAACTGCAGCTGTGTCTAAAATTTGTATGATAAATGACATAGTCTTACAAAACTCATCAAATCAAAATGTAACCAAAATAGAGGTTTGCAAATCCAACTCCTCTTTGCAAATCCAGTTCTTATCTTCTGTTGTTTTTCATTGCCGTATTTGGAACTTTTTTCAGTAATGGAGAGAGATTCAAAGATTCAAAATTGGAAGTCTATGCATTTAGTGGAAATAGTAAAATGAATAGGCACTGCTGTAGGTCCACATTTAAACTACTTAGAAAAAGTCTACATAAAAAGCTGTAACTTTATACAAAAAGGAGATTTAATTTATTATTTCTTTGTAATGTCATTCTTCATTTCAACATGTAGAAAGTATATAATGATCTCACAGTTTGCACAGGTGTAATGGATCATGAATTCAAGGAATGTGAACAGTTAGTTTAGAAACATCTATAAGAGTCAACAGTTACATGGTTTTTTACTGTAAAGATATATTGGTCTGCTGGCACCTTTGGCTTGAGATACTCAGAACATTAGTTTATGTTTTAAGCTTACATGATCTTCAGTCACCACGTCTGAAAAAACGTGTTCTTCAGAGCTGCATAGGAGTTTACAAATGCTAACTGAGGCTCTCTGATCAGAAAGATTAAACAAACATGTTGATGAAGTTAGAGTTACAACTGCTCGACTATTGCACACATTACATGACAGACAAATAGCAGAAATGCAAAAGGTTTCCAGAGTTCTAGCTCTTGGTCCAACAGTTCAGCCATTAAAAATCTTCCTTTTAACATAACTGGAGCCTTTAATGCTTGGAATAAACTATCTTTTCGGAACAGTATGACTTAACCGTTTGATTTTTTTTTAATTGATATGGTTTTCAAATCAACTTAGTTATCTGCTGTAACTGATCATCTGTTCTGGAAAAGGAGAAAAGGTTTTTGATGCGACCTTATGATGTGAAACTCTTTGTTTAACTTGGTTGGATTTCTTCACATATACTAAAGTGATTGCTAAGGAAAACTTAAAACTCTGGTGCAGTTATTTGTGGTTTCTAATGAATGATCCTGGTACTATCACTTTGGTAATAATCAAACCCTACTAACTACAATTTACAGAGGCTGAAACAGCAAAATATGGAAGAAGCCAATGCAGCGTGGAAAGTACTGATGGAACAATTGGAGTGAAAGGATAATTCAGTGGCTAAAGATTGACTGGGAATCTGGGAGTCCTGAACTGAGATCCTGACTTCTCCACTGAAACCCTGCCTAAAAAAGAAGTAACCTTGTCCTGTCTGCAGCAAGCACCAGCTGCTTGTGTAACAGCTTTTAAGCTGTTAATTTTGCATTTTGAGTGAAGCCAATAATTAACCTGAAAAAACAGAGATTGGAAAGATGAGAATTATTCCTGCCTGTACCTACTGCAGGCCAGAAGTATCAACCAGCTGTTGATATCCTTGCCATTCCTCTGGCAATGGTCCCCAGCCATCCTCCCACCACCTCTGCCAGGCTGAATGGGGGGTCAGCTGTTTGCATGGCCAAAGTCTCAATAACAGTTATGGTAGACTCAGGTAAAAGGGAAGATGGGAGCAGCTAAAGGAGTGGGACAGGAAAAAAGAGAATGAAGAGGTGATGTAAATACAGTATGTTATCTCCAGCTCTGAGATTCTCAGGACAAAGTCTGACTTAATTTTACCAAGCATTTGAGTGCGACTGTAAATGGACAGTAGCTAAGATGTAGCTTGGATGTTGCACTTTATTTCTTGGATTTTTCTGTTGCCTGTATAAATCGTGCATGTGAATACTGCACAGTGTGTCACTGCACTGAAAAGTGGGCAAAAAGTGAATTATACAGTCTGGGAGATGACATTTTGTTTTCTGTGGTGTGCAGAGGTTGCTGCAGGGGCTTTCCATTGCTGCTGGTGTCTGCATGCTTTGAGGGAAGAACAAGGCTTTAGGGCCAGGGTCCAACCTGCAAACAGCACCTACCAGCCCTTGTGTACCCCAGGTTCTCACAAAGAAAGGTAATATCTGCTTTTCATGGGACTTTGAGCAACCAGCGGGCAGAGAAAAGCTACTGAAAATATCTCAGTACCCTTAACTGCCTCAGTTCAGATTTTAACTTCCAAAAGGACTGAGTGGTCAGCACCACTCAGAAATGGACCCTGAAAAGAAAGCTGACCCAAAGATTTCAAAGTAGCTAAAATTCTGTTGTTTAAGATCAATTTCCTTTGGTATAATGGGAAGTGAAAGAAAGCAGCTGCAACATTTGGACTTCTGAGAAACCAGTCCTTAGTAAAAGGATACAGGACAGAGAAGAAAATGCCAGAAAATCTCATTTCTTAAAGTAGTTTATTTTCTGTTGTACATGCTTACTGTATAGCAAAATAATGTGTCTATATATATACATTATTTAAATTAATGTGATACTAATATAACAACATTTTTTTATTTTACTTCTCAGTACCAAATACTCTGAAATATATTCCATTGCCTCAATAACCTCTGTATGGAGTTCCTTTTAGTTAATGGTTGCATGAACAGCATGGTCATGAATGAGACATTATCATAACACTGGAGTTAACAGAAAGCCTTGCAGTATTTCATCATAGTTGTCTCCAGTTGTCTCAGGCAATATAAAGAATGAGCAATGGAAGTTTTTATGATGAAGGAGTATACTGGATTATTAAAGAAAAATTATGGAAATTTCTTATAAATAATTTAAATTATTTAAATCCCATAATCTTTATTTCACATCTGGATACTTCTAGAGTATTTTTTGGTTTAGTTATTTGAAGGTTTAATATGAATTTCCCATCTTAAATGGCTCTGATGAATAAAGATCACATAGTTGCAGTCAAGTTTACTTATGCCACCATTTCCCTTGGTGGCTTTAAAGGCTTTAACCTTAAGTGCTTTGAAAAGATTCTGTTAGTTTCAGAAGATATTAGATCATCTCCAACTCAGTTTTGATCAAGGTTCCTAGAGGTAAAAGTGCACATAGACAATTCAGTACACTTTGAGTTTATCTTCTGTGTACTTATCAAACCTGATTTCCTTTTATGACAAGGTAACCCACCTAGTTGATCAAGGGAAGCCTGTTGATGTAATCTTTTTGGATTTCAGCAAAGCTTTTGATATTGTATCTGATAGGAGCCTTCTGGACAAAATGTCCAGCACACAGCTGGATAAACACACCATGTGGTGGGTGAGCAATTGACTCATGGGTCGAGCACAGAGGGTAACAGTGAATGGGGGAACACCAGACTGGCGACCTGTCACTAGTGGGGTTCCACAGGGCTCCATCTTAGGCCCTGCGCTCTTCAACATCTTCATAAATTATTTGGATGCAGGACTGGAGAGGATACTAAGCAAGTTTGCAGATGATACAAAACTCAGAGGAGCTGTTGACTCCCTGGAAGGCAGGGAGGCCCTGCAGAGAGACCATGACAAGTTAGAGGACTGGGCAATCACCAAACATATGAAGTTCAACAAGTGGAAGTGCCAGATTCTGCACCTGGGATGGGGCAACCCTGGATATACAGACAGACTGGGGAATGAGATACTGGAAAACAGTGCCCCTGAAAGGGACCTGGGGGTCCCAGTCGATGGCAAGTTGAATATGAGTCAGCAGTGCCCTGGCAGCCAGGAGGGCCAATAGTGTCCTGGGGGGCATCAGGCAAAGCATCTCCAGCCGGTTGAGGGAGGGGATTGTCCCGCTCTGCTCTGCACTGGGGGCGGCCTCACCTTGAATATTGGGGCAGTTTTGGGCACCACAATATAAGAAAGATATTAAGCTACTGAAGAGTGTCCAAAGGAGGGCAATGAAGATGGTGAAGGGCCTTGAGGGGAAGTCATGTGAGAAGTGGTTCAGGGCACTTGATCTTTTCAGGTTGAAGAAGAGGAGACTGAGGGGAGATCTCACTGAAGTTACAGCTTCCTTGGGAGGGGAAGAGGAGGGGCAGACACTGATCTCTTCTCTGTGGTGACCAATGACAGGACCAGAGGGAATGGCCTGAAGCTGGGTCAGGGGAGGTTTGGGTTGGATATTAGAAAAAGGTTCTTCACCCAGAGGGTGGTTGGACACTGAAACAGGCTCAGGTTCCAGGGAAGTGGTCACAGCACCAAGCCTGAGAGAGTTCAAGAGGCATTTGGAGGATACTCTCAGACACATGATGGAACTCCTGGGGATAGTCCTGTGCAGGGCAGAGGGTTGGACTTGATGATCCTTGTGGGTCCCTTCCAACTCAGCATATTCTGTGATTCTGTGATTCTATGAAACTCAACTTAGATCAAAAATACAGTCCAATTGGGGAAAAACCATCTTGTATTAAAATCACACAGATTAACTCTACAAATAAAATATAGGTTTTGTTAGAGTCTGAAAAGGCCATTCTTGAATACCCTGAACTTTGAAGACTCCTGTTATTTTCAGTTAGATTTCTAATGTAATTGAATGATGTTCTCCTTCATATTCTCAGTTTCTTCTGCTTGTGACATTATGCTTGTTGTGCTGAGCTTTTATATTTACATTAAATAACATTAAAAATATTAATTATGCTTTGTGAATACTGAAAAACCAAGTCTCTGAGCTGAAGTGTAGGTATGAATGTAAATAACATTCATGCATTCAAAAGGAGTGAATGTTTTCACCCCAAGGTAGAAGGGGTAAAGAATCTCCTGTTATAAAGAAAACTCAGCTAACTTCATGCAGCTGGCTACAGCTTTCCTTCCACTACTGCTTTACCTTTTTTGAGCTTCTTTCCATAGATACATGCTCAGGCGAATAACAGTTGCAAAAAGGCACCTCTTGTCAATCAAACAATCAAATACTTTTGGATGACTGATCAGAGAAATTAAAAGCCCAGAAGATGAGCACACCTAAAAATCCATATGAATAATAATCCTAAGGGATTCACGTACCAGAACTTACTCAAATACAAACCCCTCTCAGATCAAAAATCTGATCTAACACGATGCATGGGTACCATAAGTAGCTTCACAATCCTGACAACAGCCGGGGTTCTGTTCAGAGAACTGTATGTACATGTATGTACACCTTAGAAATGCAAACATTCCAAATGATACATGCACCAAATATTATTCAGCCATGAAAATGTAAGTAAGCTACCAAATAGGATTCAGTCATGAAAAATGTCCAATAATATTAGAAGCAGGTCTCTGCATGGAGTTTCCATTAAGATCAAATTGTTGATTTCCTCCGCATGATGAACTCTACCACATGTTTATTCTGTGGACTGGTAGTGGAGACTGATATGTTTAGAAGGCTTTCTTCCTGTAATATTTCCTAAAATGTTGCTATCGGGGTAATGGCAAAATAGACTTTTTCCTTGGGTATTCACTTGAAATGGAAGTTCTTAAAGTGTCCAGGGAGTTTTCCATCTTCACAGACTGTGATTTGCTGAACCTCTTTGGGAGCAAGCCCTTGTAGAATTCTGCAGCCTTCTTCTGGAAGTGCTTCCCCACAATTACATACAGGACTGGGTTCAGGCAGCTGTTACTAAAGGCACAGTAAACAGCTATCTGAGTCAGTATTTCATTGATGTCTTCCAGGCATTTGAGCGTGGGTGCGAAATAATGGATTGTGTCAATGAATGTGCTGATCTGGAATGGAAGCCAGCAAATGATGAAGAGCAAGAGCACAGTGAGGACCAGCATGGTGGCTCTCCTCTCTGTCTGGACTGCCTTCATTTTTTGTAGCTCACTGCTGCGTAAGGCTTTGATGATTTGTATAGTACAATAGGTAATTACACAGAGTGGGATCATGAAACCCACAATATTCAGCAAGCAGTTGTTTGTAGGCTCCCAGTAGCTGGCTGGGTAAATAAGGGCACAGGCTGTGATATTGTATTCTTCAAAATACTGTAACTGTCGAAATGCCATTGTAGGTGAACATATGAGCAAAGCACATGTCCAGATTACAAAGCTATTCCATTTGGCACAGACGGTTCGTCGCATCCGTCCCAGGGACATGGTTTTCACCAAGGCCAAGTAGCGGTCAATGCTCACTAGTGTCAGGAAATAAATGCTAGAATAAAAGTTCATGTAACTCATAATGTTGATAGCTTTACAGAGAAACAGGCCAAAAGGCCATTCAAATTCATTAGAAATATTAATGGCCCAGAAAGGTAAAACACAGACCAACATTAGGTCAGCAAGTGCCATGTTTGCTAGGTAAATTTCAGCCACTGTACAGCTACTCTTGTGGAAACACAGGACAGTGAGGACAAAGGAATTTTCTATTGCTCCCAGAACAAATATAAACCAGAGGAATCCAGGCTGATACTCGTGTAACCATCTCTCTACATTTTCATTAACACATTTATATGGATTTATCTGATTCACTCCTGAATTATTGTGGAAATCTGCTGGACTGACTGTGAGCTCCTGGGTGGTCATGTTGTACAGTTCCGTAACATTTTCAGTTGTGATGGAAACCATTTCTGTGCAAAAGAAAATAGGTGACATGAGACTGCTGCCTCTAACTTATTGCTGCAAAAGACACAGTAAGAAAAGCTGTCTCTGCTTTTCCTAATGTTCTAAAAGTGTAGCTTTTGATCAGGCTTACAACTCCCTGTGTTGCTTTCTCACAGGCACCAGATGTACTCGCTGAAAGTTTCACAGACTGCGCTGCTGTGGACTGTGCGGACCAATTTTGGGCGAGTGAAACAGAGGGGATGAAGCAACAACAGGCATTGTTATGAACAGATTAACTGAAGAGAATATTTACCAGCTTTTATTCACCGGTACCAAGCCGCAGCAAGTCTTTGTTAATTCTTTGAGGAGGTTCATCTTTACTTTGTTTTCTTATCACTATATAATGATAGCCATAGTCTCCTAAAGGACAGATGTACCTGGTATCTCATATTGTTCACTGTTAAGCTAGCTGCTGGTTCTGTGTCATATCCCTCAACATTTTACACTCTCTCCTGCAGAGCAAGAACTGTGTCGAATTCAGTGGTGCTAAAAAGATGTGCTTGATGCTGTTCTGTATAGCATAGGAAAGACATTTGAAGTATGTGCTTACTGAATAAATTATGATTGACAAAGCCACAATTAAGAAAAGGAAGTAATTTGACATCTTCTTATAGTTTGGTGAAAATAACTCTGATCCTCTAACATGTTCTCTACAAATACTTTCTGTGCAATGCAAGGCAGGCCTAATATCCCAGCAGAGTTTCAGTTTTGACTGAAACACTGCCCAGCTGAAGTAATCTATCATTACTGATTCTGAGGGATCCCTTTGGGGGCTAAATTTGACTCTGATGGCGTGCAGCTCCTACTGTGAGTTACCTCCTCCTTGACAGTCACTAACCCCACTGTCAGCAATTATCTCATGTTGTTCTAGAATATTTTTGCTAATAGCATTGGGTACAAAAGGCAATGTTTCAACAACGGAGGGCTGCAGGGTGGGCTATGTGGCAGGCAGTGAGCCCTGCGCCTCTTGTAGACACTGCCCTTGCCAAGGGAGGAAGGTTTTGGGGTCGACTCATACAGGGATACTTTGAGTGAGTGATGGACAGATCCTGCCAATGCTACAAATTAAGAACCCTTGCAGAGGGACTAGGAAAAAGGGGCTAATCAACTGTAGTTGTTGGACTACTGGATTGTCATTACAGGCAAGTGAAGTAGGACTCCAAAAAGGTGGTGGTCACCAGTGACATAGCCTGAAAACTCTGAGGGCTGGGCAGAGTCACTAGTGCACCTTGGTATTGCCTGGTAACCCTGTGGGATGTCCTGCTGTTCAAGAACTGACCTGTACATGCTGCACTGGAGGGAGCATGCCAGGAGACAGGCATGAGTTTATCAGCAAGCCAAGGAGTCCAGGAGAGTGATTAATCTTAGAATGTTATGCGTGTAGGAAAAGTATCCATGCTACAGGCATATGTGCTGGGGCCTGTGAAAGAAAAGAAGGGGAATATGATGAAAGGGAACAAAAAGCCCTTGAAGGATCAAGAACTGTGAGCTAAGGAATGGAATGACAGGGTAAAAAGGGTCAGAGTTCAGTTAATGCTTGGATGTGAGCAAGCTCCAGGACAGCTTTATTCCCCAGATAGGGTATGATGTTTCAGGTGAACGTTTTTCACAATCTGTTTTGCATCAGGATGAAGCCCTACAGCTAATGAACTCATGATTCTGTTAGTACCACCACTGGTGTTAACCTTTCCTTATACTGTGCTAAACATTTACTGTAAGCGAAGATATAGTGAATAACTTAAAGTCTTATGATGTTCTCAGTCAAGTGTTATGCAAGGACAAGTTCTGAAATATGTAATAAGTATTCAGGTTATTGCAATGTTACCTGCAATAATCTACGCTGTGGGAGTAAGGAAGGGACTTTGTAAAGTGTATTTTAAAGCTGTTGTGACTTCGCTGATTACATCTTGCAGAAACAAGGTGTGAAATTTCTAATTAGTATATTCTGAGATTGTCATAATATTAACCTTGCCAATTTAATCCTCAGGGACAAAAGGTGGGGCCTAAACCAGATAAATGCTATTATGATGTTAACTGCTATAATGTGGTTTGCTGGAGCAAAAGAGGGAATATTAAAAAGCATGGGTACCCAGTCCTGGTGTTATCCTGCATAGTCCAATTTGCAAGGAAAAAGGAAAGAGTGGGCCAAAGGCCTCCCTTCTACAAATGAGAGATTTCTGTGATGGACAATCATGCATGATGAACATTGCCTAGAGAGCAGCTGTTTTCCATTCATCTCAGGGATTTCTTATCAAGGCCTTATGAAGGGTAAGTATGACACCCAGTCTGTAGCATCCTTAGCAGAATTTTACAATTACCTGGTTTCTTTTAAGTGCTGTCAGTGGCCAAAAGTGTTTTCAGATGCATACAGATGGCTTGCCATACATACATACAGCTCTATATACAGCTGGGTGTCAGTGGCACAGAGGAGTGGAAAAGCTGGGAGGACAAACATGGCTTTGAGTGAATGGCTGCAAACTGAGAGGGGCACTGGCTGACTTGTGACATGGTGCTTTTTTAGAAAACAGTTTAGCTACAGAAAGAAACAGCAAAACACCCAAGGGCTGCCACAGTGTCTCCTCTAACTTTGTGTTTCTGTGCAGAGCCAAGCCTGCTTTGATACTACGCATTTTTTTGTGTGGATTTGTCCTCCTGAACATCTCTGAGCCCAACTTGAACAGCCAGGTGTTTGCTGGGGGTGCCTATTAGCCTGGCAGCCTTGCTTCTTTATGCTAAAGCCCCAAATTTAACAGAGGAACTGTCAGAGCCATAAGAAGAAAAAACATGTCTGCCTGACAGATCTGCTGCAACTGAAATGGGAAATATCAGGAGTTCGAAAGCTGCTGTAGGTAAGGGCAGTCCTCAGCAGTGTGGTGGGTGCAAAGAAGCCCGTGTCCTGCTGAGTCTGTGTAAATACTGCTGCTACTCTCAGGAGCTGGGAGTGTAAGCCTAATAGACTCAGTAAGTTGTTTTATTTAGTAAGAGGTTGTACCGAAAGAATCTCAATGCATAATTTCTCCTTCAGCTCCACACCTACAGGTCTAGCAGGCCTGAAGCACATGTGATGGGATAGCATGAGCAAAGGCATTGCTCAGCAGGAACCCAAAGGTGTGCTGGAAGATTGAGGTCAGCTTCTGTGATGGACTTACACTCAGAGCTTAGTATGAACAAAAATATAGACAAGACATTCTTTTTATAAATTCTTTACCTTCTCCATAAGGATTATTTTCAAAGCTTCTATTTCAACCTCCTCTTCTTGCAGCCTTTACTCTTGAAAAAAATCACCTTTGTCATCTATCCCCAGTTCACTGAGACCCTCGTTTCCATCTAATGTGAACTCAATGAGACTGCTTGTACACCTCTCTGTGGTGACAAAATGGGTTTGATTTGTATCTTTGCCTGGCTGAATGTGAAAAGGTAACATTATATCACTCTTGTAGCATCTCTGAAATGTGTTCCGAAACGTTCTCAGAATGTCCTTTTAATTCTGTTGTATTGTGGAGGCATTAATTATTTTTGAGAGATAAAGGAAGTGCCAGAAACATTCCTAAAATGTTCTGCTTTTACTGCCCCCATGACTTTAATTTTTAATTTCCGATTTTTGTATAATGAATCTCTAATGGGGTTTAGCACATTTGAGGTTGTAGATCAGCGGACGCTGTTGCGGCAATGTTAACTTAAATGTTTCCTGCTCTTCATTCACCCTTCACTGTCCCTTTTACCTTACAGCTGCTCTCATGGTTCGTGAGGCTTCATGTTGAACCAGATTCAGGAACCTGACTGGGGCAGAAATAACCTTACAAAATAAAAAGTTATTTTTATCACAAATGAACCCCATAATTTGTCAGAAAATTAAGGCAATAAAGAAAATATATAGAGGAGTTACCTCTCAAAAGTGTGATTTTTAGATACTCTTCAGTGTGTAAACTTGAAGCACACAATGGAAAGAAGCTCTCACTCTGCAGTTATCATTAAGGGTGTCTACATCAACTGTGTTAGGAAAAAAGGAAAAAAGAAAGTTGTTCTGTTAAAATAGTTATTTCAATAAAAATGGGACTAAGGTGAGCAGAGGCTACTAATTTTTCTCCCTGGGAGATGAAACCATTCAATTCCAATATGGTCTGTAATCAACTAAAGAACAAGAGAGTACAGGGCCAATCAAGTGCAATGAAGTACTTTGCATAACATTTTTTTTCCTAAGATGAAATTTTGAATGTTCTTAGTTTAGACTAAGGTTATAACTCTCCAGGGTTATAATTTCCTAAAAAAATCCCATACTTTTTAGCCTTAAACAACCCGGTAAGTTATTTTTCAATGCTTTTTATACATCTCATCCAATAACTGGGATGATTCTGATGAAAGGTATTATCTCTGTATAAAATAGTTTTAACTGAGATGGAGAAGAACAGAATGGCTGGAGAAGGTGAGAGGTGGAAGAAGGAGGAAAATATGAACTGGTTCAGAGAGAAGTGCTGAATATATACAGGACATTTGTATACAGAAAAAGACTGGACTCATTATGAACAGGGTTTTGATTTAGTTCAGATTGGTGGTGATATTTGAATCACAGTCTGTGTTTGACCTGTGACTTGACACCATCAATATTTTAGAAACTTTTCTACTGAAAATGCCCTCCAAAATGGTGCAAATCTCACCAAAGCTGGATGTTGCTGTTCTGATAGAGCAGTTTTAGTACAATAATTGTATTTAATCTGAACCAGGAAATAATAAATTTAACATTAGAGGGTGTTTCAGGACCAAAACACAGAATTTTCACTTTTCTCCAGCTATTAAATCATTAAATTTCAGCCTTGTCATTCTCAGAAGTTTTAAATACCCAGCTGGATAAAGCCCAGAGTAGCATAATCTGATTTTGTAGCTGACCCAGCTTTGAGCAAGAAGTTGTACTACAGACCTTCCAAGGTCCCTTCCAACCTGCATTATCCTAAATTCCTTGATTTGTGCTTCTTGTGCTAATAAATGAAAATTCCAGGTAGATTAGGGCCATCAAATTAAAATCATAGAATCACAGAATGGCTTGGTTTGGATGAGACCTTAAAGATCATCTAGTTCTAACCCCCCTGACATGGACAGGGAACCTTGCACTAGATCAAGTTTCTAAAAGCTGCATTTCAGCAGCAAGTGCTCTAGCTTGTTGGATTTTCCCAGCTTACTGAGGTGCCCTTGTCCAATGAGGCTCCTTATGTCCTTTGTTGAGAGCACTATGGGAACTGGCCTTCACTAAAGTTATTTTTTTTAAATTATTTTTAATTTTGGGACACAAAACTGGCTCATCTAAGTCACAGAAGAAGCCAGAGAGAAGGTTTTTTATGTTAATAGGTGTTTTCAGAGGATGACAGAAAGCAACCTGGGTGCCAGGAAAGCAGAACCTGAGCAGCAAGAAGTTGAGAGGAGAATACTAGAGACTGTTAAATGCTAAGTTAGTCTTCTGCATCAGGACTACCATGTGCCACACTGGGCTGCTGGAGCCAACTTTCAGCATGTATTGACTGTTCTGTTTACCTTTCTAGTCTTTATATTGCTTCAGTTAGGAGGTTAGAGAAGAAAGAAAATGCCAGAGAGAGAAAAAGAACTGGAATACTTAAGCAGAGACATTCAGGCAGTGAAGCAGGAGGAATGCACAGGAAATTAAAATAGAAATCTACATTTGTTGACAAATCGGTCTGGTATAGTAATAGGGAGTTTTGCTTTTCTTTTCACTGAAGACCTGAGGAGTTGTATTCAGTGTGCATAGAGACAATTAAAAAAATTGGTGATTTTGAGGGAGAGCAACGGCCAGGTATTTGGAAGGCAATTTAGGCGCTTGGATATAGGTATTTTGGAAAGTGCAGGCTGTCTGGGATACCTGTATGGGGTTGGTATATGATATAGGACCTCTGAGAGGTCTTCTGGAGACAAGCAAGATACCCTGGATTTTCTGAAGCACCCCTCTACCTTGCTGGGGCTCCTTTACCCCATGATCTTAGCACAAGCATTAGAGGGTGGGAGGCATAACTCCACTGTGAAAAAAAGAAAATCTTTAGGTGTGATAGACCACTACAGAGACTATAAAACAGAGCATTACAGTTCTAAAATGAAATGCAGAATTATAGCAGAAGCAGATATGGAAAAGAGTCTCCTGAGAATTAGTCCTTTAAAACAATCCTAGTTTTCAGAGCTCAAAACTGACATAAAGCCTATCTATATCTTAGCTTTTCATAACTGTCTCAAGAGCAACATATGCTAAAAATGTTCAGCAAGAAATAACTTTTTAAATTAACCACTTTCCTTGAAGAAATATTTTCTCTTCCATCTCAGAATTATGGAGAAGAGAAAACACACATTTAATCAGAAATGTGCTGCGATATAGCTCTGATCATCTAAACTTCCTATTGTAATATTTATAAATGCCATGTATTATTATAATAAGCAAGCAGTAATTTTACTAAGAGTATTTTTACAAATGTGAGTGGGTTCAGTCTCTCAGAAATCTTTTTCCTGTTAAAATTTCTCAGGTGATCTGTTATGAGGCTACATGGACACTTCCAGTCAGTGGTGAGCACAAGGGTTAGGTGGAGTGCTCTTGCCATAAAGATTTAGTTGTAGTTTTGTTACATGTGTTAGCTCACATAGCTGTTCTTTGGAGCTGTGTAACTCTTGTATGGAAACTTTCACAGATCCTGGACTTCAGAAAGTATCCTATCAAAACATTGCTGTTGGTGATACACTGAGTGAGAGCATTCCTTTTGCAGACAAAGGCTGCATCAAAGTGCCAATAAATTATAGAGGGAAAGGTATAAGCAAATAAATAATAGAAAATGCCAAATCCCTTGAACACTGTTCTAGGGTTGTTTTGAGGCATATCATAGCATGGCGTAGTTTGGATGAAGGAATGAAATATGAGGGTAAATCCCTCATTTATTTTTCCACAATAAATCTTCTGCTAATATTAGAAAGAGTTTATAAATTAAAGCAAATGAGGTCTGCCACTATGAGTCCATCAAGAACTGAAAATGTGATGCATACAAAACCTGTACATAGTGATGTGCTCACAGCAACCATTCCCTAAGTTAAATTTAAACCTTAATTGCTGGTTCAGCATTTGTTTTCCTGGATATTTCTATTATGTTAATGCTGTGCAGCTTTTCCCTTCTCTTTTATACACGATGAATTAGCAAACACAGTAGAGCTTCCTGTACTTCTCAGCAACTTTTATTATTGCAGAAAGAAGTCTAATTCAAAAACTATCAAACCGCTCTTAAAACAGATACTACTGTCTTTTACCCCCTCCCAGCACACAGTCAGAAAGTTTAAGCTGTTCTGATTTAGAATTATTTTTTCCCTTATCTCCAGCTGTCTCAAGACAGTATATGTCTGCGAAGAAATGAAGTATACAAAGATCTTAAATCTAAGTGTTAACAACCATAAGTGAGTTTGTTCCTTTCTTTGTAGTCATTGGGCAGATGAAAGACCTATTTCCAAGTCTCTATTCTGTTTAACTTGGAATAAAATCTGGAACTCAGGTGATTCACATGCCTGTATACTAAGAGGCCATGTAAGAAATGTGGATAGAGCCTTTCCCAAATCTTCATTCGCGAAGCCTAGCCATGATGATGATGATGATGATGATGATACTAAGAGACCACAAGCTTATTAAGTAATGTTGATTGAGAGCATTTCTCTTTATGAAGCTATTTCAAATTAGTATAAATACTTAAATAACTATTGAATCTCAATTTTTCATCTTTGGAGAATATAATGAATTGCAAGGTTTATGATATCAGTCTCACAACTTTTTCTCCCTCTCCTTGTGAATATGAAATTAGTTGCTACTCTTCTCAAGTCTTTAATTCTTCAGGAGTTTACTCCTGCCTACCCCACTCCTGCCCCCTTCAACTTCGTGTGACTCTGCTCCACAATCTGGTGTCACGAGTCCCAAGAAGCTTTGTGTGTCCCTGAACTAAGATGATAACTTTCTGACTCTCCTACAGCAAAGCGCGTTACTCTTGCACAACACACTCAAGTCACAGCTGGATCTACACTTTTTCCGTGTGTGTTGTAGTGTTTACTCAAAATGTTTTGACAACGGGGAAGGAAAATATTCAAACAGGAGAAAACTGACCACAAGCTCACCCTGCAAGGCTGGCAGGGTATTTTGTTCTGTTCTTTCTGGCATTTCCCATATAAGAACAGATAGGGTTATCCATGAACGCTCGTCCAAAGCTCAACCAACAATTAGCCTTTTAGCGTCAGTAGAGTGAGAAATTTGGGAGCTGTAGTAGGAATAGGACTGCAAAAGCACTACAGGAGTGACGAACAGTCAACAACAAGAATTCTTCCTTGAGAACTTTTTCATGGAAACTGTGGCATGGTGCAGATTCAGCCCATCCCTAGGGTTCAGGTTTGGACTAGGGCACTCACAGGCTGTGTCTGCTCTTTCAGAGATGGGGTGAACCCTATCACTTCTGACACTGAGCCTTATCAGTCCTCTGTGGTTTCCCATGTATATGATACTGGATCAGTCTGCTTTTGCATACTGATATTTTGAGCTTCGTTGACAGCATTTGCTTTCAGAAAACTCTGAGTATAGCACTGAGCTTCACGTCCATTTACTGCCTTGTCTGACTTACATTCTTTTGGGTTATCTCTACTTGATTTTCCTATTTGGTCCAAAATGATGTTTTGTATTTCATCCTTGGTAAGGTAAGGGGTACAGGGTCAAACCTTGCAAGTGGCATCAAGTTTTTTACTTCCTTTTCTCAAGTTCTTTGGTGCTTTTGTGGACAAGCACTAGCTTAAAACATAATATAAGCAGGAATGCTGCTACTTCCCTAAGCAGGCATTTTAAATAATGCCAGGATAGGACTCATCCCTGAATGCATTTGTTTAAGATTCTTACTCAATCCAGCCTTCAGACTGAGTGGCTCACTTTCTCAAAGACACAGACAGAGGAGATGCAGAGGAAAATAAAGAGATGAAGATGGTGGATGCAAGTCATGGGCCCTTGCAAATTTGCAAGTAACACAGGTGAAGGGGAATGGAAATGTGCTTGATGGAGACAGTGCTGTCTGGGGCCCTGATTATTTCTAGGTAGAACAACAATACACTTGGTTTGTACTGTGGGTGAAATAAACTCAAAACCTGGTCTTATTTGCTGAGACTGACAAACACCCTAGTTTCCATCATTAACTGAAAGGCTTCTTCCAATCGGGGGAATGATCAGATTATGGTTTGCTCACATTTTTCATCTCTTCAGAGTTTACACTCAACATTGGATCTATTCCTGAGAAGATGATAATTTATTAACTTAATTTATTCCTGTTCCTAGCTGGTTCAATGCCTAGCTTGATAATATCTACCCCCATTGCACTGTCTTCCAAATAACAGTGGGTGGAAGTCAACCAAACTGCACATTTGTCCAGCAGAAGTCCTGCTTGCAGTGAAAATAGCCTGCCTTGGCCCCAGGAACCACACAGGGACCACTGGAAAAACCTAAATCTTGCCCTGGGGCTGAAATCTTGCATGTCCCTTAACCCTGCTGCATTCATGGTGTCTGACTACAAAGCTGAATGATCATAACTTGCACAGTTTAACTGAAGACAAATGAAAGACTATAAACTTCCTGAGTTGTATGATATGACATGTAGATTTACCGGGTTGGAACCTGGACAAAGGAGGTTGTATCCACTCCTCTGAGCATTGCAGGTACCACAAGAATTCTCTGTTGTAGACAAGGAATTGCTGTATCCCATCACCACTACAAAATTCAGAGCTTAACACACTAGCAGTCTGAGATCAATTTAATATCCATTGTAGGAGTTTGATACCATTGAAGCAGCAGGTCTGATGATATCAAACAGTACAATGTGCCTCTCAACTGGCAGACAATACCCTGAGCCCACTGAATAGCTAAGCTAACCTGTATCCAGTGATAAAGAAATAAAATGCTTGTGATTTTATCAAGAGTAGCTTGTGCAGCTAGATTATGTTTCTTTGTTAAAGTGAGAATTTCCTGCTTTAGAAAACAACCTTTCCTGAAATCCAGACAGATCAAAACTATTGCAAGTACTGGGCCAAAAACAGATAAGCTGGAAAAAAAGAGTGAATTTTCAAGTGGTTTGATGACAGTTTTTCTAGGTGGCTTGGAGGAGCTGTTCTTAGGGTGGGTTCTCAGAACTGGTCTTGGGGTTTGACTAGCTGAGTAGTTACAGGCTTGATCTCAGTATGAAAGACAGGAGAGCACTGAAATGGTGGACCAGTGACATAAATTGCTTGATATCTTCATTACAGAGAACAATGGGAATACTCTGCAGAAAGAAATGAACGATATTAGTAGAGCATCAGGGGGGAATTATAAAATGAAAAAGCTGTAAATCTTGAAGGATATCAGTTCCCCAAGATGTGGTAACTGATGTTCCTTTATTTACCTTGCTGTAGTGGAGGCACAAAAGAGTTGTTCAGCAGTGCACAAACCTCCACTTAAGTCTCCCTCACTGACATGCACGTGGATGTTCTCTAAAGCTTTGCACTGGTTGCATTAATCCCACCAGATCTCTTCAGCTCAGTTTAGCCACTCCTTTCTCTTAGCAAATGAAATACTGCTCTTTTCCCTGGGTAGCAGCATTAGGTTCTCATGACTAGGTAAAATGTGAAGGTCTAATGGCTAAATAGTATTTGTCAGTAGTGGTCCCTTTGAGCATTAAATACTTAATGGAGTGATTTGCCTTTCAGATAAACTGGCTCTGTGCCCTGAAAGCACTTTACTTCTAGCACCTTGAGAACATTTTGGCAGCCATTTATGAAAAAAGCAGAGATTTGCCATCTCCAGTGCCTCCAATCACTATGTTTCTACTGTTGTCAAGTATTTGCAATAATGCAGCATTTCCTCCACATATTCGCTCCTGTCTTTCGCAAGTATGGCCTTTGAGAGAAGCTGAACTGTCTCCAACAGCAAATATCAGAAGCTCACAGAACGTGTGGCTGACTGGTTGTTGTTCCAAAGTCTAATATCAATTTCTTTGACAGCTACTGCTTTCCTCATTTCTTATCATACAGGTAACTGATTATTTTACTCTGTTGTATTTTGAAAAAAAAATAAAAGATTTTCTAACTTACCATATTATGTCTGAAAAACACATTTGCAACTACAAAGTCATCCCTGTCAGCAGCTAGAAACATTTCAGTCACTACTGCTGTTTCTACTGCTGAGCCACATACTGATGGGTCTCTGCAAGCAGAGTCCTTAGCACGGAAGGCATCACAGGCAGAATCAGTCCTTCCTGTAAATTAGTAATAATGCCTTGTGTTCTCTTAATGTCTTTCACTGAAAGGACATATGGATGGCTTCACTGAGTATTGGTGTAATTTTTGAACAGCACATTGGGCTCTGACAACAGAATAGGCTAAAATGTATGATTAACTGTATAATGTTTAAGTAAAATTACATCTTTAATTTCAAGCAGGTGGAATTCAGAGGAGATGATATTTACCCACGTTGTTCAAGTTAGCACCCCTAATACATAGGCTTCTGAAGAAGGTCCTAGTTTAATTTAGAACCTCTGACAACAGCTACACTAAAGTAGTGTAGCTATCAGATTTTAACTTCCTGAATAGTTTTTCTCATGGACCATGTCAGAGAATGATCCTCAGCATCACTAATGTGTGTCATGGAAGGCAATACAAGTATGACACAATACTTATTGTCTAAATGGCAGGTTGTTTTTACTAAAAGAATTGGAGCTTTTTGTTTGTTTGTTTGTTTTGTGTTTCATGTTCTTTTAAGAACTAAAAGCAGAGTGTGGCATCGCAAGCAATGGTGAGTTCCCTTCTCAAGGAGAAGCCTAGGCTATAGCGTACCTCACTTCTTAAATGATAAACTTCAGAAAGTCATTTTGCTTTGACCTTCCTAGATCAAACACATCCTGCTACACTATTTCTTGAGCAGCTGGGACAGTCATTTCATATTATTTTCATGTATTTGCTCCTCACTTAGCCAGTACATGAAGCATTTACAATTGGAAAGAGGTTAGTTTTCAGTTAGCATGGTTAGAAATCACCATAGTGTGTATATTGTAAAGAAAAGCTCAAAGCCAGATGTACATGTTGGAAATGGTGTGTGTGAGTAATTATAGTGAATTTCAAACAGTGTTGCAATTACCTTGATAGTAACAGCAGATAAAACCTGAATTCAAATGGAGTCTGTTTTTCTGCTGAAAACCCAGGGGTACTCTGGTTCTTAAGTGGGAATACACCCTATCTCTATTGGAAGAACTAAATATTCAAATGCATACTGATAGGGATTTGGTGATTAAACTGTACTAACATGGATGTGGCTTTCAACACTGAGAGGTCTGGAAAGTTCAGGACACTTCTCCAGCTGAGAAGTAGTGTGATTTACAGTGCCGATTTACAAGAGTCAGTGTTTGGATTACATTTTTATTTTTGCCTTTTCAGGCTTTCCCAGTGTGTTGAAATTATACTGTGCATTAATTTATTGTTATCCCTTTGTTAGCAGTAGGAGATGCCAGAGCCTTGCTGGAACCTGATGCAGTCAGTTTGTTTTTCACTCTGTATACATAGGGTTTGAGCACTGGTGTTCACAAAGAAGATATGTCTATCTGCTCTTTCCAGAATGTCAGACCCAACAAAAAAATACAGGGTAACAATCTAGTCAGAGAGACACATTCCTTTAGTATATGCCACAGCTCCTTCAAAGAACTATCATACCCAAAACTAAGAAAAAGGAAAGGTTTAACATCTTTGTTGTTGACACGGACAGTGGGATCAAGTGCACCCTCAGTAAGTTTGCCAATGACACCAAGCTGTGTGATGTGGTTGACGCACTGGAGGGAAGGGATGCCATCCAGAGGGAAGGGAGACCACCCAGAAGGAACTTGACAAGCTTGAGAGATGGGCCTGTGAACCTCATAGGGTTCAACAAGGCAGAATGCAGAATCCTGCACCTGGGTCAAGACAACCCCCATTATCAATACAGGCCGGGGGATAAACAGATCGACAGCAACCCTGCCAAGGACTTGGGGGTGCTCGTGGATCAGAGGCTGGACATGACCCAGTAAAGTGAACTTGCAGTCCAGAAAGCCAGTTGTATCCTGGGCTGCATCAAAAGGGGAGTGGTCCAAGAGGGAGGGGATTGGGCCTCTCTACTCTGTCACAGTTTTTGATCACGCTTTCTGGTGTTTCACACGTGTTACGACAGCTACGTAGGAGATATTTTTTGAAGTGTTGGAGGAGGGGAATTTTCTCTTCCTATTAAAATGACTATCAAAAAAAGAAAATTTCTGAAGAAACTGATTTTAAAAGAGAGATTTTTCACAAAAGATTTGGACAATGTAACAGAAAATATTTTGAAGATGTCATTTCTGATTTTGAGCAGAGGAAAAGATGTACTGACTGCCCACAGCTGAACAGGAGACTCAGATCCACTCTTGCTCTTTTTGGCCAACCAAGAGTTTAATATCTTTACAAAGTGGAGCAGTTCCAGAAAAAAAAGATAGAATGAAGAAGCCCAATTCACTACAGTTTATCCCCCAGGCACTTGCTTAAGAAGGAAGATGTCTCTTTCAAAATCCCTTATCTGTGCTCCCCATTCCCAGGCAGATTTATCCTCTGTGTGGATTTGTTCTGTGTTTTGTTTTCTTGCTTTTGTTAAAAATGTCAAGACTCTTTACCAATTTTTCTCTGAAATTGGAATTTTATCTTCTGACCAACTTTGTTAATTTTGAAAAATGCTGTGATTAAAGTTAATCATGTCACCTTTGAACTTGTGTACCATCACTTTTGCCACTACTATGGAACATAAAGCACTGTGTAGAATTGCATGCGACAGTTTTCTGCAGCAGGCAAAAAAGGCTCATGGCAGGATGTCAGGGCAGGAACAAGTGACGGAGAAATGAGCGGATGTGAGTTCTGGAAGGGAACATAATGCTGCTAAGGGAAACAGAGGAGAAATGCTGCTGCTGGGAAGAAAAGAAGGATGAAGAAGGATAAATGCTGATGTTGGGGTGGAAGTAAGGAAGAAGGAAAAAAGAGGGGTATAATTTCCCAAGACAGAAAAGGGTTCCAAACCAAACAACAAATAAGGGTTCCTACCCGAGTCAGGTATATGCTTTATCTGGGATTTTCATTTAAAATGTTAGAAAACTTAGAGAGTTCACACAGTATGGATCTCTATTTTACCCAACTTCAAAATAGTCCAAAATCTGAAATTGTTTGATTCTTGTGTTTAAAGTCAAACTTCTCTTTGATTTTTTAGAGTTATTTGACCTCAGTCCATTTATTCTAAGGCAAACCTTATTGATATGTTCCATGTAACACTTTTTTAAAACCATAGACAAATGTACAGTGGAAACTGCTTAACCTGTCTATGGTGATACATGATGCAAAGTGTAGCAGAACAAAGCTCTAGATGTCTCAGACCGTATAAACTGTGGTATGATTCGAATTGTATTCAAAATGTATTGTAGAAGAAAAAAAATTGCTGTCTTACATTTCAAAAAAAGACTACTGCCACAACATTGCAGGAAACACCTACACAAAACTGACTGCACTTTGTTACTTCTATTTCCTTCTATTTCTGGGAAATGTCCTTTTTGCTGAGCCAGCTGACTGTAATTACTGGGCTATAAGGTGACTCTTTTAATGAAAAAAAAAAAGTTTCTGAGAAGAAAGACATAAGTAGAAGGCAAGAGCACATAGTTGTCTTATATGACCTGCCTGGACATGCTGTTTATAAAAAAATGCACATTTAATAAATTAAAACTTCTGTGACCAATATCCCAACCATTCAAGAACTGCACTCATGTCTAATTCATTATGACTACTTCAACCAGGTTGGAATAGTATCATTTTGAAAATGAATTTGCAACTCACAGAGGACAAAAAAAAAATAAATAGAATAAAATTGTTGAGAAAGCTCTTAAGTCTTGAACTGGTGCCCTTGTTCTTGTAAATGGCTATTCTAAATTCTCCATCTTATTTGAGTTTGCTATTTACTGTAAATCTCTACACAGATTGAAGGCTTGGAAGCAGATAACTGCATTTACTTGTTTATCTGCCCATGAGTAATAGTCCCAGATCTTCATGACTTGGAAATTTTGGCATTTACTGAAACAAAAAAAAAAAGATTCTTACCCAGACAAAGAAAAATAAATAAACAAATGGAACTCTCTTGATCCTAATGGATGGACATATCAGAAACTTCTGATGAAAATATTTGCTCATTGTTTTGTAAAAGGCAAAAAATCTGGGAGGAAAGTGGTGAAGGCTCCATGTAGGATTTTCCCCTAGTAATGTGTAGGACAGGCCTGCATGGATAATGTCATTATGCAAAAGGACATGTATTTTACATCTCTGACAAGATGCTAGCAAATCTGTATACGTGTTTGTCCATGTGAGTGTGTATATATGTGTGTGTCTATATATACATCTGTGTGTGTATAGAGAGAGAGGAGATAGAATTTCCACAAAGCAATTATTTCCTAGTCTCCTTTAGTGCCTCAAAGCATTTGTCTGCCCTTTTGCTGTGTATTCTGGGAAAAAGTGACTTGTGTGCTCTCCCAGCACTAGAAGGACCAGGCACGGCAAACCTCTCTAGGTGATGCCAAGGAGAATGGTCATCTATGAGCTGGTCTTGAGCAGGTAAAACAGGATCCTGCACGAGGAGCATGTGAGAGGGCTCTCCAGAGTACAAACAGTGTCTGGAGGGTTTGTTTAAGGTGACTCAGCCGGAAGGAAAGAAATAAGAAAGTCATCCTTGAGCTCACGTATCACAGACTCAGATGAGACCATTATAATAAATAACCTGATGACACTAGACTGGTTGTAAGATTCACTGGCTGAAGTTCAGCCTTGAACTCAAGCTATACAGTTACAGAGGCTAAAATTTGATTTGGAGCGTATTTTGTGTCCCAGAAAAAAGTTTACCTGTTGTGATAAGTAAGGGAAGAGACATGGAATAAGTTGCTTTCTAATCTCCTGATTTGACACCTAGGAAGACAAGCCTTTCACAGACCTTTCCCTCTGGAGACTGAAACCAGAAAAAAAGGATGTGTCAATGAAATGTTCGTTAAGCAGGCTAACAGTAAGCGAATCATTCTTCTCTGCTGATAGATCTGTAAGACCTCATCTGCTATACACTGTCATTCCCCTGCTGATGCTGATTTAGGTGGCGCTGGGAGCATTCGGTCCAGCTGAGGCTCTAGCCTATACCACTTTTTTGTGTCTCTTCATCTGGATGTTTGCCTGGTGTGTTTTTTTCCACAGTCTAGCAAGTAGGACCAGGAGCATTGCTCTGCAGACACTGACATATACTGTCTGTGTTACACTGATGGCCAGAGGCTTCAGGTATAATCAATGTGCAAAAGTTGTGCAAGCAGAGGGACAAGCTTTGCCTCAAGGAGTTTATAATCTAAACAGAAGCCAAATGTAATACAGAGAGTGTAGAATATAGCTTATAGAGAAAGACTGTTGGAGAAAGAGGTGCTGAGAGGTGCACGCAGAGCTGAGAGAAAAGCTGCAAACGCGTACTGCAATATTTCTGTCTTCCTACTTACCTATTTAAGGATCAGGTCCCACCCTTGAATTGTGAAAGCGTAACAGTTGCTTTTTTTAAAAATGAAACACTTCCTCTTTACTGGTCTGCCCATGCTGTGCAGACAGCTTACTCTTCACATGAGGAAAGTGGCTTGGGTTATTGCTGTGCTCCATGTGTTTGTGTAGAGGGATCACATCACCCTTCTGGCAGGGAACCTTTTGTAACCCATGACACTTCAGAGCAGTAGCCCTTCAGTCAGTCAGACAGCTGATAGGAAATCTTACAGTCATGGCAAAGGGATAGCCCACCTCCAGACATTGGGGGGAGGGTCCCTATAAGGTTACCTGCAGTGTACTCCCTTCTACCAAAGCAGGAACAATGGAGGAGGAAAAGCACCTGTGGCCAGCTCTGCCTCTGGGCATGCATGTATAAATTTTGTTAACGTTAAAGAGACCTGAACCTCTAATCATAGCTCACTCACCGTTTTTTTGTGGATTCTAACAGTAATCTCAGATAACACAAGTGGGAAAAATGAACTTTTGCATTTTGACATTCTCTGCAAATTAGCCATAGTCTGAAGTGTGCCTTTGTCTTCAATGCTATCACCACTCTGGCATACCTTAGTGTGCAAAGCTCAGTACTAATGAATCTGCAAACCTGGATAATCAGATTTGTTTGTAGGGATCACACAAACCAGCCCAACCCTGTTGAATCAAGTTGAGGGGCTAACATATAGGGGAGTTAAATACAGCACAGCAGCAAAATTGAGTCAAGTCCACCCTTTCAAGGAACATCAAGAGTCCTGAAGTATTTTGGTGAAGTTTGATACAGCAGCTTTGCCACAATGTTTGAATGCTTTGGACTTGCTTATCATCAGACTGAAGACACATGCTTTCAGCAGGCAACTTTACTCCCTGTGTTTCTCTGGTCTGTATCCCATTTGCACCTGTTCTCCAGTGTTTAACTCCTTAATGCAGTGTTGGACCATGACCAGGGTCCCTCAGAATCCATTCATTAGCTTTACTTCTAAGTAAATGAGGTGTCACCACTGTGGCAATCACTAGTAGTTACAACTTCATCTGTATGAAGACAACCTGCAGAGCACAAATTCAAAGTGTTGCTCTGGTGCTCTCATCCTCTGTGCTTTCCCACTGTGATCGAGCCTGCCTACCTCAGGGCTGTGACAGTTCTGGGATGCCCTCTCCTGCCTCTTAATCCCAGGGGAGAAGCTGATTGAGCTGTCTGCCTGCCACCCACTGGGTTTGTGAGTGAGCACTCAAAGACTGCACTGTAGGGTGTGATTCTTTTGTAGCTACCCACTCACCCAGAGTCACCCCGGTTACAGAGGGCTGGCAAAGGACAGCTTTTGTCTCCACTTCAAAGTACTCTGTTTTTTTCAGCTGTGTGCCAGCCAGGCAGACACATAACTTTTCAGCTCATTACGTGAAGTATGCTAAATGCAAGAAGGAAGGAAGATAAACCTTTAGATAAGGTGGGGGAAATGCAGCTGCATGGAACACTGACAGGGAGTTTTAAAAAGACATGAGGGACAAGAGAACAAGGCTAATGTGTAATTTTAAGGAAAAGTGAAGGTTTTAGCTAAATGGCATTTTTCTCAGTTTTTTTTTTTTTTTATTTTAACTTCATATTGATTAGCACTGCTAACGAGTTCAGGTGTACTCCTGTTGCTTTGGTTACTGAGAGGGAATTTGTTTTGAAAGCAAAGCTCTATTTGCTGATAAGTTTTCCTGGACTTGCAATATGCTCTTTCCTTTTTTTTTTTCCTACTGTAATTTTGGAAACAGTGGAATTTAGGCATCTAAGAGATTTTTACCCCCTTCTTTCCAGGAAGAACAGACTATCAAACATTGGCTATTCTTAAACAACAAGTTTTAGGGTCTTCATAATGAGTGTGCTAAAATTCTCCCAAATTCCTTTTGTTTTCTGCCTGAGAAAATACTTCGAATATTACCTAGCTATAAGAATTTTTAAAACTCTTTTCCTGTGCAAGAATGAGGTGCTCATTTCAGGAAGCTTAAATTCAGTAGGAAAAACTATTCTTTTGTTAGATTGTCGGTACGAAATGTTCAGGTAACTCTGAGTAACACAATTAGTCTTGTTCTAGCATGTGCTCAGAGGCCCAGTGGAAAACTTGACAAAGATTTTCTGGAGGCATCTGTACTCTGGTTATTTCAAGGTCTTTATTAAATTTGGTGTGTTTATCCTTTCTCTTTGTGTTTTCACTGCTCATACTGAAAACAAGACAAATATATTTGGAAGTCTACCAATGATCCTGAAGTGCTAAGATGCTTCCTTAATTTTTTTCTTGGTGATTGCACATTCTCAGAGAGGAGCAGGCAAGATAAAAACCATATGACTGATATTTCTCAATATGCTGATACTTCAATACTAGAGACTCAGCTGTAAAAATAGAGGTGGGGTTTTTTTTCCCTAACTGTTTTCTAGTTTCTTAAGAAAATATGTACAGGTGTTTATGATAAAAGTATACCCCTATCTTAGGAAATGGCATCTGTAAGATTACACACAGCATATAAAACCACGAATTTTAATGCCAAACTATTTGAACAATTTTGACTTTATGGGTATTTACTATTATTTAGGCTAGGACAGCTTCTTAAGATACTGAGTAATGGAAAATGAATAGCTAAAAGTATAACATATATTTCAACTTTTCCTCTTTCTGTTACATGATTCTGATTACAATCCCAGTTCTAAGCTTTTCTTTATGTTTATCGGCATCTTCTAAGTCATGCTCCTACTGTAATTTTTTATTTACATACAGATGTTAGAAAGAACCTGATAGTGTATCTTAAAGGTCATCCAAACTTTTTCTTCTTCTTTATAGTATAAGTAAAAACTTTAAATGTTTAACCTTTGCCATTTAAACCATGCAGAGACAGGTTAGCAGCATAAGATACACACCCACACACACTCTCACATCCTGCCCAACAAAGTTTACAATCAAAATAGTAAATAGAGAAAAAATTATCAGTATGTACAGAAAAGAATTCTCTATTATTTTGTAGGTAATTTTTTCAGCTGAAAACAAAGTTAGCTGCTTGTACTTTCTGGTTATTGTTGTGTGATGAAAGAAACTGTTCCCATAGTATGATTACAGGCATGAAATATTTTCTGGACAGGAGAAATCCTTACTGTCCCATAGCCTGTACACTAGATAGTATCTGCAGGAGGTGAAGCACCCTGTGTTTTTGATACATTGGGTAATTTGAAATAAAGCATTTTTCTGTAAACTCTACACTTATGCAAACCCTGAGAAGTTATAAAATTACATTAGCAATAATTATTTTTCTCCTCTGTGTTCCTGGAAAAATAACAACATCAGATCTTTTGTCACTGAACCAGAAACATTAAGAATTCAATTAGTGGTTTTCAAGAAGAAAAAAAACTACATTGATTTTAAATAATAAGAAATTTTCATATGTAAGAGAAGTGGAAAAACATACCTTGACTGCAAATTCACTACTAAGCAGATACAAATGAGTGAAGTGCAACACGTCTCTGGGAACAGCCAAGCTCCTTCTGTAGTATGAATGAATCTTACTTCTGGTTTTACTGCCCCTCCCTGAACATAGCAGACTCATCCCTCTGCTGATGACATCATACTTCTGGATTTTCTCCCATACTGTATTTTAAAAGAAATGTTTATCTACTGTACCCAATTTGAGACCACTGATATTTTAATATGGGCAGTAAACAACATAAACACGGTTAAAATACTGATATGCCCCAGTGTGTGTTTAAAACAGTCATGTGTTTACATAACAGCTTCCAGAATTGTGCATGAGCATGTACTCACAAACACAGAGTTCTTATCCTGATTTTGGCAAATGGCATGTGCATATTTTATTTTATTGGTGTTAGACACAATCAAGAGCTAAACAAGTCAGCTTTTAGGAGGGCTTGGATCTTTAAAACAGAAAACATCAAATATCTTATTTACAGACTAAGATACCTTTTTTTTCATGGGAAAAATATCTGAAAGACACTACTCTTCCTCACCCGAAATCACTGACTACTCAGTCTGCTGAGAACTAGTACAGAATCCAAGTACCACTTAAAGATTTAAATTGGACCAAAGTTTCTTCAAGTTTATGGATGAAATATCTATGTGAATCAGAATTATAGTCGAAGAGTGAAGCAGAGCCTTTTTCTTACTACACTGACTTTTATTCTGGATTTCAGATAATTAACAGAGAACTAATTTTAGACTGTTTTGTTAGAGGTATAGCTGTTTATCCTCTAATATTTATACAATGTAATTGATATCTGAAATGGTAACCATGGTTGCAGAATTCCTCACAGAGGATATGTTCATTCAGAGGAGAAGTGAACAGAGTAAAGAACAGTCCACTGTCTTAGTTTGCCATAAAATTCTAATTCTGAAAGTGAACGATTCATGAAAAATGTTGGTCTATATTGTGACCAGTAGTATCTACCAGGGCAAATATTTGGCTCCCACTCTCCACTGGTTTATCATTTACAGTTCTAGTGCAATACACTCACTTGGTGTGTATTCCAACAGGAATCGCTGCTCTGCTTTTCAGTCATTTTCCTCTTCTTTCTCGGAATCTGCCATAATAGCTGCTCGGTACATTTTCTTTCTTTATTGCAACTAGTTGAGTCATGATCCACTATCAGCAGTACCTTCCCTTGGTCTGTCCCTGCTTTCCCTGCACCAGGTCCAGTTTGATTGTGTAATCTCAGGGCTCACAATCTCAAAGATCTTCATTCCGCATTTTTCTTTCATTTCTTTTTTTTAACTCCTTCTGTACCCGAATAAACATTTTGAGATTATCTCTAGATTTTGCTTTTTTGATTGGTCATGGATTTAGTATTAAAGGTTAACATAATTTCACAGATACAGTGCAGTAAAATTCTGCTTAGATTTTAAGACACATTTTATATGTTCATAGGAGGAACTCCATTGGCTCATTTGTAGTGATGTAATAAAACCCAACTAGAGCCAGATCTACTCAGCTGCACCTGAGGAATGCAGAAAACTTCTGGATGAGCAGGAGAGGAGCACTCTACAGTCTTTTTAGGAGGCTGAGGCAGGTGTTGCCAGCAGTCAGTCTGCTGTGGAGACTTGCTGAACGGTGAAATAAATGCATGCAGTCATCTTTAAAGCTTTAGAGAGGCAAAGCTCTGCAAAGCAAAAACCATTAGTGCTTTAGGGATGTGAGGGAGATGACAAACACATGAGCCAGGCTTCATGCACAGTTCAGTTACTTGATCATTCAGAATATTTCAGTCAAATTCTCTTCAGATTAAAGTATCATGAAGACAAAGAGTGGGACCTTCAGTGTCTTAGCATAAAGCTGGAGCAGTTCAAACTCAAGTGAATGAAAGAAATATGCCCTATCTTCCCCCCATCATTTTCTGTTTTCGGAAAAAAAGCTGTTGTCTGGACAGATGTAAGATGTCACTGCTGAGAGGCATAACCTGTAACTGTGAAAGCTTCCACAGAGTTATAAAATATCCTGAGTTGGAAGGGACCCACAAGGATTATCAAGTCCAACTCCTGGCCTTGTGCAGGACACACCAAGAGTCACACCATGTGCCTGAGAGCGTTGTCCAAATGCTTTTTGAACTCTGGCAGGCTTGGTGCTGTGAACACTTCCCTGGGGAGCCTGTTCCTGCCCAACCACCCTCTGGGTGAAAAACTTTTCACTAATATCCAACCTAAACCTCCCCTGTCTCAGCTTCATGCTATTTCCTTGCCACTGGTCACCACAGAGAAGAGATCAGTGTCTGCCCCTCCTCTTCCCCTCATGAGGAAGTTGTAGACTACAATGAGGTCTCACCTCAGTCTCCTCTTCTCCAACCTGAACAGCTGCTCCTCACACAGCTTCCCCTCAAGGCCCTTCATCATATTCATTGCCTGCCTTTGGACACTCTCTAATAGCTTAATATCTTTCTTATATTGTAGTGCCCAAAACTGCCCCAATATTCAAGGTGAGGCTGCCCCAGTGCAGAGCAGAGTGGGACAATCCCCTCCCGTGACCGGCTGATGATGCTTTGTCTGATGCCCCCCCAGACATGGTTGGCCCTCCTGGTTGTGAGGGCACTGCTGACTCATATTCAACTTGCTGCCAACCAGGACCCCCAGGTCCCTTTCCACAGCGCTTCTCTCCAGCATCTCATTCCCCAATCTATACACACAACAAGGATTTCCCCATCCTAGGTGCAGAATCCAGCATTTTCCTTGTTGAACTTCCTATGGTTGGTGATTGCCCAGTCCTGTAATTTGTCAAGGTCTCTCTGCAGGGCATCCCTGCCCTCAAGTGAGTCAACAGCTTCTGCAATTTAGTGTTGTCACCAAACTTGCTTAATATCTCTTCCAGTCCTGTGTCCAAGTCATTAATGAAGATGTTGATGAGCATTGGACTGAGGCTGGAGCCCTGTGGAACTCCACAGGTCACCAGTCTGATGTTACCCCATTCACTGTGAGCCAGTTGCTCACCCATCACATAACATGATTATCCAACTGTTTGCTGGACATTTTGTCCAGAAGGATCCTGTGAGAGACAATATCAAAAGCTTTACTGAAGTCCAAAAAAGTTACATCTACTGGCTTTCCAACATAACTAGGTGTGTTACCTGTTGTAGAAGGAAATCAGGTTCTACAGGCAGGACTTTCCTCTCATGAAGCAGTGCTGGCTGTGACCAATGACTGTGTTGTCCTCCAGGTGTTTTTCAATATTTCCCAGAAAAATATTTTCCATGATTTTACCAGGCACTGAAATGAGACTGACAGGCCTGTAGTTTCCAGGGTCCTCTGCCTTGAAGATCAGGACAACGTTCCAGTCAGCTGGGACCTCTCTGGATTCCCAAGATCAATTCCCAAATATCATTGAGAGAGATTTTGCGGTGACATCAGCCAGATCTTTGAGGATTCTTGTATGAATCCCATCATGCCCCATAGATTTGTAGGAATCCATATGGAGTAGCAGATCCTGTACAAGCTGAGGGTCAGCTGGGAGTTGATCTTTCTCGCAGTCACGGTCCTCCAGCTCAGGGCACTGAGACCCCCTTGGTCCGTCATCCGTGTTGAAGACAGAGGCAAAGAAAGCACTGAACACCTCTGGCTTGTCTCTGTCCCTGTTTGTGAGGTGAGCATCCTCATCCTGTAACAAGTCAATGTTTTTTCTACACTGCCTTTTGCCATTAATACCTTTGAAAAAAACTTTCTGTTGTGCTCCACAGTTTTGGCCAGCCAGCTTTAACTCCAGTTAAGCTTTGGCCACACAGATTTTTTCCCTACCATGGCACAGCATCTCTGATTCACCTGTCACCTTACCTTGGGCATATGATCTGAAGTGGGTTATGTGAAAGCATTAGTGCTCAGTCAACATTTTTCTAGGAAACTGAGAGAGAATGTTTTTGAATATTGGACACTGTTAACTCAAGACGACAGTGATTAAAGAGTAAATATAAGAGGAGAACTGGTTGCCTGGCTAGTTGTTCAGGACAGCACATTTTGGGAGAGAAAATCTTACCATATGATTTTACTTATTGATTACTGAGCTTTTCCAAGTATGTTTCACTCTTTTCTGCCCTACTGGAAAGCTACAGCTGAGTTTGCATTCCAGGTTTGGAAAAAGGAAGCGGTCCTTGGCTTTTTGGCAGGTACCTAAAACTTTTAGTGTTTGTGTTTAAGCAGGAGTCCCTGTGTGAACAGGTGACTTGCGCTACTGACCATGCAAGTGATAGAAGATATACTCAGATTAAAGGCAATTCTTAAAGTCCTTTTGTGTGTCTGTACATGCTGATCAGTCTCCTAGAAGAAGCTTTTCTTGCAGCTGAGTCTGTTTATCTACTTCCCCTACAAACTCAGTGTTTTTTCAAGACTCACTAATTAAAATCAGCGACTGAAGATATTTGGGAACTTTCTCTAAATAGGATGGTGATTAATTTCCTTTTCCTTTCCCTGAACTAATCTGATCCTCCTAAATAAATTGTGTCTAGTTAGTTTTGTCAGTTTTGAGGGTTTTGCATCGTCACTGAGCCTTAGCTGCTTGGCATGTGTTCTGGTTTAAACAACCACCCATTTTGGTCAGTTACAATCTTCTAGAATGAGAGCAGCTTCTTTGTCTTCTATGTGTCACTGGGCATTCAACTGAAATGTGTTGCATTTAGTTTAAAACCTCTTCTCGCTAATTCATAAAGACATGTTCTTTTCTTTCTACAATTTAAGAATTTTGGTACTTTCTTTTTCTTACTGTGAGGAGGGGTTAAGTTAATCAGGATCTAGAAAGTGTATGAGCTGTCGAAGGACTGTATGATGGGTTCAGTTCTGAAAGAGGAGACAAAGGTTGACTAGAGATGCACAGAATGTCAGCAGAGAAGCAAAGACAATGCTGATGGAAATATTTGCATCTTACTTACCAGGGTAAAACCCCTCTTGTTTGAAAACTGGATCCTCATAGAGGATACACACTATGATATCATAGAGGTACACACTCAGAATCAAACTTCTTCACTTATGTGCAAGGGGCAACATTCATCTTTGGAAGAAGCCATGTAGATCTCAAGCTATCCTTCGCAGGCATATAAAGAAAACCAAAGGGAGCAATGAATGCTGTGGTGCTCTTCTAGCAGTAAAACTATCCTCAAATGAGTATCCAATAGTTGAATTTGTTGGATGAGATGAAGGAAATTACACTAGAACGGAGAAGGCGAAGAACCCTGCTTTTCTGTACCTTTGATAGGTCTGCTCAGACTGCACCTGGAAATGCTGCTGGGATGAGAATACCCATCTGTAAGATATGGAAATAGTGATCCAGAAGTATTGGAGGGAATATTACTGCGACTGCAACACTTGGCCTTGTTTCTTCTCTAGCACTAATCACAGTTTGGTTGCACCTCCAAGGATTACCCTCACAAGGAGCTGGCAGTCTCACCTTATCCTCACGGTAATGCCAGGCATATCTCTGCTACTGAGTGGTAACTCTACAACTCTTCATCCAATTTACAAACAAGCAGCATCAGAATTGCATCTCCTTCCTCGTTCCCAAACAGTTCTGTCTCACCAAGCTTCTCCCAGAGGTGCCATCGCACACTAATGAATGGGATTAGCTCTGACATACAGTGCCACAGGGTGTTATGGTTTGGATTATTCGTTTTCTGTGGTTTTGTGTCAAATGTTTTCCCTTCTTTTTTTTCTAGACAACAGGTGGGACTAATTGCACCACTTAGCACCAGGAAGAAGATTAACCCCCCCCCTTAAAAACAAGCAATAAAAACCTCCCCAAACTGAAATACTGGATTGTGCTTCTATCTTCACAGTTACTGAAATCCTGTGAAAAATGTTACAGATGTAACTCAAATTAAGTTCCCCCACTCAGGAAGGAAATTTGCTGCTTCTCCTCATTAAAATCAGACTCCTTTTCATTCTTATTGGAAGTACTAAGATTGATGAGTTCCTCTGTATCCTGAGAGAACTTTGCAAAAAAAAACTTTGCACGCTGCTGTCTGTTTCTAACCCTGCAAGAGTAGAAGTTGTGTTGCACAAGCTAAGCAAACATCCTATTTCTAAAATATCCTTTGCATTGAACAGGCCCAAATTAACCGTTGTAATTCAACACTAGGTCACTTTCAACCAGAGATTAAGGAAACTTTTATTCTCCATGTGTCTCCTCAGTTTCACTGGGCTTTGATAAAAATGCCAATGCATACTGTTCTCTTCCTGACTTCCTCAAGCAAATTTTTGCCAGTTCATTTTTGAGGTATTTTGTGCTAGTCCATTAAGTTCTACTAAGAGAGACATAATGCAAACACAGGAACCATGGTCTCTTCAGTGCATGATTCTGAAGTGCAGGAATAACTATTTAAGATATGATTGCAGTTGGGATGCTGTGATGATTGGTCTGTTTATATTTTATTTATTATTTTTATTTTAAAAAGAAAAGCTAATGGATTTCCAGTCAAAAGCAGCATATACCTCAGGGAACAATACATGCTGTTTATGCCTGGCTCTTGTATTGTTTATATGAAAATTCTACTGACTTCCTAGATTTGGTGAACTGCAGCCTAGTAGGATAATGCAGATGCCCAGGGCAGTCTTCATAGACATTGATGCCTTAGAATTTTTAGGATTTTTAGCTTTTTGTAGATTTTAATGTATGTGGAGTTTTCCTTCACTTTAGACCGTTACTTTCTCACAGTTTGTGTGTTACATTCCTGAAGCTTTGGTTTAACAATCTTTTAACCATCTTTTCAAGGCAATAGATTTTTAGCAAGAGCATTCCATTGGGATGTGCACCTGGACCAGAATAACAAGATAGAAGGTTCAAGGCCCTTGGAGGGGCTCTAGTGGGGCAGTTCTAAGGGTGGTACCCAGGTACCCTTAGGGGTAGGAGTAGCGGTCTTAGGATCGAATGTACCCACTAGATATGATAATTAGTGAAAGATATAAAAGTGTAAGAATTCGGTATGTGGGCACATGCCTTTGTACTCTGTGGCCAGAAAGCCTTCATTAAAAGAGCTGCTCTCTATCTTATCTATACTAAATTTGTCTGGAGAGTCTTTTTTTCTCGATATTTTTAGGCAACAACATTCAGGTCCATACATGTTGATCTTAAGGGAAGTTAAGATTTAGATACAAATATTCTAACCCAAGTTTATCTGGACTTGAAGGCAGTTGAGGTGTTGGTAGTATACACCATAAAATACCTGGTAATTTGTTTTTGTAACTTTCCATGTATGCCTTTATTCTGATGGTGTGCTCGTCAGCACATGCGTACTGTTGTCTTCTCAAGGCATTGTTTTGCTGACAGAGGGACACTGTAATGATGATCAGTGCAATTTACTGAACTTCTTTGCGCTGTCACACACTGATCAACCAAGAGGTTAAAAGGAAACAGCTCCTTTTGTTGCCTCTTTCTTATTAGCTGCATTTAAATGGCAGGGTCTCAAGCTGAAATTTGGAGATCTACTACAGTTCCAGACAATCTGACTACACCCAGCAGCTGTTTGTGTTGGCCTCTGAATGTGCTTCTTCAGGCTTTTATGAGTGTGAACTACTTACACTTTTATTTTAGTATTACTTTAAAAAGTATGGTGCCCCTTATTGGAAAAGGATAAGTCATGACCTTATCAACTTCCTTTTTTAAAAAGAAACACAGCTTTCTGTATGGAGAGAAATTACAGGACCAACTGTGTTATTGGAATTTTCCCCTATGCTTTTTCCCACAAGGTGCTAGGTGCTGTTTGTGTTGGATTTATCCAAACATCTAACACAAGCCATGAATTGTAGGGGAAGGGATGGGTCTGATTTTATAACACTTTCAATACAGTTCGCTTAGTAGAGTATTTTGAAATGGATCCAAAAGTGCTTTCCTGCAAGTGTGCTACTGATAATGCTGAAATCAAGTGTGGAAAACAGCAGCTTTGATTGGGCACTTGGTGAGCCAGAAAAGTGAAAGGGAAGTTTGCTCTTGCCAGTAAAGTGATGTCAAGGGCTCAAGGGCTCAAGCAATAACCTTACCCAGGCCCTGTATGCAGGGAACAAAGGAGCAAATGGTTCAGACCTTTTCTGTGTTAGTATATGCAATGAAAATTAAACAGAAGTGGCCACCATAATTTAGGAAAATCTAAACTATTTTTCTAAAGATACAGAAGGCAAAGATTTGCTGATCATAGTAACTAAATCCTTAAAAGTAGTTCTGTAGTTTCAATATGAAAATTTTAATCCTTGTGAACTTCTTATACTGACAATTGGCTGACAGGGACTAAGTCCTGCTAGAAATTGTGATATGTGTGAATCATTTTCTGCTTTTTCTCAGTGTGCAGTAATAATCCCTGCAATAGTATACTTGATTTCATTCTAAGCATTTATTGTCTTCTGGTAGAGTGTAGGAAAAGGGACACAAGACCATTGGATTGCAAAAAAACTCTGTGAAACTAGAGAAGGAAAACGTTATTTTTATTTCTGGTTAGGCTGACTCCTTCATTTCATACTCAAAAACTCCTAGATACCTGTGTCCAAGTAGTCTGATGGGGATTACTCGTGTGGGACATAAGGAGGATGAATGCTCGTTACCGAGCCTCTGTTGCAACATACAGGTTCCTTCTGACTGACAGTGAGAATCTGGTTTTTGAGCATGTCTTTTTATACATGTAACAGTCAACAGTTATTATGGAATCATCTCTCATCTGGGAGTTCTGTTTGTTTTACTCCTCAGAAATCTTAGATGAGGTGTTTGCCTGCTATGTTTTCTTGTTTTGGGCGTCTTCTAGATACAAAGATATTCTTGTTTGAATAACAGGAAGAGAATGGCACTGGGCTATAAACTTTTTGACCCCACCCCCAATATTACCAGAGGACAGGCCTACAACCAGTGAGTCATCGCTGTCGTGATCTCGGTATGAGCTGCGCATTCTTCAGTGTTTAGTAGTTTTACAGGTGTTCATTTTGCCCTGTGTATTGTTGCATGTCATGCTTAATCCTTGCTCTGTTGTTCCTTTTGCTCCACTTGCTAACATATATTTGCATTTATACTTATTTCATTCTGACTTTAATGTTGCTGTTTCAACTCTCTCCAAGGCTAGATTGACCTAAGAGTAACCAGTGGAGTAGGACTATATCCTTCACATTTGACTGAAACAAGATATTATAGTCTTCTAATCTGAAGGTGTGCTTGAAAAGTGATCTATTAAATATTCTTTGGAAACAATTGTAGACAATATGTGCTCCCACTCCTTACTATAATACCCTGGAGCTTATTTATTTATTGGGGTAAACTAATTGTATACAGAAATCAAATAGTTGCTTGTGTGTATTTTTCCACACCAAGTGGTAGTTACTAATAACAGATAGAACAGCAAAGAAGAATTCTAGAAGAAACAGTGAAGTAGTAGGATTAAAGGGATTGTAGGAACAGGCAAAAATAATCATACACACCTTCATACAATTTTGCTGCCATTTCCCGGTCTAACCATGGTCTGGATTTCACAACAGTCAAGACCTAACTTGCCCCAAGTCAAACAATATTTCATGTATTGTCTATTTCCTTTTTGAGTAGTACCCAACATGACCAGACTAAGGATAGCATTTGTTCCTATCCAGCTTGATTTTATGTGAGGCCACAAGAACAGATTTAAATTACTTATTGATTCAACATTCTTTTTAATGCTTCTAGCTAATGTTTATGGGGTGGACAATCTATGTTTACTACAGCAGAAGAACCAAAGGGAAAGATGGGATTTGAGAAATTGCATGCTGATTAACTTCGTTTTGGTCCTGTGAAGAAAGTTCAGCTTTTTCTAAGCTCTAACTCTTACAGGAGTAAGAAAGTGGTTGGGAATAGACAACACAGACATACCAAGGGCATATAATGTCTGATGATCTGGATTTTCTTCTCTCATGAAATAGCAGCTGGCTGGGTGGACAAGGGAAAGTAGTGGATGTTGGTTTTGATTTTATCAGAGTATTTGATTCTAATTCTATGAACTATTTTCTTATAACTGAAATGGGGAAACATAGCTGAGTGGGCTACAGAGCACATGAAAAGCTGGATGGGCCACTGGGCTCAGAAAGTAGCAGGCAGTAGTTCAACATCTATCTAGCAACCAGCTGTGACTGGTGTTCCACCACTATATAATGTGTTCATCAACAACCTGAATGATGGAGAAGAGTGTCTCTCAAGCTTGAGGATGACACCAAGCTGTGGAAGGGGATGGAGGGATAGAACACTGATAACTAAAGGGTAGAGAGACCTCAAAAGGTTAGAGGAGTTGACTGATGGGAAGCTTGCTCAAATCAACAAAGCCAAGAGCTGAGTCCTGCATCTGGGGTGAACAGCTCCATGCCTCAGTACAGGCTGTAGAAGTACTGAGCAGGTAACAGCCCTGCAGGAAGAGATCCCAAGGGTCCTAGTGAGCAGCAGGTTGAACATAAATCAGCAGTGTGTCCTTTCAACAATAAAGTCTTGCAACATACTGGTCAGAGCATAACCAGCAGGTTGAGGCAATTATTCTCCTCTGTCCTGCAATTCTGAGGCTGCCTCTAGAGTCATGTTTCCATTTCCACCCACTCCTACCCTCAAGAAAGATTTACAAACTGGAAGGAGTCCAAAGCAGGACAACAGATGACAAAGGAGTTGAAATATGTGACATTCTAAGAGGAGGCTGACGGAAGTGGTTTTCTCAATCCTGAAGAAGAGGAGTTTGAAGGGGAATACTTGCCATCTTAATCAGTGTAATCCATGCTCTTCTCAGGGGTGAATGGTAAAGGACAAGAAGGAAAGCATAAAAAATGCATCAAGGAAAGTTCCTATTTGTTCTTGGGAAAAGAAATTCTCATTACAGATTGTTGAACAGTGGAACATGTCATCCAGAGATTGTGAAATTTCTGTCCTTGAAGATATTATTGTTTTCCCCAGCTGGTGTCAAAACGGGACCAAATACACCTTTGAAACAGAACTGGACCCCTTTCTAACACTGTCATAGAAGACCCATAACATCACCATTCTTCTTAGCCATCCCTGAATAATACAGTCAAGGATTGCATTAAATAGCTGGCCAATATAAGCTCATAATTTCTTTTTGCACATTTATAACACAAAAATAAAAACAAACAAAAAAACCCCCAAAACAACAAAACCAAAAAAGAATAGGGAAAAATATTTAGATAATTTTTATCCCCTTATGAAAACCTAATGACAGGAGGTTTTTTCTGTTTACTGCTGGTGATGTGAGAAAACTCAATAGTCCTATCCCTACATATATTTTTGTTAAAAATAAAGCTCTCCTTTGTTCATGATTTAATCTCTATGAATAGCGAATGGGCATTTTTAAAAGTTGAACTGACTATTTTTTCACTTTTTAAAAATTGATTATCAAGTTTGCAGCACTTCCATCAATTTCTTTCTGTTCACTCCTTCGTTACCTACTCAAAAAAGAATGATTTATCACCTTTGTAATCAGTTGTAGTGACAAAAACGGGTAAACTTAAACATGCAAGAAAATTATGACTGAACTGTAGAAAAACTGCAAAACAAACTTTGTTTATAGTTTGAAGCATGAGAATGAGAAGGGTTTACCTCTTTGTATTTTACCTCTACAGATCTCACTGGAAACTAAAGCCGCTTAAGTTATTTTAATGTTTCATGTTCTTAGATTTTTGTAGAGCTCAAAAATTGAGGCCTTTTGACCATGGTATGAGATGTGCCCTTAGAAGGAATAAGTATGCTGGCCACAGTCTCTGCCTGCTTGGTCTTGCTGTGTGCTAATATATATACACCTTGCCTGTTTTGCCTTATGGCTGTGTGGGGGCAGGGTAAGGGACTACCCCTTTTTCTTTCCTCTGACAGAAATGGGACTTCAGCTCTGGAGGGATTTGTTGGCAAGCAGATTCAGGTGTACAATAAGTAACTGCTACCACAGCACCGAGTGGAATGACACATGGTATCTCAGGGAGGACGGGATTTTCCTTAAAAAAACAACATAGATAAAAATCCCCACATTTCTGCCCTTTAAATTTCATAGTCTTCGTACAAGGGTAGCAGTATCACTCCAAATCTATGATAATTGAGAATTTTATAAACCTGCTCAACAAATCCGTAGATCAAGGGAAATGACTCAGATCTTCTCTGTCCAGGTGTAGAGAGTCTAAAAATCTTTTATCTGTGGGGAGGTGTCTGTGATGTTTCACTTGTGCTTTTTGCTTTTTACGAGTAATTTGAGTACCTCATGGTAAATCCTAGATTATCTAGTGTGCCTCTATTTGTGTCTGTCTTTGCTTGTCTAAAGTATAGTAGATATTATCTCCCTCAATTTTTCATCACTAAATATTGCAGTTTATCTGTATTACTCTGATTTTATCCAAATTACAGTTCTTCTCCAGCCCCCTCTCCAAAGTCTTATTTCTCTTCAGCCCTGCATGATGCTCTCTCCAGTCCAGGCTTTGCTCAGAGCATTTAGTTTCCCTAACTATTTCCATTAATTTCTAGGCTCCCATCAGTATATTGTGTCTCTGTTTTAGTGTTTGGAGAATTCTATCAAATAAAACTAGAAACTGAACGTTTCCTAATGATTTCCACAGTGACTTTGTCTGACCCCTTTTACTGAAAACAGTGAGAATACTGGGTCTGTCGATGACTGTGGGATACTGGGACAGTTTTGTTTCTCTTGTGCTTGAATTGTGTGTGGATGTGCTATTTAACTGGGGGGGGGGGGAACCAAAACCTTTTATGCTATATCAGGGAAATATTGACTGAATCATACCTTTTTCTTCATGAGTCTAAATCAGGATAATTCCAATGATCCAATTTTAGCCCCAAACTTAGTCAACAGTTTATGTGTGAAGGACTATACAGGCATAACTGAGCCTTTACACAACTTTGTCCTGCAGGATTAAGGACAGCTGACCAAATATAATTTATGTGAATAAAATTAGTTACTTATTTAAATGGATGATCATCATGATAACAATTAGACTAAGAAAATCTTAATCAGTATTATTTACTACAGAGTATAGATAGATATAGCTATTAAAATAGTGCACTATTTATTGAAGCAATATTGAAGCAGTGATGTCAAAGGAGTGAAATAATTATTAAGTAGAGATTTATGCTACTCACTCTTACCAATGACCATTGAACAAATGACCAGTGATCAACAACCATGGGTAAGTCTGTTTTCCTCAGCCTCAAGGAGTAACCACTCAAGGGAGAAATCTCCACACACACATTCCAAGAGGTGATATGTTAGAAGACCCTATGGTTAAAAGGTGGGACTGGGCTTTTATAGTATGAAGTGCCTGTCAGTCTTATGTTTCCAGACCAGTTGTGTCAACTCATCAGCTTTAGATAAGTTATCAGCATTATCACTTGTTGGTTGCTTTATCAGGAACTTCTGCCACACGTTTGCTGGTGTCAGTTTCTGTCAGGAAATGTTCTTTCTTCAGAGCATTTGACTTTGGGATTGATGAGTCAGGCTGGTCTCAGCATTCTTCAATACAAAAGCAGCATGACCTCCTTTCATCCAACAAATAACGTTTGCGAATATTGTATAGTTCCAGCTGGTTTACCCCCACTTAGGCAGGGCATCCTGTTACAAAGGCAGCACATAAATGGCACCTTATTAAAACTGAATCAAAAACCACCTTCTCACTTCAGCAAGGTAAAGATGAGGAAGCTATAGCTGCTTACTAATTATTCCCATCTAGCCAGGAGCTCCATGAGATAAAATAGAAGGCAGGGAACTTAGGACTTTTCAAGAGAAATATAAGACAACCACATTGTATGAAAATATGTGACTATCCTGGGGTTTATGAAGGAAACCATATCTAGCAAGATGTACAAAATAATCATCGGTCAGTGGTAAAGCTTGAAGCAGAGTAATGTAAAGTTTTGGGTGACCTGATCAAAGGTCAGCTATCAGAGATCTGAAAAATTGGCCTGCATAGAAAAACTGAAGGAATCTGAGTTTTTCAGTTTTAGAAAGAGAAGTTTGACATGGGAGATTTTCCCAGTTTTAGACTATCAATAAATCATGGATGTAAATTGCAGCAAGGAACATCCAGGTTGAATGTCAGAAAAATTCTTCAAATAGTAAAGACAGTGAAATACCGACATGTTTTTCATAGGAAGCTTTTGTCATTTTAGGAACAGCTATGTCTGATTGGCTATGAGGAGAGAGGATTTTCTAGGTGGTCTCTGAAGGCCCCCTCCATTCCCCCGGCATGACAATTCAAAGACATTTTATTCACTTTCAGCTTTATAACAACAAAGAGGATGTAGGCTACTTGACCTAATATCATAACTGTCTTTTAAATACTTTGAGCTGATCCTAGAGTGCTATGCCTCTATTAGCTTATAATGCTGGAATTAAGGGCAGTGGTAATAAAACCTGTTTCATCTGTTGAGTTGCTTAAAAAACTCCTGAAAAATTAAAATCTCCAGTATTTCTGTTAAAATATAGAGACTAAATGACTTTGTAAGTGAATTCTTCAGCATCCTCTTTCAAGTAGAAAATAAGTTTATTCTGAGATACTGCATTTCCCACTTTAGCTCCTGTCTGTTCCAGCTGGGCTGAAGCTATGACTGAGAGAAGTGGTCTGACAATTGCTAGGGCTGCAATACACTCTTTTTCAAGCATCCTTCAGTATCGTTAAAATATGAGCATCTCCTCTAACTCGATAAGTATTGTCATCTTGCACAGTGGCTTCTCTGTAAGGCAAAGATAAAATATATCCTGTTGTACCAGCTATTGAGGGAAACACAAGCATTTAGATGACAGTGTACATGGGGGCATCTGGAAGCCCTTCTGTCAGTCATGGAAAAGACCTGAATATATTGGTAGATGTAAAACAGATTGTCAACATTTTAGCAGGGGAAAGGAAAACCTTGAGAAGCAATGTTTTAAAGTGTTACCATTCTTTCTTAGAACACTGATGTAATTTGTCTGGATGTATTTCTGTCACTTATTTAAGAAATAAGGAATCCTTTCTATTAAAATTGGAGATCTTACTTTTTTTTCCAGCAATCATTCATATTGTCTGAGGATGTGGTAATCCCTGCAGAGGAATAAGCCACCAAATTAATTAAAAGTCAGCTTTGGGAGGTGGCATTGCTGCTGGAAGAGCACTGTAACTGGAAACCAGTTTTATCACTGGGGATAGTAGGGTTTTAAGTTGCACTCACTGCTGTATTATATTATCTGTGATCTTTTGTTTTTCTTTTCCCCACAATGGTTATTATCTTTCACCTATTTTGTAATACAGGACTTCATGATATGTTGCTGATAGCTTCAGTTGCTTCTGCTGTGTAAACAGGTGGAACTAAACAGTAGGGGAGATTGTTCTGAAAATAGAGTGCACAATAGCTTGCTTCCCAGGTGAAGATGTCTATTTGAATACCATTATGATCCTCTTTCTGCATTCACTTGAAATCTAGGATACTCAGGTCACTTTTGCAACCACAACAAATTTCAGAAACTGATACTGTCTCTGTTGCCAGGTAAGAAAGAGCTGCATCATTGATGATCTCTAGGCCAGATTAGCCGAGGATGCTCATCCTGAGCTATGTCTCAGCAGGTTCTCAAGTGTATGGACCTCCCACAAACATGGAGGAAACAGCCTTGCTCCTCCTTTGTTTCCTGTGACCACAGCAAAAAGGACAATACCCCACCAAAGAAGGCCTTTTTGTAGCTAAAGCACTACATGATAATCCGAATCTACTGTAGGTCCTACAAGGTATTCATTAATCCTCTTACTCTTGGTATTTTCTTTTGCTTTTTTCTCCCAGTTGTAACATTCTGGATGATGCTGGAGTTAATAAAAAGTTTGTGAATTTAACACTGGTAAAAAGTTGTGACTTAGTTTAGAGATGCCTCCTAAACATGAATATGCAGTAACTGCCAATTGCCTGCCCAGTTATCTTTGGGGGAATAATTAATAAGGAACAGAAAGCAAGTTTACAAGTATAAATTGGCTGTAGGCTGCAGCTAACTGGTCTGAAATACTCGCATTTCAGACAGACATCTGCTATGACTGAGATGTTCAAGGAGGTGGCTGCATTTCAAATGAAAATATTTGTAGTAAGAACTTCAGTTCTGGCACAGTTAACTTACCAAAATAACTTTTGAATGCTAATTATTAGGAGACAAATAATGCCTGATAAATAACATCTATTGAATGACAACTAAAATGCAGGTCTATATATGGGTGCTTCAGAAGGATGTCTCCATATTCCCCCCACTGCCCCACCAAACTGATGTATGAAAGAAAGCACTGCTATGAAGTATTTTTAACTGAATACAAACAGGACTGAGCAGACTTGTGTTTCCATTCAGCACATGGTTCTCATGCTGTTTGCTCTGCCTGTACTGTTCCCATGAGATTGAAAAGTGTGCCTTTCTCTCTGTTGCACAGATGTTTTTTGAATCTTTTGGGAAGAAGTTATTTTAGGATGGACATGATAGTTCAGCAGGTGAAACTGAATGAATTTACAATTAATCATCTTGGCTTCCTGCTTCCCCTGGATGGTTTGCACTAAATCTTTTTTTCTTCTAGATCTTCACAGTAATTCGTAGACTCTCCATGGTAAGGCCATGGTGAATTTGAAGCGGTAAGCAGACAGTTCTTCTTACAAGTAAGAGCAGTTGTACTACTCGAACCCGGGCCACCAAAACACTCTTACACAAATTGCAGAGTATGTGTGGGATACTTGAAACCTACCAAGTCCCTCCTGAAAATAAAAGAAAAAGAAGTTCTCTCGGCTTCTGTTGGTGTCAGTATTAAGCTGGTTCACACTTCTGAGGCTGAATGATTTATAATGATCAACAGAATGCTGAAGGCAGAGATATATCAACATATCAATCTACATCTAAGCCGAAGGTAGAATCTGCTAGAACAGGTTTCTTCCTATAATAAAACAAGGGTTTAAAAATCAAAAAAAAATATAAGATATTAAGGTAAAATAAGATCAACCTTATTTATTTTTCTTGTGTCTGTGTATGCATATCTATCCTTCTCAACTCATTGGCGTGTGCTCAGGTAGAAGCTATTAGGTAAAATAAGAACAGAGAAATAACAGTGACTGGTGCTTGAAGAGTGATTTAATTATTCAGTGTATAATAACTTCCTTTAACTACTGTCCTTTCTGTTTGCTTATTAAGGAATATGGAGACCTAAAGTGCCCTGTTCTATATTACCGTAATTTTAGTCATGTGTTAAGGAAGATAATGAAATTTTGGGTCTTTCAGATTACTGTTTTGTGCCTGAGGTCCCATATATTGTGGGAACAAAACCCATTTTAAATCAAAATCCCTTACCAAGGAAGGAAGCACAGGGGTGTGCAGGGGTGGGGTGTGTTGCACTAGATGACCTTCAAAGGTCCCTTCCAACCCAGTATATTCTATAATTCTGTGAAATTGAATCCTAATGCAACCCTCATGATGAGCAGACCCTGAACCTGGCTGACTGGGACATGTCTGCCCCAAGGCAGAGGTTTGACATCCTGCCACTTACAGCTTATCAGCTAGTCCTATCCTCCTCACCTGTTCCTATAACAGACAGTGCTGCCTTCTGTTGTTCAGGAACAGCTGTTTGTAGCAAGTCTGACTGAATTTTTTTGAGAATTGGTCTGGTTGAAGACGCACAAAAAACATAGATGGATACATTATTTTAATTCCCTACAAAGAGTATCTGCCATCCCCTTGGCTTAGAGTGTAGGGCAATATGAATTCTCTACCCTTTCCAGTCAGCAAGGACTGTTTAGTTTATTGAAAACATCTTGGATGGATGGAAGGACAGATTATTAGAAGTGTAGGTCAGGCCTGTAAAAGCGATATGAATGCTGCCTACAGGACACTGAAACAAACCATTTGGCTTACTGACAACCAGTGCCAAACATGCTGCTACTGAATCTCCTATTGCAAAGAGCTGTCAGGTAGCCAATGAATTTACCTTAATGCTTTCCTTGTGGTTGAGACAACAGCATTAAACAACAACACAAAGGTAACCTGTAAATGCTACTTTGGAGTAAACTCAGGTTGAGTTTACTCATTTTACAGAAGTACCTGCTCTCAAATTACAAGAACTACTTTTTAACACAGCAGGTATTACTCTGAAAATTTGGTAGTCTAAATCTCTCTGTTGCTCCTGTCTGTGAATTGTTGAAATATCTAAATCATAATTTACTGGTGTTTGTACTTCTAAATGCACTTAAAAACAAACATGTGCATGTTCATATATGCAGACATGTTCATGTATATGTGTTTGCATACATATCCTTATAAGCAGAAATATCTCTGCAGTCTTCTGTGAAGATTAGATACAAGCTGTGTCTTTCTGATTTTAAAGCCAGGAATGTATGCATACTGATTCTTTTCCTCCTAGCTCTGATCTTACCTCTGTCCTCTCCAATTTGTACTTGATGTACAAAATCTAGAAAATGATCCTGAATATCTTTAAGAACGAGAGCAAACTTCAGCCTCTGAGCCTGCATGGAAAGCAGTATTTCTGCCCTCAGTTTGGTCTAGTGACAAACCTGCAGAGACTGAAGCTGAATCTGCACTTCCTAACCCAGCTCTCAGCCCAACAAAGATGTTTAAACTGGTTCAAAAAGTGCTACTGCTGAACTGCTGAGTCCTGCTAAGATGGCAACTGCATCTGAATTCCTGGTTTGCGTGCGTGTGTCTTCATTAAGCTGTGTGGTTTCAGCAGGTCTGTGCTACTAGGTGGGGGTGTTTGCCACAGCTTTCTCTGAGAGTAGTGTCAGTGATGGCTTCCTTGTAATTTTCTGGAGTTGGGGGTCAGAGGTGGGTGAAGATGAATGTTTGAGTGAGAAGGACTGCAAAGGATTTCTTTTGTTTTCATTTATATTGCTCATGTTTATGCAGATGACATAACCTCCTCTGGAAATCCAAAGAGAGCATTAGCACTACTTGTGTATATGTATAAATGTTTTTATCTACCTCTAAACATTAATTCAGTACTGGTTTTCTGAGATAATGGAAAGTTGAAGCTTGCAGACAACAGGAGCTGGTATCCTTGCCTCATCAAGTACTAATTGGTTTCCAAAAGGTCAAGTCCTGAATGCGAGGGAGTGGCTTTGTAACCAGCTTCTGCATGAGCAAAGAACCACAACCATCTTTGTCTCTCATAGACAGTGAGTTGCGCTCAGAGCTTCTCCTTGCCCTTTGGCAGAGGCAGTTATGCAAACTTTCCTCAGAATGAGTTTGCAAATTCCAGAGTGAAAACTAGTGTTAATTAGAATGTTATTGCTATTTATTTTTTTTAATTTCTCGTTTTTAATTAATGAGATCTTGTCCTGCTGAGAATACTCTTTTTGTGTGTATAAACAACTATATAATTATTCTTGGCTTCTATTTTAAAACTATACAATTTCAAAGAGAAAAAATCTGACAGTGAATTAAAATATGTCTTATTTAATCAAAGATGGGGTTAAGGAAAAGAAAAATCTGGTTATTTTCATCTGAAGTCTCTGACTGAGTAGAAATAGATTAGTTTGAGCTAGGAACATGTTGTGTATCGGCTTTGTCCTGCCCATCCTGTGGGGATATCAGAGGAAAAATTTAGTCATGGAAATTATTATTGCAAACTATTTGGGGAAAAAGATAATAATGTGTATGAATCAACAAAGCTGTAATATCAGAGAAGCATTAGGGTGGCCATATTAAAAGCAACTTAAATTTGTCTTTTAAACAAGATTTTGCAAAAACTCTAATTTGCTTTGAATCAAAATTATTGTGGTAAATGTTGAGTAGAATATTTCATCCCTAGCTCTTACTATTCAATTTTAATTCAATGTTTTGAATATATTTTTCTGTGGATCCTTTGAATTTAGGATAACAAAATGGTAAGATCTTTTGATATTCTGTCCATTTTAAGCCTAGATCATGCCATGCCAGTATTTCAGAATGTCCTTTCATTCATTTTTTTCTGGAAAGCAACTTGAGTTTTATTTACAAGGAATGGAAATGGATGAGCATACTGAAAGGAAAGCAAGTAATGATTTCTTACACAGTTCCAACTGTCAGATGTGCCAGTTGTAAAAAATTGACACTAACAGGATCATCCTCCAGGTGTTGAATGGAATAAGCGACCTCCATGTGGTGGATGGCCATTTTGGACAAATTTAGCCAAGTTTCTGTTATATGTTTTTGGCAGAAGCAGCACTTACTAATATCCAATTCCAGCTGAGGAATTGGATATTAGTAAAGCAATGATGGCTCTGTTGAGAGAGCTCTGATGAAATAATTTTTAAGCTCACCAAAGGTTCTATGCTGGTAGGAAAAGGGCCTTTTATTGATTCTTTTGCATCTCTCCCATCACAAAGGTCAGCTTAGGGTCTCACAGGAAAAAACATGATTATGAGACGTCCATTAAATTTTTGCATGTCCTATTGTTTTGGAGAATAATTTTTTCAAGATATACACCTGGACTTCACCTAAAATTTGCACCACACACTTCATCAGCTAAGAAGCTAGGTGTACCTGACAGTATCTCATGTGGGGGAAAACTGGGGTGAGAAGGAGACATTACACTGAAGAAAATGCAAGGGATTAAGGCGAGCCAAAGGGTGGTCAACTCCCTGTAATGCAGGCTAAAATTCAATCCAGTGATGTGTTCTTCATGAAAATCTAATCTCAAATTAAATCTACAACAGTGTCTGTGTTAATTGCTTGTGTTCTGTTCTACTCAGACACGTTAGAGACTTGTTTTTCATTGTTTTGTCTCCTCCATTCTATCTCCGTGAGAGTAGTTACAAACTCTAACAAGCCAAAGCAATAAATTCACCTCCGCAGATGTTGTTTCTCAGGCTAAAACTCCGAGGCTCTCAGTTGTATCAAAATGTTTATCTCAGAAATTATTACTTGTGTATCATAGGATAAACAAAAGGTAGATTTTTATAAGAAGATGTAATAAGCTCCTTCATGACTGAAACTATATTCGTGTGCTTAGGACTAAGTCACAGATGGAAGTGCATATTTGGTCGTACACCTGGATATCACTAAAATTACTAACGTAAATATTCCTCAGAGTTGCATTGTCAAGGTATAGTAATGAAATGTGCTAGCCCTCAGGCAGGCACTGAAGCTTATCTTGGATTTCTAATGCATAAAATAGTGGGTGCTATAGAAGAAACATGAGTTTAAGACACTTTCACCTACACTAATGTTTGCTTATCAGAAGTGAGACTTATGATAGTATTCCTATTTCACACTGGTGAATTTCACACATTGAGGAACAGTAGAATTTAAAGTACTTTTATTATAAGAATATGCATTTTTCATCCTCCATATACAGAGGACTTAAAATCCACATAAATACAGTAGCCAAATGTTGATAGAAAAATCTTGCTGTTTGCATTTTACAGGTAAGGGAAACAAAGTTCGAATAAGGAAATTGGCTCAAGTCTATAAAAGACATCTGTAGCATGGCTTAGAGTTGAATGTTATCTGACATGTAAGCAGATAGCTGATACAGGTAAAAGTAGAAATTATCTAGCTACAATAAAAAGGATGTGAACACATAAAGCTAAAGAGATGTAGCAGTAGCTACCTTCTCATTCAGTAAATCAAACTAGGAGTAGCTGGATGCAATCACCTTCTTAGGACAGTGGTGACTGTGCTGAGGGCACACAAAGGAAATGCCAGTGACAGCTCAAGGTGATGTCTGGGGCTGTGAGTGGCTGTCTCACCTTCTGGCCTTGTCTCCTAACTGACTGATGTCTCTCTTAAGGCAAGACCTTGAGGAAACTGCTTAGCAAGCCAAGGAGAAGGGAGGATGTGAGGACTGTATTTAAATTTATGAGTTCTCTCTTGCCACAGTTTCCCCTGCTTTGGTGTTCTCCCTCTTTACAGTTAGGTTTCAGTACTTCGCAGGACAGGTAATTTTTAACTCATATTGTGGTCACAGAGAAAAGATCAGTTTCTCATTATCACCTCCTTTTAAACTAATGCAACTTCTGTGGGTTTTTTTGTTTGCTTTCCCTTTCCCCGTAGGGCTCTCCTTGCTGCCCTTGTCAATGTACATCCCTTTATGTGCTGTTTCTAGAGAAGCTGGAATTGCATAGCTGGAAAATGCAAGCTAGGTGCTTACGTCTGTCTTTGGTCTGGTTTAGTTATTGACAGAAAGGAGGGAAAAGCAGCTGAGAGGGATTTGTATCAAAACCCTGAAAAAAAGATTACTTTATACAAATGTATATTTGTCTTTTATTATGCATTCTTGTGACAGACTCCCTCAGCCTTCCACAGGTTCAGTTTCAGCCAGAGGAAAGGAAAACAAAACTGCTTTAAACTTCCCCAAAAATACACAGAGACTAAAGCAGAGCTTTTAATGACACTTCCAGATTTCTGCTAATTTCCAATTGAGTCTGAAGGCAAGTGTCTTAGACAAGCTAAAAAGTTATCAATATTTAAAAAAATTATCCGTTTATAAATGTACCTGATGGTATATTTAGAAAGATGACTTTTTTCCTAGCATAGGTCTTCCTATTTTTAGTCTTGGGTCACTGTCATCTTGGTCATCAACTTATTCTTGATAAGATTTCATCATCAATTAAGAAATAAGTCACACACTGAAGTCTCTTTCCAACTGAGAGCAGACTTGTGTCCTTAGCAGCTGGTAGTGCTGTCTACCTTCTAGCAAATGCTTTTCACTGCCCCCCTTGGGATGGAGATGAACAAGCTTCAGTCACTTGGCAGTTATCCTTATAATGTAACTGTGGGAATGCCTTATTCCTGAGGGACAGGTAAGTGCCATAGCACCTGGCGCATTTGGTGTCTCCAGCCCAAAGAACCTCTGACATTTCTTCATTTTTTTGCTTTCAGAAAAGGCCTATTGCTTGTGCACTTAGTACAAACACCTTTATAAAAGCAGGTTTAGCATAAGGTTAATTAGCTTTTTCTATTCTCTTGCAAATTTAAAGAGTGGAAGGATGTAGAGTGGTTTTCCAAGGTAGCAGGTGGATGGAACTAAGCTGAGGTAGAGGGAGAAATGTGATACAATTATAACTGCTGTGGTGATGACAACTCTTGCCCTAGTTTCATGATTACAAGTGTTTTCCTGAAAGCCTCAGGTCCTGGAAATAAGAGGAAAATATATACAAACCTGAAGTCTCACAAGGAAAAAAGATTTCCAGCTCCCCTAGAGATAGGTTATATCTAGGTCAGATTTTATGTTTTTAACTTCAGAAGTGAAAAACCTGAAGACAAACAGAAGAGATGTAGCTATTAGATTTAATCCAGAGTGTGACAGTTGTTTTTGATAGTACCCTTTTTGTGTGAGGATATGCCACCAGAGATACACGGCCCCTGTGGAGGGAGGATGCTAGACATGAGCATGTCCATTTTACACTGGAATTGTCTCTGCCTCCATTTTGGATGTCTTCCCTCTTCCCACTAGAAGAACAGGCAGATCATGCTGATAGGTTCTAAGTCAAGTGAATTAATTCATCAGTATTAGGCCTTTAGTGCAGTAGCTCTTTCAAATAAGTCTTGGTAAAGTGAGTAAGTACCACAGTAGCTTTGAAGATCAGGATACCAAGGCAGAAAGAGCTCAGCATGCCAAGGAAAGGCAAAGATATCCTTATATTCATGCAAAGCAACAGAGAAATTTTTGATCTGGAAAAAAGTTAACCTACAGTGATATAAAATGTCAGCCTACTTCATGGTAAGTTGCTCAGGATGAGTCACATAGAACCCTCAGGGAAGGGGGAAGTGGAATCCCCTACTCAGTTTATGGTGCATAAACAGGCTGGCTGATTTTTATTACTTTTTTTAACATTGGATTTGTTTGTGGTTGTACTGCTGAACCACACACGTTTCCTCATTTAGGCTTCTTTTCTTCATTAGTTTTTTTGAGCTGCCTGAAGCCCAAGATGTTTGTAGTTGAGACAACAATCTGTGCAAATTAAGAACAAAACAAACAAATAAAACCCCCAAACCAAAAAAAACCAGCCTCCCCCCAAACAAAAAACACCTCCCCCTCCTCTCACAAAAAGAAAACAAACCAAAAGCAAAATAATAATGATAAAAAAGGAAGTTAAAATGAGTAAGAGCCACACTGTAAGAGCCACACTCATGAGTAAGAGCAACACACTGAATCTGTGTGTTGCTTCATAGGCAGTGAAACTGTATTGATGGAATGTCTAAGAGCTAAGAAATAGCATATAAACCAGATTCCTAATGCCATCATAATATTACTTAGACACTTCTGGGAGAACTAAGCCTTGGAAATGAGCAGAGAGGTCAAAATGAGCTGCATGAGTTGGAAGTTTTTTAATAATGCAGCTTGTTATTTCTCATTTCAATGGCTACACAAACTTTGGGCTAGATGCTGGGAAGGGGTGTACCTTAAATTTCAATGAGAATCTCAAGGACTTGGGTTACTAGCAAAAGCAGGGAGGGAAAATGTCCTCTTTCTCTTTTCTGCTGTTAGTAGTAGAAATGTGTTTTGTTTCTTCAAGCAAGGGACTTTCCCCACAGAACTAAGCCCCTTTACCTCAGTCAAAAGAAGTAGATGAAAATCTGAACTCCTGGATATCAAAAACTCTGAGCTGGTTGATGCTGGACAGGAGCCAGGAAACATGGAGCTGAAAGCACTCTCTACCATCTGAAATCAGAGCTGAAAAGTTGCATATTTTACTTTCATTGCAATTCTGATCTGATAATTTAGACATTTCTCTTAATCTCTAAACACTGTTTCAAAGAAATTTCCTAGTTTTCAGGGAAAACGTCTCTGATTATGCATTGAAAAAGTAGAATCTCAGCTCCTAGAAACTTGTGGGAGGTAATGAATGAATTGAGGATACAGAATTACTCGGAAGCAGATGTAGAGTTAGAACAGCAATTCTCATTACCTTTACTTGTCTTGCACTCTCTTTTTGTGCTACTGCCTTATCTTTCAAGACTGTACAGGAATGAGGGCAGTGAAAGGAGATGTGAGGCAAAGACGCAAGCCTCAGGATTTGAGTTGTCCATGCCAGTCATAGGGACTAGAATTAAAACAGAAATGAAAAGGGAAAGTTGATGATCTGTTGTTACAGTTAATTGGCCTCACATACAACTAGAACATCTGCTATGCATCTCCTTCACAGCAGTTTTCATTTGATTTCTCACCTCACCCCCATCTGCCAGTATGTCAGGCCAGAGAGGAATGATGGCTCACTGCACTGTGACTAGTGTGTTAGCGTCTGTGAGTAAAGTTATAGGGAGTCATGGTAAAGAGATGTGGGGTCTGGAAAGACTTGCTAGTCTGGAAGTAATACTGATTGGACAGTTTAACTATACAGCAGCCAAATATAACAGTTCTAGGCAATTTATTCAAAAGGCATAAATACTGAGAGGAAAGAGTAATTTAAGATGATCTAAAACAATTGTGAGGTAATAGAATGACACAGATATTTTGGATACACACTGTAGAAGTACCAAACCTGAGATTTGGTGTGTTGGTGAGCAGTCTTCCCATGGCAAGAGAATGAAGATTCACATACTTGGTTTCAGCCAAATAATTTGGCAATTATTTGATCTGGAACTGTTCTAAAGCAGAGGAAGTGAACATTACTGGAATGTGCTCAAGGAGAGACAACTGAGATTGTTGGCTGAGATTGTCAACATGAGCAAAGTTCCCTGAAGCCAAATGTCCTTCTCATTTTCAGACATTGTCTCTCAGAGGATGCATCTGAGAGTTTGTAGAGATTGTTAACCCCAAGCATCCATCAACCATTTGTAGAAGCAAATGTGACCCAACCTGAACAACTGAATGCCTTTCTCCCATGAAAGCCCAACTGAATTTGTAAACTGAGAAGTGGTAAAATTGTCAGGGGTGGGGCTGGGAGGGTGTTGTTGCAGAGCCTAGTCTGGTAGGCTTTCTGTGGATGTTTTCATATACTCCCAGCCTAGAGACTCCTGACAAAATACAACTGAGGCACTCTTACTCTTAAATTAATACTTCCAGAAGGTTACAAGGGCATTTTTAGGAAGAACTTTCCTCTAAAGAACAGCTCTAGGAAATGAACAGGGTTCCAAGGCATAGTTATCCCACTAAGAAATTGAAAACAGCATCTGCGCCTTTCTCTGAGTGTTTCCCAAACATCAGCATTTAGATGCATTTGTAGTTCTTCGTGTAAAAGAATTTTTCCTATACAAGATCTATGAAATCAAGAAGAGAACATGACTCTGCATTTCAGTTGGTGTCTACAACACCCACTTTGATAAGGAGAAAGTGTTTCCAGAAGCACTACTATTATTTTTAACTTAATCATAGCTTAAACATAAAATACATAAAGTGTTCTAGTGCTGCAAACAAGAAACTTTCACCCATATACAGTAAAAAGAAAAGAATAAGCTGAGCTTAATTGTATCTCACATTGTTGCTTTCTCTTAGCTCTTATTTCTGACAGACGATGGACGGATAGTGCCTGCTTGAAACTCCAGCTGAACCCTCAGCATCAGTGGGTGTAGAGGGATTATTTTGGTATTCACAAGTTAGTTGTGAAAACTAAGGTCCAAATTAGCAAGAGACCACAGCAGAAGTAACTGGGAAAAAAACTAAGTGTAATACTCTGGCTCACAAAACTCTGCTCAGATGAAGCACAACGGCTCATATACATGTATATGTTGAAAATAGACTCTGTAAATATCCTTCACACCTCAAATGCATCTCACCTCAGTGATCTTATGGTGTCACTGGGAAAATAGTTTAAATGCATCCTTTTCCATTTGAACATCTGATAGGAAGTTAATAACCCTGAGTTGGCTAAGACAATAAATTTGCATATGCAATTAAATTGCTTTATCTTGATGTCATCTTTTGTTCTTTTTGTAGTCTTACACATGTGTTGTTTCCTGTAGAAAACAAGGAAGAATATTTAGGGTTTTAGTACTATAATCTTTCTTATTCGTCAGCTTAAAAATGAAGAGAGAAATTAAGAAATGAGAAAGAACCCAAATAGGAAAGGAATAAAAAAATGTCTTAAATCTTCTTTCTATCACAGAGATTTCATATTTCTTCTTAAATCTTAGAGCTTTAAACATCCTATGGCTATAAACTGTGGACACAACATTAATTTACTAACTAATTAATTAGCCCAACCAAAGCAAGAAACTAATCAGAAACCACTCAGTTGATACGATGCTGGATCTGGAAGATGTCTGAGACTTGTAAGTGAGATCATATATACCTAATTCTCTGGCAAAATTCTCCATGCTGCAGGACCATTTCCTTTTTATTCAAAAGTGAAATCTGTAATATAGTCAGGAGACTTCATCTAATTTTCTGCAGTTGGCATAAGTTCTCTGCTTCCTACTTCCATCTAGGCAGAGCAGACTAAGCCGCGAGCCTCCAGTTTTGTGCTCCTGGAGGCTAGCTGAGCTGCCTTTTGTACCAGACCGTGGGACCTGTCCTGACCATCCACAGCTGACCTAGAGTCCCTTTTGAAGCCTGAAATCAAATTTCTTTCATATGGCTTTGCTGGTTCTCCAGTGGACAAAGGGATTGAGTTACTTCCATTGAAGCTGACAGTGTCTCTACAGTGGTAAAAGCAGAAATCTGGTTTTGTGTCAAATGAGGACAGTGGCTTTGTGCATGAGCCTATTAATTTTATCCAGACTAGGGTGACTTATACTAACAATAGGATCAAGCCAAATATTCAGTATTAACCTTTTTAAGATCTTGGAACTATGGGTATTAAATACTTAGTAACACAAAACTGTGTTGCTTCTTTAGGATTCTGTATCTATTTAATTGTTCCAAATACCAAGGCCACAAAGTCCTTAACAGGGTTCCTGAATGGACCCTTAGCAGTCACAAAGGGTAATGTCATAAGGTTATTTTAACCATAAAGGCTGCAAGTGTGGCTGCTCGCTGTACTGTGCTGATTCTTGTGCTCAGTTCCCTCCAAAGAGAGAAGCCACTGGACAGCTTCTGTGCCCAGGGAGAGCCAGCTGAAATGTGAGTGTAAATTCCTGATTCTCTTTGCCTGTTTTTCTCTGTGTGTAATAACTAGCTGTTAAACAAGGGAAGCTTCAGATGTCCTATCACATTACAAGTGCTGCAGTTGAAAATGCTGCAATGGGCAAAAGACAAGAGTTTAGTGCTACTTGGGGGTAAGCAAGAAAGATGATTGCAGTTGAACTAGTCAAATTCGAAGGGGCAGTGAATAGTATTAAGCCTAGAGGGGAAAAGAGAGCTGCTCCTAATGGAAGTCAGTGGAGTGAAATTCTCATCTCACTGAGCAGAGATACAGGACTGAAAACAGAGTTTAACAGAGTGGACAAAACAACCGTGAAATATAATTGGAGTTAACTAGAACAAAATGAGTTAAATTAGACTAGCTAACTACTTAATTTTCCTTCACATTCATTGGAACATAAGACCTAGCACTGTAAATTAATGACTAAATTTTTACATAGTGTCTTGGACTTTTGTTGTTCTTTTGTTAAGGGGAAGAGGGAGAGAGAAGTTGAATTCCTCTCCTAAAACATAATGACAGCACAATCATTAAGCCAGAAGTTATTGAGAATAACAGGGCGGAAGAATGCAGGTGAATAGATCCTTACAGACTAAACAGTTTTGCAAGGGGTCAGTGTTCTGATGTCTGACTAAGGGATGGAGGGGAGATGTTTTAAATCATAGAGCAATAAGTGTAAGAAGGAATATCATAACAGTAAAATTAATTGTCTTTGAACTTGTAGTGATTTGAAAGTCCCTTGTATGGTGAACACTTCTGTTGTATTTGCTTCACTGGTAAGTGGGATATAAAAGAAGAGTTTCACTGCACCTATGAATTCAGTGTCTGCTTCAAACTGTGTGGTTGGAAGTTCAGAAAGGCTCTCTGAGGCCTGCATATATTGTCTTAATGGAATCATAATGACCACTTTAAGGCCTCCCAAGCCTTGGCTTGTAATGGTAGTCCCTTGTGGATCACTAGAAGGAGCAGTTCTGAATGCCGGAGTGAGTGCTACTGTGCTAGAACAGCTGAGTCCTACTGATTCTCCCAACTGCAAGTGGAAGTGAGGACTGTCTAAAAAAATTTTATATATACACATAAATGTATTCAGAAAGATAATTATCTTTCTCCACTGTTTTCAAACAGGCTGCTAAATTCTGCAGAGTAACATCCTTAGTCATTGTAATGACACGGAAGATTAAGATGAACGATTAGTTGCAAACATGTAGCTAATTGTAGAATAAATTGAAAGAAAGATGAACAGGGAAAGTCACAAACATGGAGTTCTTTGGTGCTCAAGGAATAAGTATCTCATTGGTTGCCTCTACATCCTTGGACTTCATCCAAATTACCACTTTTTCTGAGCTAGAGTTTAAATTAGGATTTCCTGAGAGACATACTGTTTTATCCAGTGCTCACAAACACATATGTCTTAAAATAAATAAATTGAGGAGGGAAGGAAACTATACTCAATTTCCATAGCGTGAAACTGCTTTTGTGGTCATGACACAGTCTGACAGGGTCAACTACCATATGGCTAAAAGGAGTGAATCTTGGAGCCTTTGCCAGTGCTACTTAACATATTTTTTTCTCTCAAGGCAAATGGTCATTACAACTTCCAATGTGGTAGCCATCACCATTTACTGTGTTATATTTAAGGGGAAGTAATGTTGGAAACAAACATTCATTCATAGAAAGGTCGAGGTTTGGAAGAAATGGCCTTTGCTCTGAGGGAGATTTCTGACCGAAGAAAGAAACACTTTGAGGGGTTCCTCTGGGCTTCCAGCTCCTAAAAAATCATCTATTGAAACAACAGACATGTTACTTTCTTCAACCTGGGGAGCCTTGAGATTACAAGAACAGTTGGTATCGTCAAAAAATGCTAATGACCTCGATAAGAAGATTATCTGAGATGGTAGGTTGAAGCAGATTCAAAATGAGAACTGCAGTGTGTGTCAGAGATGCTCAGTACAAATTAAGGTGTGCACGGGGAGGAAACAAAGTGCTCTGTTAGAGCTGGAGAGGAGTTTCCTTTGGGAAATGCTAAGTTATAGTGGTGGTTTTGGTTCCAAGTAATTGATAGGGTCAACTTGCAAATAATGTGTCAGAAGACAAAAACAAATGACTTGGACTAAATGAAGCAAACAGTTATTGCAAAGTGTCAGATTAAACAGCTGTTTAAATTATGTTGAGCCTCAGTACTTCGTTTCTTCAGATACCATCCCTTCAGGACTGAGCTGATTTGATATTACAGGCAACTCTGAGGAAACTTCATCCTTCTTAAATCTGAAATGACTGCTTGTCTAGTATGTGTATCACACTACATTGTGGCAAAACAACCTCATTAATCACAGGATTGCCAAAGACAGGGTCATGAGCAGGGCACCTGGATGATTGATCCAATATGATTGGAGACTAACACAATTCCCACCCCACAGAGCTCAAGGACTACAGATGAGTGAAGTATTGGGCAAGAAGGGATAAAGGCTGAAGTAGCCGTAAATTCCACTTTTGTTCTGTATACTTTCAAGATGTGGAGTGAAGCTAGACTGTACCTCACTCAATGAATTTGGGAGGTTATGAGTGCAAGGCAGGGAGGAAGGTGAGAGGACTGTCTTTCTTAAAACTGTTTTTAGAAGGCAAGCTATGAGAGGAAAGTCTATGAGACTGGGAAATTTGTGAGAGTGATTATATGCATGTATTGGAGAGTAGGTGGGTTTTCCTTGTTTGATTTGGTTTCTTCTATTTTTTTTTATAGTGTTTTTTTTTGTTCTGTAATAGGAGGTCACTAATTAGAAGCATGAGGTGGAACCAGTTCATAATAGATTTATCAAAAAAATCCAAAATTTCCTTTTACCCAGGATTACTCAAGGATGCTTGTTACCTAATATTTGTAACTATGGTTTAAGAGTCTGTATGTGGGAGTTCTGACTCAGACATGTGCTTTCTTGACTCAAGCTTTTACTGCAGTGAGTAATTTAAAAGCTGTGCTTGTGTGTACCTCTCTTTCTGGACTTGTGTTTAAAGTTCCTGTAAATAACAGTTGAAATCACATGGTCATATAGTAGAAGTTCATATTGTTTACAAACAGAGCTAGAATTAGACTGTGTGCGTGTATGAAGATTTGCTACAAGGTTACTTCTCTGCTCTCTCTTTTGAACAGAAAAAGGTAAACAATACACACTGGGGAAACTGATTTCAGACTTCAAAAAAAGCATATTCTAAAGTTCTTGTCTGGTGTTAATTCTCTGTTCAGACAAAAAAAAAAACATACTAGAACATTTCCTTCTAGAAAGATGGAATTGGCTTAAGTTATTGATGCTGACTTAATTGGGAAGGATAGGAAATGAATTAATCCTGCTTTTTACCTTAAAGAAAGGTATGGCTGGCTCTGCAGACATTGTAAATATTGATAAACTGATGCATTTCAAAGTCTTTATTTTATTCCTTTGCTCCCTTATGCAACACTTGAACTTCAGCCAACAGAGGTCTTTGAAGGAGGATTCATTGGTTGATGAAACCTATTCACGAATGTGTTGTCATGACTATTGTTTCACTCTTTAGCAGATAAACATAGCATGACTGTAATGCAAAGAAGTACATAATCGGAGGTTTGACTTGCACACAGATAAATATTGTTTGCTAATCCTTGGTTTAGTCTTGCTGTTTAGCTATCCCCTGATACATTGTGCAAAAGGAGGATTTTCTGCTGGAAACCCAAGGTAAGACCTATTAGTGTCCAGTTTGTCATGGCACTTTGGCCACTAAGGAATGTGCACCTTGAGTAGCCCATTGAAGAGTGTATTCACTTCTGCAACAACAGCCAAAGCATTTTCACACTCTGACTTAATAATCTTAACTCATTCTTGCTGTCAGATAACAGTCACTTGTTTAGGCTGTCATATGCACTAAACTCTGAAAGGCTGGAGGAAAGAGAGCAGGCAGGAGAACAGCCTATAGATACTTTGAGATTAGGGCTGTCTTTGCAGTATGAGACAAATGTTATAGACTAAACAACCCAATGTATGCAAAAAAATGTGGAAATTTCTCTGTGAAGCACTAATTCCAAGCAGCATCTGAGGATGGTTCCCTCTGGATGCAGTGGGAACACTTGACACTTGCAGGCATGACTAGAAAATGGGTGGTGTTGTTGATGAGAATAGGTCGTATACGGACAACTTACATTACTAACAGTACGAAATATTGCCACAGGCTCTTTATAATTTTCCTGGACATCTGTTACCTTTACAGACACATGGTGGAAAGATGTAGGACCTGATTAAAATAAACAGTTATTCTTTTGATTTAGTTTCTGGTAGGTTTTAAGTCATTGTTAATACAAGTGATCCTAACAGCTAAGAGCACTCCCTAGTACACTCCGGGGACTGGTAATTCAGATAGGCAGGTCTAGAACATAGGTGGGAGGGTCCAGTTCATTCTCTCCATGTGTAAGTATCCACCAATGTGTTCTGAGGCTTTGAAAACCAATTTGCAACTCAGTGTCTCGCTGCTTGCATCTAAACTACTAGGATTTTTTAAAATCAGAGATGAAGATCTACTGCAAAACTTTACTTCTGTTATTGAGCAGAAGGCTTTGAGGAATATGAAGTTTTAGCTCATAGAGGTCAACTAAAAAAGATTTCAGATTGTCCACCTTATGCTCTGAAACAGGAAACCTGCTACAGATTGACATAGTAAATGCATTTTACTTCCATTAACTTTTGTCTAAAAATGTGTACAATGAACTCTTTTCAAACTTATTCGAAATACAAACAAATCTTTGCTTATTTCTATTAGGAAAGCAACTTGTTTGCTGGAAGCAAAATGGAAATCCATTTGCCATATAAATAAGAGAAAACATCAAAAACTTTTCACTTCGCCAACATGAAAGAGAAGACATTTTCCCAATGCTGTTACATATGGGCCTTGGCCCAAGGGAAATACACAGCAAAAGGACAAACTGGTTTGAAAATGCTCTAGAGAACAGGAAAAAAAGGGATTGGTATAAATGGATCTCTTTAGGCTTTTTACAGTTAATTTTTTATTTATTCAAACCACTGTATTGGGAGTACCAGTATACTAGCAGAGAGCATGAGATTTGATATATATCAGAGGAGTAATGGCAAACAGATCCCTAAGGTATAATGCAACAGCTCCTGGGCTGGTGAAAGGCCCATTGGAGCTCCGACCTATGGTTATGGGGAAAAGTCTGGGTTTACTGGATGCAGCCTTTTTGTTCTTGACTTCTCGCATAGAACAGCAAACAAGGAAACTGCCCTTGATGGGGTGTTGGTGGTGGAGTATATCTTTAATGTGCAGGGAGGAAGTGAACAAAGTGGATCTTTCCTTCACATTTGAACCCTGAACAGGGAATACAGTGTTTATGAAAAAAAAATTGACCTGGTTGAAAGTTCTGTTTAGAAAAGGTCCACTGTGCAGCAAAGGACATAAATTCAGAAAAGCCGGGATCTCACAAATAAAAATTTCTTGGACAAATAGCTGCATGCTGTAAACTTACCCATGGAAAGCACTTGGCTAACTAATGGTCTTCCCTTTTGAAGACCGTAACAAACTGAGAAGACAACAATGTGCCAAGTCCCCATGTTTAGGAAAAACCATGCAATTGCACTTAGCCTATCTCCTGTATTGGCACTTAGGGTGTTAATCCCATTCAGTTTCTCTGCTCATTTTAGTGAGAATGGGTTAACAGGCATCTCTCCCTCACAGTTCTGTAAGTTTCTAGAAGCTTTTTGTTCCCATTTGGCCAACCACAAGACCTAGAAACGCTTGTGGTTAGTGACCAAAATAAATAAATGCCCTGACTACAACAAATTTCAGAATAAGTGATAAATTAGAGTTCTAATTTCTCAGCTATTTTAGTATTGTCTGAAGAAAGTGCACAAATAAGTAACAGCTGAATATACTTATGTTAACAAATTAAAACTGTTTGCAATATTTTTCTAAGTGCCACTTAATAGAACTTAGGAAATTAATAGCAGTAATACAAATAAAACTTTATTGTGGAAGCATCTGGAGAGTCACCTACTCTTTGTTCCTGAGCCCTGTCTTCCTTGCTTTTCTCATACAAGCAGTTAATCAGAGCCAAGAGGGTTACTTGTGCTCTTAAGTCAGGGATGGGGTCATTTCCAAACCAGTGCAGACATCTCCTTTTCCTCTGCTGTTCAAGTCTGAAATTGCCTGATTGCCTGAACATGGGATTTCTGTTACCATTACCATATGTAATGTTAAAATACGGGTAAGTGACCCAATCTTCTAGAGGCTACACTGTGGCTATATGTGGCTAGATGGAAATGTACCTTCTTGGACAGCTTGGTTACTGTCTTTCCTCATTCCTCTCCCTTGCTTGCCTTGGGCTGAGCTAGGTGATCTGAAAGCCCATAAGGGAAAGAGAAGTGACATGCTCAAAGTCTGTGGATGGGGCTCTAAGCATCCTGCTGTGGCTGAAGATGTCTCACTCCTTGCATGGTGTTGGACTAGATGACCTTTAAGTGTCCCTTTCAACCCAAACTATCCTGTGATTCTATAAAGAGTAAAGGAGTTTTTTTCTCCAATACAAGCCCCTGCAGCATGATGGTTTGTCAAAGGCTGAAGCCTTCAAAGCACAGATCAACAGGAAAAAACTGGTTCAGATTGCTGTGAAAACAAAGGGCCCTAATAGAACTGGGCTTTAGTTGACATAATAAATGTTACTGGTAGCAACAGTAACATAATAAATGTTACTTATGGTCCTATACTAATTTCTTCTTATAATCGGCTTTCTTACGAGAAGGACCAAATCTGTCTAGCCGTCATGTCTGATGAGCTGGTTTTAGGAAAATATTATATGACGGGTCTACTAGTGACCAAGCAAAAGGTCTCAGAAGGAACTTAGATTCCTGTATTCACTTTGTTTTTCTTCTCCTTCCCTTTACATGTGTATTTATGGAACAGTTGAATCTGCGTGACACATGAAGTGTCATGGAAAGGCTGGAGATGCTTTGCTGTTCTGAGGGAAAATTTCATTTTTTCAGGCACAGAATCGCTCTTGGGATGCCTGAAAGTATACTGGATGGATTAAATTTCTTATTCTCTCCTGCTTTATGGTTTGGTTGGGGATTTTTTATTTTTGTTGCCAGGTTTCATCAAGTAGAATGTAATAAATAATAGTAATTCCTATCCTGTTAACAGGAGGGTGATCTCTAGTCCACAGTTAAATGGAAATATACCTGCACTTCTGCATTAATTTAATCTGCTTTCATTAACTTTAGTTAAGTCTGCTTGTTTTTTTTCTAATTTATGGTATTTTTATTTTTAGCATCATTCTCTTCCTGTCTCTGGGGCTCAAACCAGATATATACCTTTTGCTGTATGATTTTTTTTTTCTTATTTAATAAACCTTTCCTGAAAAACATCAGGTCTTGAGTGATTGTATCAAACAATTGGGAGAGACCAGAAAGGGAGGATGTAACAAAACAGGACCAGGGTGTGTGCAGCACAGTCACCAGATGAAGGAATATTCTATTTATACCAGCACTTGTGAAGCTGCACACAGTATGACAAACTGTGTCATACTGGGCCCCACAGTATGACAAACACATTCACAAACCTGAGAGAGCTTTATGGAGGGCCAATAAGCTAGTTAGGGGGCTGGAGCACAAGATGATGAGGATAAATTAAAACCTAAACTGGACAAAGCCCTGAGCAATGCAATAGAGTTAGATGATCTCTAGATATAACTTTGAAGCTGATTTATCATATAATTCTATGATTGATGTAATCTATATAAACAGGATCATTTTTATAGACTCTATTTGTTGTTTAAAATGTTTACAATACATGGTGAGGTAAAAAAAACAGGATTAAGATTTTAATCATTTTAAGGAAACTCGGAGAGACTTGGTAAAATGTCCTCAAAGGTGAAAAAGCAGAGGCTTCAGCTTGATGCCATGTAAAGATAGAAGACAAAAGCTCTTAGAGAACAATAGATATGACAAGAACATATTTTGGGGTGTTTCCAAGGGGTTTGATGTGTGGAGATGAGTGACTGTCCTGGGCTGTAGAACAGGAGACTTTGGAAATCACATTTAAAGAAACTAATTGAAAACTTCTGATGCCCAAATACAAACATATTATCCAACCATTTGGCTACTCACTTTGTTATCTGTGTAAAATTATCTATGTACATATATCTCATATCTATATCTATCTCACTAGTATCACTGATCACGATTGCTAATGATTTAACAGGATACAATGTTAAATGTGCCTTTTTTATATGTGTATTTTACTTTACTCCTGGATTTCATTTGCATTTATGTATACTTACCCACAAAGAAATTCTTCTGATGAACTACTATCATTAGATATCTTTTACTGGCAAAGTAACTAAGTGGAGAAAACAATATCTAACAGTGAAGACAATTAGTGTAACTCTCACCATAAATCTGGGAATGCTAACTATCCCATTAGTCTGGTTCAATAAATTATTGATTGGAAGCAGCCTGAGGTTTGGATTCTGGCTTCTGACTCACAACAAGTCATATCTGCCGAGATGAAGCAACCACTGGAACAGTGTGTTCCCTCACATTCTGGAAATGGTCCAGTTCATCTTCAAATCCAGTGCCCAGTTCTGATGTAAACAAATACCTTAATTAATTATCATAAGGAAAGCCTAATCTTGGCTTGCTCATCTTCTTGTCAGTATTTTCTTGTCAAATAATGGATCTTGGCAAAGTTAAGGCTTATTACACATGCTAGACATTTTGTTCTATCATTTTTGTTCTCATTTTGGCAGAAGAATTGGGATATTTCTAAACATTGGAAATCCCTTCATGTCTCAGTTTTATTACGAGGTCTAAAAAATAATGAGTAAGGCTGATCTTGAGGCAGCATTAGCATATGTTTCACACAGAAGCTATCTGCAAGTTCAAAGGGGCTTTTTTTGTTTGTTTCTTTTTCATTAGACCTTACTTATACTAAAAATGGTGTAGCTCCCTCTGGAAGGCATCAAATCACATTAAAAACCCTAAGCCAAACCCTAAAGCAAAAAAACACAATTGGATTTCCAAAATTTCATGTCATATCCAAGTACTAGTACAACTACAAGTTAAAGGTCAATGAAGTCATCATGACTTGCACTGTCACTGTTTCTTGCCTCTTAACAGGCTGGGTTCAGGTGCAGGGGATGGAGTGGGGGTGCTTTGCTTTGTATCTCAGGCACCAACACCAGAAGCCTGTGCTGTTTTCCAGCAGAGCAGCCCCTGCCTCGACATGTGCACACACACAGACTGCGAGACCTTCAGCAGTGTACGTGCACACACATACACACGTGTGCTTAACCAGGATTTACAAGATGATCTTGACAGTACTCCCAGCATAGAGAAAAGCTTTCATGGCCCATCTGTGGAGATGGTCTGCTGATAACAGGGTGAGAGTGCCAGTATCTAGAAAGCTTCATCAAATGGCAATACAAACAATATAAATTTGTGGTTCAGATGAAAATATTGATGTGGGATTTCTTCAGGCGGTTTAATAGGGCTTGATGAAATGCTTACATCTGTTTTTGGAGATGTTTTCCCAAGAGAATGAAAAACTGGAATTAAAAAATGCTCTTTAGCCATACAGATCTTAGTAGAATTCTGAGAGTTGCTGTGTTAAGTATTTATAGTGTTTGGACAAGGCACTTTTTTTCAAAACAATTCAAGTTTATGGATGTGCTGCTCCCACAGGGAGTAATGTTGATGAGACTCGAGGATTAGAAGACTTGAAGGGCCAGGAAAGGAAAGCTGTAACAAAGTGAAGGCAGTGCACAGAAAGCAGTCTGTATCCACTTGTCAAAGCTCTTTTTTATCACATATGTCTTGTTGCTTCGATCTAGGAATGGCAGCTGCCTAACCTGGAGTCTTTCTGCTGCAGTCAAGATAATGTTTAGCTACATGCTCCTTAGGACTAAAACAGCAATGTCTGAGAATTTTTAACTCCTAAGTTGCACATGGATGGGTGCTGGAAAAGGACTGCTCCAGGATCTGTGTTCCTCTGATGTCCTGTGCAACCTCAGGGCAGGAGCTACTTTTGCTGCTTGTGACTATGGAAGGTTTGGATTAGTGAGTTGTCCAGTCTATACCAGGTTCCCAGCTGATAACCAGGGTAACAAGACAGCATCAGATCATCTAACCTACGATGTCTCCTTCTGAGAAAAGAATGGGTATTTCATCAGTATAAACCAGATGCTTCTTCCACTGACGGCAATCAATTTCTATCTTTGGTGGTCATTGTGATATTGAAGCTTGAAACTAGACAAACTGGCTATCAGTCAGGCCAGAAAGTCCTGAACAGGGTGAACTGTGACTTACAAGGCAAACCACTTCCATTGCCACTAAAGGAGTGCTGGAGTGGCTCTGGCACTGGATGTGCTCGGCAGGTACCTGTTGAATACAGGGCAATTGACTCCAAGGGCTCAACTTCCCAAGAAACAGGTACCAGGCAAAGTGCTGTGATTGCTTACAAAGCAAATCGGAGTACCTAGGGACTGTCATATCCCTTTTATGATTTTTTTTTTCTTTTCTCTCTGCTTGGAAAAAGGAAAAATGGTTTGTAAATATACCAAGGATCTGGGGCTGGGGAAAGAGTTTATCCCTCCTGGTGGCTACATGGCAAGATCTTAGATGCGGGCACTAAAAGCGGGCACTTGAGTGCCTGATGTGTGAGAGCAAAAAGGGTCTGAGGACTGCTGCTCAGTGTTTAAGTCAATGAATTTTCAGCCTGTTGGTTATTCCCTGTTTGTATCTGTCGTTCCTGATGAGTGGTCTCTTTCCTATAGAGAGCTTGCCTGCCTTTGCTTATTTTTACTGCTCCCACTGTCCTTGTATTAAAATCTGACTGGCTTCTGTACTGCAAGGAAAAATAGGGATTGTAGCAAATGAGGAATAAACAGCAGTCATGGCCAAATGCTTCAGCTTGACTTAATGCAAATATCCAAACAAAAAAATTCTCACTAAAAAGGAAGGGAAAAAGCTTCATAACAATGAAGAGCAGCATCCAGAAACTGTGAGATTGGATGAGGTGACAATTCTTTTATTATCTTGGTGCGCTTTGATGGAGTGCTTTTGAAATATTCATAAAAGGAATTAATAGAGTGCATAAATAATAACAAATGCTATCTAATATTTTAATTTTTATGCAGTCTCTCACCTTTTGCTCCAGGGAGCTATGCAAACACATTCCATTTAACCTCTTCACTTACGTGTGAGGTGGTTGAGTATTGTCTCTGTCTCATGCATGAGGAAATTATGACACAGGGCCAGACTTGAGGAAAGCAGGGTCCTATTTCCCTGCAAACTCTGGCACCCTTGGATGCTAACAGGCCAGCTGGCTGTGATTCTAAGACTGGGCAGGGAGTCCTCCTTCTCTGAATTGCAGAGAAGCCAGAAAGAAGAGGGTAACAGAGGAAAGTTGGGTTGCTGAAGAGAGCACTTCCATGTGCAATCAATCCTGGGAAATCAGCTTCCAGCTGTTTTGATACAGTAGTGCTCCTTGTTGTGTTCAGTGTGGTGCTTGATGGCTTTTCTGCACTAAGTGGGGTGACAGCAAGAGGCAAAGGCCACTGCATGACTCGTGAAGAAGCTAAGGATTACTGGTGGTCTTCTTTAAAATTTATTTGTTTATTCTAAGTAAAGATCAGGCTGCATTTTTGTTATGACTTCATGTGCATGCCTTATTCATTTTGTTTTCTAAATAAATAAAAGAATCTCTATGTAATAGTTTTTGTTGCAAAAAGGGAATGGTTAAAGGAATAGGTTCCAACTTAAGTGCATGAAAAATCTGCCTGTTTCTCCATCTATAAATATGTGTGCAGGGTATTTCTGAAGTTGAAAGCTAAACCAAATGGTCAGCTGATTTTATTGACATGGATTTTTTTCTTTTTTTCTTTTTTTTTAAATGATACAAAGCCATCCTTGCTCTCTATTCCCTTCTCTCCTTCCAAATAATTTTTCTAAGCCAATTTATTTATTAAATTGGAATCTTGAAAGAACAAAAGCCTGCAGGCATGTTGAGCATCTGCCATTTTAGCGAGCGTATCAATGCTTGAAAGCATCCTAGATGAGCTGCTTTGGACAAACAGTTTCTCCTGTGTTCAGTTGGCATTGGCAGACATTCGTTTAATTAAAACTCTAGTAATTAATTATCTGCTCAAGAATCTCCAGCAGCAGCAGAACTCCTAGTGGACATAATAGGAAGCAGGGCACGGTAGGGGTGCCTGCTTGCACTTACTGGAAGCTTGTAGTCAGATTAACCTCCTTCTGTCTCACAGGCTGGCAGATCTCAGATGCTTCAGTGTCACTGTATGGAGAAATCCCCCAAACCAGATGTGACTGCCACATGTGACACCTGGACAGTCTTGCTTGCTCAGGACAGGCCAGAGCCATGAGTTCAACCTCACACTTGAATTCTGTCTGAGTGGGAAGAGTGGCACACCTGTGTTGAGATTCACCTTTCTTGTTACTTGCTTTATTTGAGTAGGTAGATTGCAAGGATAACAACCTAATCACTTGTTCTCAAAACCTTGTCTTATAGTCCTACTATGGTTGACTGGGCTGAGAATGGCCCAGGGCATGAATCTGGACAGTTGGGACAGTTGGTTCCAAGACACGATGTGAGGATCCTCTGTGGAATCCCCAAGTGGTGCTGGCACAACTGAAACAGTGAGCATGGAAAGAGAAGTGCAGTTTTATTTTTATTTAAGAGATTATTTAGGAAAAAAAAACTCTGTGTGGAGCTTGGGGATGCAGGAAATGAAACTGTGCAGGGAAATGTCCTTTTATTTTCTGTAAATTATATACAGTCATGTGTCCCCCCTTCAATTCTGTAACTGCACTGAAGTGTAGCCCAACTTCTCTGCTATGCCTGGATTTCTGGGCCCTCAATGGCTGCTCCCACTTTTTGGCAATGACCTGGTGCTTCAGTGTCCATGACATGTGGTCCTGTGCCAGGACACCAGGCAGGAACTCCAGCTGCATGAAGATGCATCCACATTTAATAATAAATTTCATTTCCACTTTTGGAATTTAGTGCACTGCCAGGTTTCATCTGCAGAGAGGTTTTGCAATACAAAAGTAGCTCTAGAAAGTCCTCTCTAAGGAAGAAGTCTTAAAAGGATCAACAAGTTGGAGTATCTTTCAAGAAAGAACCTGAGAAATGAATAGTTCATGCCAACTTCCTCAGTTTTGAGGCATTTATGAGGAAAATCCAAGAACCCTTTAAAAGAGGATATTGACGCTTTTTACTCTATTTGTTTAAAGCTAGCATACATGAATTGCTTTCTTAGCACACATAGTGTCAGTGTACATTTAATTCATAATTGTTTCTCTTTCATCAGTAGTTTGGATCTATCAAAATTCTCTTATGGTTTTTTTTGAGCCATTGACCAAGACAGTATATTTTGCTAGTAACATCAGACTTAAAAGGAAAATTTAAGGAAAATTCAAGGGGAGGAGAGTGTTGGAAACATTCAAGCACTACAGTTCAGCAAGCTTACCCCAAGAAAAATAAAAAAGCTTTTTTATTTTTACCCCTCCAGATTTGGAAGTTGAGAAAAAACTAAATAAAAAGAAGTTAAATAACTTCTTGTTTCCTCCACCTGCACACAAATGTATATTTTCCTTAAGTAGGTTATTTTGGAAAATGTTCTCTAGGATCCTTATGACACTTGAGAATATCTCCTAGTTTGAGAATAATGGCTTTGAATTACAGGAACTTTTATCTTTACTGATCTGTAAAGAGTACTTTATTAATTAAGATTTAAATGGTCACTTACTATTATTTGATGGGCTCCTGCTTTTTCCACAAGAAGACTTACAGCATTTCTCTTCAGCTGTTGTGCTCCCTATGAAATTTTAGAGGAAAATAAAAATTAAGAGAAATAAAACCAATTCAGAATGTGATCTTTGATGAATTTCTTACTTTGGAAAAAGGAAAAAAGATAAAAGAAATTTTCCAAAATATTAAAACACCCTGTTTCAAACTACTACTTACATTAAAAATTGTTTTGAAGTTTTAAAATTTCAAATAAAATTTTTTGAACTAATTATCTACAATTATATTGTCTCAGATTAGGCAATTAAAGAATTAAAGATTAGGAATGAAAAGATTTTCTTCTGGCCCCTACATGTTCTGTATGTTGTAAAAGAGATGGAGGGGAAATGATTTTAAGCTAAAAGAGAGTAGGTTTAGATTAGATAACAGGAGACAACACTGCAACAGGTTGCCCAGAGAAGTCATGTATGCACAATCCCTGGAAGTGTTCAAGGCCAGGCTGGGTGGGGCTGGGAGCAACTTGTTCTAGTGTAAGATGTCTCTACCCATGGCACAGGGGCTGGAACCAGGTGATCTTTAAGGTCCACTACAACCCAAACCATTCTACAGTTCTATCATTCTGTCTGATCTGGATCAGTCATTTTAATCTCAAAGCATTCACACCTCCCTGTGTGCAATTTATGTGTGGCAGGAAATCTGCAGTATATGAGAAAACTGTTGTATAAACATGTCTTAAAACGGCTTTTGGTGGTCTCTTTGAAAACACATGCTTCTTCTTCCCAACACCCCCCACGACAAGTGTTATCCCATGCAAGAATGTCCTGAGAAGATATCCTGAGGTGTTCTCATTGGCCCCTTTTAACCCCTTTCCTATTGGTTGTTAACCCCTTCCTGCAACCTGTAATTGGTTACTCTGTGAATCCTCCTAACCCTATAAATGTAACACCCCCAACAATAAACTCTCTCTTGCCTCCTCTCCATGCAGGTGTGCTGTCTCTGTACCTGCCATGGGGCCACGTGGGTGGAGAGAGGGGAGGGCACCTCTCCCCTCCAGGCTCAGGACCTGAAGAAAGCCCTGATGCTGGAGTTCCCTTTCCCTATCCTTCAAGACGTCGGAATGGTTCCTCAGATGGAAATGGAACTAGAACTGGATCTCCCCACACCACGGGGGGAAAGAGATCCAGATTTACGGTCTCAGGAAATAGCTGAAATAGTTACTGGGAAGTAAAAGTTATAAAGAGTTGAAATTTGTGTCTCATTAGCTCTTCACCACTCCTAGGAGAAAAACCTTTTCCCCCTTTTCTCTAAATATTTTGTTCCCTTGATGGTTTTAGTTAAATGGATCCTATCTCTAGGTTTTTATTTTATCTGCCTTGTTGGTGCAGTCAAAGAATTTTTCTCAGAGAAAAAAATTATGTCAATCCATAAATGTTAATGACCATGAAATGGATAATTTAAAAAAAAAAACTATTTGTTTATTTAACATACCTATCCACTGACTGACTCATTGTTTCCACCCGTTCAGTATTAACTTGCAAGCAGGCAGTCTTTATAATCGAGATTTTCAGGCAACAGTCTCCCATGTGAACAAGCAGAATGTTTCTGAAATGATTTATTGTTAGTTTTAGTGCTAAAGATCACTTCGTGCCTTGCACTTGCGAGTTGTTCTGCAGGGCATATTACTCCTATCAACAAAAGTTAAGTCAGAAACATTCTTTACCTATTTGGTGTATCTTCAGTGCTTTTAGCTTCATTAGCTTCTAAACTCATACATTTTACACGTCGCTTCATGGTGTTTTCCATCAATTCAGCACTGTCATAACAGAATTTCCACATTCCAAAATTTTGTATTTGCGATACTTGGTCTGATCTATGCTAATGTAGGCCAAATCTTGGCACCAGCCATGGAGAATTGGTCATACTATCTTGTTTAAATATCACCTCATATTTTGGTGAGATTATTTCAGTCTTACTTGTGACTTCCTCTACAATCATTAATCCAAGTATGTACTTTGGGCAACTATTTTCAAGTAAATACAGTATAACTATAGGGAAAAAATAGATTATCTGGAGGGTTGTCATGTTCTAGAAGGCATATGCGAGACTTGCGAATGTCTTTCAGTTTTCTGACATTTGACCCTGACAATGTACATCACCTGTTATTGGCAGCAAATTGTGTGCACAGCTTTCCTCAATGCTCTGCATGTTCCTTGAGTATCTTCCATATGGTAAAACGTCAATATATTTCTTCTGTATCTTCTATATGGCAAACCAATACAAAAGCAGAGAGTAAAGTTTTATAAATTGATTTGATCATTTTGGCTTGCTGTATAGCATTACTTTGTTGTTGTTGTAGATTATCAGTGAAGAACTTTGTAATGGGTATGGTATTTTATTGCATCCTGGGTACCTAGTCATATCCGTGCTTTTTACTCCTGGCAGTTGCTTTTCTATTTAAGTTAATTTCTCCTTCTGAGATTACTTTTGCTTGGGCTGTGTCACTGAGGGCTGAGTATTAGTGCGCTGTATCTGACCTCTCCTCTTTGCTGTAGACCTGCATCTGTTTTGTAGAAGAAAGGTCTCAGTAAATATTTTTAAAGGAGAGCAACTGCAGCGCCTGCCAGGGCAGAGCTGCGTCTTGCTGTGAATCTGTCTAGGGGAACACAAACAGTTTTCTACTTTGTTACAAGCTTCAAAAGCAATGCTAAAGATAATATGCCATAGCAACCCCTTGTAGGGTTTGTCCTGAGAAGGGTAGTTACTGATGCTCCTTCTAAAGATCACTTGAACAAATTTTCTCTTTGTTTCCACCCTGATGGGTAATGAGAAGGACTGGTTTCCACAGTATAATTTGACTTCAAATGAAATCAATTTGCATGTATCGGAGCAGAAGACTGACACAGAATTCCACTGAAATAATTTATTACGCTATAAGCAAATGACAGCTATGAAATAATTAATCTTTTACTATTTCTATCAGACACATGGAAAAGAAATTCAAAGTCAATAATAGTTGATATGCTAAAACTGAGCCTGAGGACAAGAATATTCTCTCTGCATAGTTGAGCTGTCAACCTTCTATTTTCAATATATCCTTTAGCTAAAAATACTGATTTTGAGGAATTTTACTATGAGATAAATGTGATGCACTAATACCCAAGGCTGTTACAACTCTTTGAAAGTTGTTTCCTGTCTGCTCTTTGTATTTAAATCTAGTGCATTTGGGCTGAACTCTTTCACAGCTTTTTGTCAACATGGAATGCAAAACTAAGGACTTTGCAAATTTCAGACTCCTTTGAAAGCTGCTTGTAAAGCTTGCAGCACTGAGTTAAACTCCTGTGTTGAACTAGCCAAGGCAATGATTCTCTGTCCTTTGGGATTTGACCAATATGCATCTAATCATCAGAATGGGAAAATGTCATCAAGAATAGACAGTAAATTACCTTAAAAGTAAAAAAATTAAAGGAAAGGTTTATTTATCACAGTTCCTAGAAAACTATTTCTGCTCCCACAAACAGTGCTTTGTGTGCAGCCACAGGCTGAATGTCTTTGTAACCACTGGTTTTAACGCTTAAGACATACCTGGCTCTGGTCTGTGTCCGTGTCATGGCTGCACTCAACAGCACTATAAATCATACATTACACTTCAGATCTGGAAGTTCAGCAAAGTTCAGATGATTTTGAACTAAAAGATTTGCACCACTAATTTGAGTTCATGAACTTTCGTCTGTTACTTACTCATTTCTTTCTTTGAAGGAAAATCTGATTAAGAGCAAACTGTAAATGCTTTGCAGCTAAAGTGAAATCTGTGTTACATCTGCAACTGAGAGCCTGATGAGAAAAAAAAAAATAGTTGGTCTGTCCGTGCTAGTAATCCCTCTTACTGTGGAATTGCTTCATAGAAGAAAAAGAATAGGTTAGACTGATTCTTTTCCTTGATACCATTTTGGCTGAATAAAATAAATTTTTCTAGGAAAAAGCACTTTTACCACTATAGCCGCATCTCCACTTGTGCCTTTGTTGATCATGGAAATCAACAGCACTGTTCCTGTCTTAGTAAGAATGATCAGAGGAGAAATACATCTTTCCTTTAGCTAAGTCTTCCCTCCCCCCCCCAAATTAGGATTTCTGATTTGACTTTCATGGTTTTAAAAAACATCATTATTTCACTTTCCTAGAATCTTTCTGTTTGTTTGCCCAGTAAGATGTACTTTTATTCTATGATAAGTACACAAGTAGTGCCTGTCTCTGTCATATATATATTTGTTATCCTCCTCGGAAGATTCAGAGGTCTTGATGACAAGGAAGAAGGCCCCTAATTGCAGGTCTCTCCATGTGACCTGGGAGTTCAGAGCATTGCCACATTGTTGCTGCTAGCTGAGATGTTCTGCATCTGCTTCATCTATGTCACAGCACAGCAAAATGAGGAACCCAGGGAAATGGTGCTCCCAATTTTAGCACCACTTTAGCACCAAAAAAAGAGTATCTAAAGTTATGAAAAGACTGTGGGTTTTTTCCATTCCCCTTCCCAAGTGTTATCTTCTCCCTGCTCCCTTACTCACCCAGTTCATTTTACTGATCTATGCTCCCACACATTTTGTTTCCATCCAGGAATACTTTTCCCTAGAGCTGTTGGAATGAATAAAAAATTTAACTGTGTCTTCATCTTGTTTTGTTTCGGTCATAAGGACAGATTTGATATTCTGCAACTGAAAGTTTCTCACTCCTCTGTCATGCTGTTGAAAACTGGAGATGGTTCCTGGCCATGTCCTGCACATTTGTTTTTCAAACTACTTTAATATTCTCCCATGTAAGCTGGTCTGTGTTTGTGAGAAAGCGATGGAGCTGGTGTATCTCCTAAGCACTGAGGAGCAGCAAGAGCAGGGGACACATGCAGGAGTAGAACTGGTGTGCAGCTTCAAATCAAAAGTCAGTCTAGACCTTTATTCTGTCCACAGAAGCAGCTGATGGTGTGAACTTACAGAAAAAAATAACAATATATAGAAAACTCTTCCTAACCTCAGCAGGTTTAGGATTTCCTAAACTGCCCTCTGTATCTATGTAATCTTACTGAATACGTCTAAATAAATCTGTCCCCATGACTGTGTCTACTATAGACACTGGTGGAGAATAATTAATCCAAATCATGTAAATATTTTCACTTCAATCTATTTATAAGGATTTGAGGGTTTGGGGTTGTTTCTTCTTTTTATTTACAATTCCTGTAATCAATGTTTACAGGAGACACATTTTTTTGTTTTGCTAAATATTTTATTTTCTTTGTGGACAAATCTAAAACAATTCCACCTAAACTTTATCCTTTATTACTTCCTGTCAAACAACATGGACATTTTGTACTGAGCATTTTGACATTGAGACGTGTCTGCCTGGGCTGGAAAGCACTTTGAAATCATGCTTCAGGGGCTTAGTTTGAGATCCCAGTTCAAATTGTTTGTCCTGTACTATATTATGGTGCATTTTGGAAAGTGAAAGACTATTTCTGCAATGCACATAGGCAGACTGGGAAGAAAAGCCTGTAACAAAGAAGGCCGGGGGGGTTATGAACCACAGCCCATGTAGGGTTGCTGGGGACAGTCAGAGGAACAGAGTTTCATGACTGCTGTAATGGAAGGCACTCCTGAGTAATCAGAAGCCTCAAGCATGTTTTAAATTATAAAAGGCTCTTGTGAAAGTGAGCAGCAGGCAAGAAGCTGCTAGAGGAGTGTACATCTAAACATCTGTACTTAAATTTTCCATTTCAAATGAGAACAAGAAGCTGTGTCTGTGTACATCTGGATCCAAGGCTTTTTTTACCTCCTTTTGTTGTTTGCAGAACAGTTAACACATAACTGGCGGTGAAGAAGGAACTTGTTGCTGACCCCAGAGCAGACTGTTAACCAGATCATGTCCCAGTGGGCCACCGAGTCACCATCTGAAGCTTCCTCTTCCACCTGTATTCTATAAAACAGAGAGTGTAAAGCTGTGTAACCAGAGATGACCCTGACACATCACAGGTAGGTGTGCTCCCACTGCATGATGATGGTCTAGTAGACATTAGCCCAGGAGGTGGTGCAGTTTCCACTGCATCTCTTCAGGAAGAAATGTGGTTTCCATCTGATTGTCTCCAGTGGACAGTGGGTGGGAAAGCACATAGCTTCAAGCAGTCTATGCTCTTGCAGGTTCCTGTGACAATAATAATCAGATTTAATAAATGTTGTGCTGCTATACTAGGTTGAGGGATATTACAGATAAGTTTTTTTTCCAAGGGTGTTTCTGGAATTATGTGGCTTGTGCCTGATGTCATCCTTGCAATCTGCAGCACAGATGTGACTGGATGTTCTGAAGGTACCACAGCAGCCTCTTTTATAGAGAAATTGCTGGGATGAATTAGCCTGTAGTACTCTTTGTGACAGTCCTTGAGCATGTATAAACTGTACTAGGATTAGTTTCTGGCATAACAAAATGCTCAGAAGTCTGGTCGCTCTCACTAAAACTGGACAGAGAATTCTTTGCCTAGGAATTTCTCCCAGGCAATTAGGAGAGTAACCAGCCCACTCTCCCACTTTCTCTTGCTTAGAAAACTACAGTTAATTTTTATAGACTGCAGCCAAGAAAAACACTTCACAGGACAACTTTACTATGAGAGTAAGTAAGGGTAGGCATGCCTCACAGTACCAACTGGCATGTGGGACAAGTTTTTAGCCTAATATAGTGATTCGCACTCTGATTTCTGCTTCTATTTAAAAAATTCAAAATAAAGCTAAGAAGTGTCAAAATTTGTGCATTTGCAGCAATTCCTGGCACACGCATTTCTGTGTGTATATAAGTATTCATACAGGTTTTCTATCAGAAATGGCCCTTGCATGCTTCTGCCAAGTGCTCCGACAAATGTCCAGATTTCTACAGCAGCCCAGCTCACTGGATGCAAAGACCTTTCATATATTAGATGAACATACTTCTATTGGATTGCTGAGAGCTTTGAACACGATTGGAGGTGATCAGACATGATCTGAGCTCTCTTCAGTTTCTTACATATTGTTAAATATACATATGCCATGGGTGCATTTTCCTGCTATATTGACCTCACTGAAATATGAGAAAAGTGGTGCTGACTCCTCTTGAGAGCCACTGCCATTTTACACCTCTTTAGAAAGTACTGTCATGCAGGTAAAATTATATTTTTCCCCCTTCCTGGATTCAAAACTGATGTGAAACACCACAACTCCCTGTTTCTAGGGGTTCATAGTGATACCAGCAAACAGGATAGAGTTCCTTAATTACTCTGGAAAAGCACTAAGGGAAGTAATCCAGATGGACTAGTCAGCCTTCGCTACATCCAATTGAGTATAAACAACATTCAGAAATGAGAGAGACAAATGCAATGCCGTTGTTTATGGTCAGATTAAAAGCATGGGATAAATTCCAACTGCTGCTGCAAACAGTGCAGCAGGAAGGGTGTTTCATCTCATGGTGAACCAAGGAATGTTCATGTGTCAGAAAGGTATGTGCTTCCCCTTGCCTTGTCCAGGACCTGAGGAGCCTTGAGGTGTTTACAGCAACTGCAAGGAAGTGTACAAAACCTGTTTCCCCCAAAGTGGCCTTTGATTTAAATGAGTTTTAATGTATCACCAGCTCATATTTTCAATTATTCTAAACATTATTTAACACTGAAGCAAACTCTCAAAATTTCTTTTAGCACATCAATCTGCAACTGATGCAGTCCAGACCTCTCCGGGCTGCCAGGAAATAAGGATACTTCATTACGCCACAGCACACAGGGAGCAGAGGAAACAACTGACCCCACCTCCACTTTTCCCAAGCTCTCACATGGCCTCAGGGCACTTCCTCTGGAAAAGGAGGTATTGTAACAGGAGAGAAGTGTTTGTCACTCTCTCTCGAAGCACAGGGATGAGACCTAAAGCAGATGGGGTGATACGTGTGAGTGTTGTGGGACAGACACAGGAATCAGAACCATAGAATCAGCCGGGTTGGAAAGGACCTCCGATATCATCAAGTCCAACCCTTGATCCAACACCGCCATGGTTACTAGACCATGGCACTAAATGCCACATCCAGTCTCATCTTAAAAACCGCAAGGGACGGAGAATCCACCACTTTCCTGGGTGTGTAACTATCTGTCAGTGCTGCAATGCAGTAGCAGTTTGGACACAGAAGCCTAGCACGAGGATAAGGATGGCCTTCTCCTCACCCCCACAGGGAGGTGAGTTGTAGGTCGTCCTTTGCATGTGAGAAAAAGGCAGCGCTACTCCTAACTACCTGTCTGTGGTATTTGGAGTAAGTTATGTTTAGCTGTGAATAGCACTGCAAGTGACATTCTTTTTAATAAATTCCTTTAAGTATAATTGCTAATGGAGGAACCAAACAGCTGGTAATTTATTTTTCATTTCATTATGTATTTATGTCATTGCGGGTCAATGGTGTCTAAAACTTGCACAAAGCTCACACAGTGCGTACTGTCACAAGAATTTTAGCTCAAAAACAACTCCCAAGAACTAACACAAAACTTAAAACCCCAAATCAGCTACAAAATTAGGGAGTCCAGTGGCAGGATGCAGCTGACCCATCCATTTTCTCAGTGTAGTCCAGTACATCTGCTCCTGGTTGTATGATACAGTGGTGGATGTGTGGCTGGGCAGTTCTGCCCATTTACCCCTCAGCTGATCCTGACTGTTGCTCCACCTTGTCAGCAATGGATCTCAGGGATAAAGTTGTCTGTGATGCATGTGGTGGGGTTGACCATGCTGCTCTTTCCTCTTGTTACTAAAATCGTGCAATTGTGAAATGTGGCTGTGACACAGGGTCATATTACTGTGACTTCCTCATCCTTGTGTTATCTGCAAAGAGGAGGATGATGCTGGGGAATAGTTGGGTTTGCTCAGTCAAGAATTTCCTTGGTAGAGGACATCTTTTGGATGATATGCAGTTGAGGTATCCAGCTCCTTTGCTTCTTCCTAGTCCAGGTTTAGCATGGAGAACAAGACCAGGTTATGCTATGGCATGTGGCTGCTTGTGAGCAGATTTTGTCCCCAGATGTGAGGCAGTACTTGGCTAATTGAATCAACCGGTACTTTGGCCAAGTCCCTTCTTTTGACAAGCAATTTATTAAGGAGCTAAATGCTCAACAAAGCTCAATGGCTTTAGTTAACATCAAAATTTGCATTGGAAGCAATGGAGAAGCACCAGCACGCACTTGAATTTTGTAGCAATTTTTTTAGCTCTGGGATCAGAGCATTAGGGATCTCTATGTGTCTAAACTCTGCTCCTAAGAAAAGGTATTTGCATATCCACTTTCATAGATGAACTTGTTTCTATGTGGGAAGGCCTAGAAAATTCTCCAAATTAGGTGGGGACCCAAGCAGTCTTTTGGCAGTTCCAGCCATATAATTAAGCATGCTCAAAATTACTTGGGCTGGAGATTTTCCCAGAACAATCATCTCATCTGTGCTAACAAAATGTTCTCTTAATTTGGAGAGACCCTTACTTAACGTGGCCAAAGGTTAACTATATAAGCATGGGGAACTTAAGCAGAGACTTTCTGGGAAATTTGGTGAAAAAAACAAATCACAGCCTTTGAATGAAAATATAGAATTCATTAAGTGTTACCAGTGCCTTTAAAATGAAACTGGTAGGTGTCCCAAGTTCTTTGATAGCTATGATCTTTACCATCACCATAGAGTGGTCTCTTGTAGCTATTTATTACATCACTATGTCGACTTTGAAAAACTGTTTGCCAGCTCTCTTCTGCTCTTTAATCTCTGAGAACAACCCTCCTCCCAGAAAGAGGCATGACTTGGGAAGCACTGTATAAGCAAGGGAATTCAATGTCTGGTTCAGAGATGAGGAGTAAACAGGAGAGCCAGCAAGGACAAGGTCTCTCAGAACCCAGACTGTTACCCCTCTGGCAGATCAAACTTCCTCTCTCTCTGTTTTCAGCACAGATGTAAAGAACAATTGCCATTATCGCTCCCTTCCCTCATATGGCTAAGCTTTTAAATACTGTGCTGTTATTGTATGATTCTCCAGTTTCCTCCATGCTATTGAATTCTATTTTCCGTTACAAAGTCGGGACAAGACTGAGTGTTTACTTTCAGAAATCCAGACCCAGAGGAAACAATTATGGTTTTCCTCTTCTTGGCCATCATCTGTCTTGCTGATAATTAATTGTGCTGTGGACACAATTTATTTTTAGTTAATTCTGAGCTGCAGCATGTGGCTTTGTTGTCCAGCACTGTTTTGCCTGTTTCATGATCATTTACAATGATGTTTCCTTACAGTCAACGTCCCTCTGAGGAAGCTTATCTCCCATTTCACTTCTGTTACATGTGGGAATATACCAAATGTCTCAGGTTTCTCACTGCAGATGGTAATTGCAGTTTTCCATTGAGCCTGAAGTTACAACTTTATATCATTTTATGTCCAACACATTTAATCATAGAATGGTTTGGGTTGCAAGGGACCTTAAAGACCATCTATTTCCAACCTCCCTGCCATGGGCAGGGGCACCTTCCACTAGACCAGGTTGCTCAAAGCTCCATCCAACCTGGCCCTGAACTTGCAGGGATAAGGCATCCACAACTTCTTTGGACAACCTGTGCCAGTGTCTCATCACCCTTATAACAAAGAATTTCTTCCTAATATCTAATCTAAACCTACTCTCTTTAGGTTTGAAGCCATTACCCTTTGTGCTATCCCTACATACCCTTGTAAAAAGTCCCTCTCCAGCTTTTCTGTAGGTCCTCTTTAGGTACTGGAATGTGCTATAAGGTTGCCCCAGAGTCTTTTCTTGTCCGGCTAAACAATCCCAACTTCTCAACCCATATTCATAGGAGAGGTGATGGAAATTAAAAGAAGGAAAATGAAAAAAAATAACCTGAATCTATAAACAAAAGATCCCACAGCATACAGTCTTCCTTCTCTCTTCAAAATATTAGAATAGAATATTTAATCTGAAAGAGACCTACAAAGATCATCTAGTCCACCTGCCGGGCCACCTCAGGGCTGACCAAAAGTTCAAGATTTCTATTAAGGGCACTGTCCAAATGCTTCTTCAGCATTGACAGGCTTGGAGTATCAGCCAGCTCTCTGGGAAGTTTGTTTCAGTGTTTGACCACCCTCCTGGGCTCCCTGATGTCCAGACTAAACCTGCCCTGGTGCAGCTTTGAACTATTCCCATGTGTCCTGTAACTGGATCCCAGGGAGAAGAGCTCAGCACCTCCCTCTACACCTCCCGTCCTCAGGAAACTGTAGATAGCAATGAGGTCACCCCTCAGTCTCCTTTTCTGTAAATTAGACAAACACAAGACACTCCTCATGGACACACTTTCCAGTCCTTCCACCACCTTTATGACCTTCCTCTGGACACATTCAAGTATCTTGAGAATTATTAGGTAATTACTCTGTTGATGACTTAAATAGTTGGGAGAGGCAAACTTTTGTGGCTCAAGTAAAGTAATTGCAAACTTCTACTAACATGGGGTTGCTTAAATCCGTATCGGGCATTTCTAAATAATCTTACTCACTCTCAGTAAAATCAGCAGTGTGGCTCCATTAAACTTCAAATTAGTCTTATTTGGCCAATACACTACTCTAAAAGTTGATGGATAGCAACTTCAGGGTGCTGTTCCACTAGCTACTGGTGATCAAGCAAGCTTCTGCCTACCTGTGCAATTAAGCTTCAGATCACAGATATTCTTGTCATGTAACAACTCTACTGGTTTTCTGGATCCAAGAGAGCTGGTGCTGGGATAATCTGTGCCTGTGTCTGATCTCTATTGAAAGGTTTGTTGTTGCTGCTGTAGGATAAAAACCAAAAAACCCCCACCTACAACACCCCCAAAGTGGCTCTCAGCATCTACAATGATCAGTATATGATTCACTGACTGAGAATGGGAGATAAGAGCTCCCACTCACTAAATTGAGGTTCTGACGTTTCCTGAATGGTGACTACCAAACTATAGAATGAAACCCCACAGATAGAAAGGGACTAAAATAAAAAAAAGCATCATGTGAGAAGCTGAAAAAAAAAAAACCCAAACCAAACCAACCAACCAACAAAAATATTAAAGAAAAAAGTCCCCAAACCAAATGTAGTGGCGACAGAGATGTTGAATATATTTTAGAAAGAAAAATTTAAAAAGAAAGGAAAAATTTTGATCAGAGGTACAATGTCCACTAGGTGCTACTTCTTTTGATGTGAAACATCAGAAAGAGGAAACCTTTTATTGTTAATTCTTGCCCTAGTGAGACAGGATATCACTCATGGAAAACTGGGCAAGCAGTGTGAAGGAGTGGCAACAGGAAACATAACATCAGTGAATTTCTTTCAAGGCCCACTGGTGTTGGGGTGGGTTGTTTTGAAAATACGGAGCCATTGAAGGACAACAGGCATTTTTTTGTCAGTTCTCATATCCTTATGCAGAGAATTTTCCTCTTGTTGCCTTCAGGGATGCAGGTTCCCATACCAAAGGAGAAAAAGTACTTGCAGGACCCGAGGAACAGATTCATTCCTTTAATACGTTAATTCGAAAAGGGAAAGAGGAGTCATTATTCTGCAAATAGAAATATTGACAGGTATCATGTAAAAGCAATTAAGGAGAATTTTCAAATTCCCCTGGGTTTTGAGTTTACTGAAGAACAATAACTTGGGAAACTTCTCAGTCATGCACTTAGCAATCACCCTACTGGGCATTTTCTGGGCCATATGTGAAATAAAGGGTCTCACTTTGAGCTTACTGTTAAATCAAGAAGGACCCTGCTGAAGCCAGCACTGTGCAAGTACAGTAATTTAAAATGTGTGTGGAGAGGGTAAGTAAGATTATCTTTTGGGTATCTGTTGAAAATATTGCTCAATTCGCTCCAATCAATAAATTATGGTGCTATTTTGAGTAATGGAAACAAGATTCTCATGTCCTTGCTTTCAAGGATTCTCAGCAAAATACATAGGAAGCCATTGAAAGTAACTTTTCTGTGTTTCTAAACTGAACAAGAGAGGAAAGCTTCAAGGCTGTGTTATAGACATTTAACAATATGTAAGAGGAATTTTTAAAAAAGTTCCAAAGCCAGAAGACACTTTGATTATTTTACTTGATCTTGTATATAAATAGACCACAAATTTCCAAACAGTGTTTAATCCTTTCCGTAAGTAAGTGACATTTATTGAGAAGGATTAGTTTTTCAAAGCCACACTTTCTTGAAAAGTGTATCTAGGAGAAGAAATGCGCTATATTTTTGTTTTAATATCTATTTTAAGTTTGTGATTCATCTCTACGTAACTAACCTGACTGTATCCTACGTGACTTAGGATAAAACAAGCAGTAAGTGGGGTGGGAGGTGCCTTCTGTGAATTCCTCATGTTGTGGTGAGCAGATGGAATATAAATTATGCTGTTTTCATAACCTATAAAGAAAAAGACTCATCAGTCACTGCAACTGTGATGTGATATAAGGATTAGTTCATAGCAGATAATGTAGCATTCCAGGAGAGAGCTCTAATGCTGTCTCAAGGCTATAGTATTACACTGCACTCTACTCGTTACTGATGCAACAGAAGGGAAATACATTGGTTATGGTTAACCCAAAGCTACTGATCTCCCAAACAAGATAGGAAAAATATCACTTTAGCTTTTAGGTTGTGCAGTCTTAGATGGTTTTCATTAGGAATAATACTTCAATCTCATGTCTCAGTTTTGCAGCTGTCCAGGGAAACCCATGTACTTTTCCAATGTTAAATCATCTGAAGAATGGAAGGCACTTGTTCACTGACATATTTTAAAGAAGATAGGAAAGAAAAAGAAGGGAAGTAAATCTCTATAGAATAAAAATAGTTTTTATGAATGTATTGAGGTAACTTTGTAGGTCAAGGGAAAAAAGGAGCAGGAAGATCCTTGCATCTGGAAAATTAAGCAATAGAGGCTTAGAGGCTGCTCTTTCTTGGAGGCAGACAGGGATTTTGCCTCTGATTTCATAGCAAAGAACAATACATAATATCAATGCCTCAATACATGTATATCAATGCCTCAGATCCAAGCTAACTGCTGTTTCTGAAACTTTAAGGAGCTGAAGTGATGCAGACCACGCAAGGTTTACATGGAATGGCATTTTGTAAATGAAAATCTAACAATTCCAAAGAAGTACTTCAGTTCTCATTAGAACAAGACTTTTTTTAACAGTTTCCTTTCTGAAATTCCACTCAAAGAAACCACGACGCCATCCTCTGACAGCCACACAGATTGCACTAAGCCAATTAAATACAGCAAACCCTACGGTTTGTGGAACAGACACTGAAATGTGTTACTCCAAAAACATATTGTCTTGAATCTTACTATTAGAAAGGTTTCCACTCTGAAAAGGTAACACATGTCAACAGTTAAAAATAATATAGCTTACTGGAAAAAAACCCTATAAGGCCATATATCCTACAGGTGATAGAAATCAAACCAATCACATAGTTGTATTGATCTTTAATGAATTTCAAGTATAAATCAATCAATAGGTAAGACTTAGGTTTCCAAATGATTTAAGAAGAGTTCCACAATAAGACTAAGATTCCAAATTCTGTCAACACTGTTTGCATCTTAAAAAAATCACAACCAACCAATCAAAAAGAACCTCAAAACTCTAAATCCCCAAACCATTTCAAATCTCTCTTGGAAGCTGTCTAACCTGGAAACTATCCGAGTATCTGTCGGTTCTTAAAGTCTGCTTTGGGACATTACCCAAAGGATAACTCTTTTGATGGTCGCAAGCAGGCAGCCTGTGTTCTGTGAACCACAGATTTCATCTGTGAGATTCAGGGCATCACTAGAACTAATTAACTATGAGAGAATAAGATATTATATTCTTTCTCCTTCCTTCTTCTCCCCCACAGTGTCCAGAGTTCATTGGTCAGAGCATTTACCTGAATGGGGAGAAGAGCAGCTTGGATTCCTCTCCTGCACGTGGGGAGGTGAACTCATGTTTCTGAGGTTAAGGCTGCACTCACTAAACTGTAGAAGACTATTTGCTATACTCCCATTTTAGTGTTCAGGCACTAAATAAAGTTTAATTGGAGAAGAGAGTGAATACATGTGTTTTAGCAGATAGGACACTCAGCTGGGTGTAGAAAAGTCTTACACTATTTATCCAATCACCAATTGCATATTTTAAGAAGGGTAAGACAAAAAGCACCATTATGTAGCTTTGCAGCCATAGTTTATTAACACAGCCACTGTGGTTGTTTTAAGTCTCCCAGTTTCCCACAGATGAATATGCATCTGAAGCAATTCTGGCCTCTCCTACACAGACTTTCCTATAGTAATAATTGGGCTGGGTGTTAACTTTTTAACTTCCCTGAGTTGAAGTGGTCAGACGTGAGACTTCTTTTTGCATGAAAAAAATTACTACCTTCAAATATCTACTGCCAAGTGACTATGCTTTTTCAAGTTGGTTGGGAGAGGAGAAACCTCAAAATGATACTGTAGTAACCAGTAAGGCCAGCTGTGGTATGTGGAACTCTTTAGCTGACTCACCTTGGCATCGAGTTTCAAGACCTTTAACCTCAGCTGTTCAACCATGTGGGTCCTATCATTAGTTGAATACTGGGATCTGTGCTACCAAAACTTTCATCCACAAAAACCTCAACGTGAGGAAGTAATAATCAGTCTTTAGGCTGCATCACTGGTCAGCCTTGAGTGCTTCAGGTGAATTCCCGACCAAGTAGTTGGGCAAGACTAGAGCATGTGTCAGACTTTTCCTAAACAAGCAATGCCCTGGCATGCAAGCTAAAACATAACTTGTAGTCTAGTGAGGTCTCCAGTCCGGACACGTGAGGATCAGGACTCTTCTGGGTGTAACATGTTTCTTAGCCCAGAGGCACTCTTTACGTATCTCTGCCAGGCAGTGGAAAACAAGGCTTGGCCAGGACAGCTTTCAGATAGGATCTGGACAGAGAAATGGTACGATGAGTTTATGTATTCCTGCACTTGAACTGAAAATAAAGGCAAACACAAACTGTTCTGAATACAGTTTGTGCACTTTTCACAGCAAAGTGGAGACTTGAGATATCAATTCTGGCAGCTTTTCAGTGAAAGCTTAACACTGGTGTGAGCCAAATGCATTAGGAATAGATTAACATGACTGCTGGTATGCTAAATAAAGTGGGAGAAGAAAAATGCCTGCAATGATAAGATACTAAGCTGGTTATGAAAATAAAGTCCTATTTTGCAATCTTTGGTATAATGAAAAACTTGTAACATTAAATGGAAGATGCTGTGAAAAACGGAAAGCAAAGTCCCTTGGAAAGTGAAGTCCACAGGATAAGTCAAAGTCATCCCAAAGTCACTCTTGCCATTGAAGTGCCAGTCACAGGATTGGTCCTAGCCTTGTCAGAGCCATCCTTCCAGAAGGCTACAAAAAGCACAATTTATCCTTCAAGAAGCCAGTCAGGCAAAATTTGCCTTTCTGTGCTCTGGAACTGTCTGGGTGGGGTTTTTTTTTGGTTTGGGTTTTTTTTGGTTTGGGGGATTTTCTTTGAGTGTTTCTGGTTTTGTTTGTTCCCCCTTTTTTTTTTTTTCCTGTTTGGGTTGTGTTTTGATTTTTTTGGTTTTTGTTTACTTGGCTTTCTTTAAATTTTGCTATTGCGATATAATTTTTTCTCTGGGAAGTACATGGAAAATGGAATTGACACCTGCAGTGCAGGAAGAAAGATTCTGATGGTAGGGCTTTTTTTAATTTCCAATTGTGGAATGGTCCTGCACTCTGGCTCTGCTAATCTGATGTGGTAGCATTTTCCCATGTTTGTATTATGGCATAAGAGGAAATAGTCAAGTGGTTTGGGAGACATTATCCTCACTTCTAGGCCAAATTTGCTTTGTTGATTTTTTTTTTTGGTAGTTTAACATAAAATAGTGCTTCACCACTTGATGTAACATTTGTTCTTTTCCTGTGGTTCTTTCCTGTTAAAATGGATGTGTTACAATGGAAGTCTCTCCCAGTGCAGGTTTGAAGGAGGTACTTCCTATTTCCCTGGAGTGAGTCATAGGGTTTATCTGCACAGAGAAAATGGGGTGCCCTACAACCAGCTGTTACTCTGCAGCAATTTCCCAGGTCAGTCTGTGTGTACCCCACTTCGAAGGGATGCAGCCCAGCCTCTGACCTGACAAGCCCTTGTGCAGCCCCAGGCAGCAGCCAGCACTGAGCCCTCATTCCCAGCCCCGTGCTGCATACAAACCCTCGGAAAGCACATGAGTTCCTTATCAGAGCAGCCCTGCTGTGGTTTTTGTTAGCACTTGTGATGACTTCCTGTGCTGTTCAACAGTCATCCAGTTTGGAAACAGAACTTTTTAGATCCCCAAGTAATTTGTCCATGGCACAGGTGGTTTCTGAGACAGCTCTTCCCCACCTAGCATGAATTAGTGCATAGTAAGTACAGATGCACTGGACAAAACAGGGGATTGTTGTCAAGCTATAAAGGATGGCTCTCACTAACTTAAATCAGCCTCAATGGGGAAGACATTCTGAACTGGGCACTTGAACACATTACAGCACACCTGACGAGCTAACACCAAACAGTTAATAGATTATAAAAAAAGAATTCAGCGTAATTTGACACAGTGTGCTGTTCACATACGGATACATTTAAAAACTGCTTCAGGGACAAGATTACATTGAAAGTTTTAGCATGTGAAAGTCCAAAGGTAATTACAATTATGCTGTCTGGTACTGTACTAAAAATGTTCTGATTGTTGTCATATCAGAGGCCTCAACATCTTATCAGTAAAATCGAAGCTAAGCAAAACTACTCTGAACTAGGACAAAATGCTTTTATTTTTATGTTTGCTTGGGGGTTTTTTTGTATATTTAAAATGGTGGGGTTTTTTTCCAAAATTGCCTGAAGGATAGGAATTCTAGATTGCATTTAAAGATGTAAAAATTAAGGTTTCATCTAGAGTATCCCACAATCAGAAGTGAGGCAACTAGAAGTTGAAAGAAATAAGAACTTTATAAGAACTTTCTTTGCATCAGCTGTTGCAGAGGACTTAAAGGGATATTTACTCAAAGTCTTTTCAAGTAATAAATATTGATAGAGACCAAAAGAATTTGGGCATTAGCATAGAGTCAGAAATGAAAGAGTAGAGAGATGAAAAGAAATAAATTAGCTCAGTTGGTTAGAGAATGGCGCTAATAACACCAAGGTTGTGGGTTCAATCCCTGTATTGGCCATTCACTTAAGAGTTGGACTTGATAATCCTTGTGGGTCCCTTTCAACTCAGAATATTCTGTGATTTTGGGATTCTGTGAAAAGTACCAAGGTGCTTGGAAGAAGAGCTGAGCTGCTGAGAAAATAAAATGCTCTGTTTAAAATTATTTGTTACACTGAGGGACCTGGGACTATATCTATACATTTAGATATCTATATACCTATCCTTTAAGGAGTCACTAGGGAAATTCACAGAGCAGTAAACATTTCTGCACCCAACTAACATCTGTGAGCATAAAACCTTTGTAATTCAAAACAGAAACGACAGAAAAAGAGGAGAATCTTTCTTGCCTCTAATAGATGAGGATTATCTGAATATGTAAAGGAAATATGTATGCAGAATTATAAGGTGCATCTTTAGAAAATGTAATACAAATTTCGTGGGTGATTTGCCTAGCTCAAAATAAGGCCTGTACAAGCAACAGCATCAATTAGCTCAAAATAAAACCTTCATAGGGAATAGCCTTAATTGACTCCTGAAGACAGGTGCAGGAGGAGGATGGGCAGCTGGCTGTGATCCCCACGGTGGGGCCAAGTTGCAGTGCCAGTGCTTGCCCTGCACCTGAGCTGGCAATTTCACAGCCTGGTGATCTCAGCCCACTGCCTTTCAGAAACATTGCAGCACCTCGTGGGAACTCAAAGCCAAGCTCCTGTCTGAGTCTGATATTTCTGTTGTCACAGCAGGCAGTGAAATGGATATCAGGCTGTTGACAGAGGTACTTCACCAACCCCCATATAAGACGTGCACAGGCTGCAGTTAACACAGCAAAGTCACTCGGTCGTATTTGCATTAATTATTTTTTATCCTAAAGAAAACTGCAACGTAGCATTAGGCAAAGCAAAATATGTCAGTTGAACTGCTACAGGGGACAGGCTCTCTCGGGCTAAAAGCTCTTTGTTAGTCTCAATAAGGAACAATTTACATTAGCAGACAGTTTGTTTAGATATATAATGCTGTACAAAAACCAACTACTTCAGAGAGTTTTATTAGTCTGAACACACACAGCCAAACCTTTAAATGACTGTTCAACAGAACACTCTCTTTCATTTTTGAAGTATTCTCATTTCTAACTATTGTGCAGAATTTAGAAATGAACATAATTTAGATCTGTATGATTCCACAGCTGCAACTGAAAAGTGAATTTTAATTAGATATTGAAGTAGTGTAGCAATTGCACTGCCTTAAATTCTGATGGATAAACTCTGGAATATGTTATATTACTAGACTGAGAAAGACTGGGACTAGAATAAGACATGCCTTTTATTTTCATTTTTTAAAAGCATTTTTGTCAGACTTGCTATCATGATTGGCCTATGCATCTTCCTGATGTTCTTAGTTTGCTTCATTCAAAGGTAAGTCAATTTTTTAATTTAAAGAGGTCACTTAGCATATCCTTTTGCCAGTCCTTCAGCAGATCTGAACTCATCTTGCCTCACTGAATCCGTTTTGGAGAATCATAAGGTAAGGCAAATGATAATATATATGCTATACTGCATGAAAGCCAAATGCTTTCCCTTCTTCCTCTTGCCACTATTTGCCTTTATGAAGCTGGCAGAATATCCTCTAGCAAGCTCTGATGCTCCCCTTGATTCCCCAGAAGCCCTTGGAATGGCAGTCCTAGGACAGTAGTTTGAGGCCGCAGACACAAAGCCACCCCAACAGCTCTGTGAGACAGGATGGCCATGATCAACTGAGGAGAGAACTGGGAGAGAGCAATGACACAAGGGTTTGTGGTATAAACTCTTCTGAGTTTATGTTTGAAGAAGATGAGACCTCTTTTTTTGGCTCCAAGATTGCTGAGGCACTTCTTGGACTTTGAGAGCTGGTGAATCCATTCCTGTAGAAATAGCCACAGTGTACTTTTCATGCCATATATGCAATAGAGATGGTTTCCCAAGGCTGCCAAATCATGCAGATTTGTAAACAGTAACAAATTAGTGTCAGTGTATCACTGGAGGTAATAATTAAATAACTGCAATTCCAGACTTCTAACTACTCTCAAGTAAACAGAATAAAATGAAAAATCACACACCACTATCAACTTGAAGAACTTTATCCAAAACCACGATTTCCATCTGATATTAACAAAACTTTTCATTGTCACCATAGTAAAGGAAACGAACCAATACTAAGTACAGACATAGTGAAAACAGTCAATAACTGGAAAAGAATGTAACAGGAGCTTAAAAGAATACATTTCTGTTAACTAAACCTGCTAATTACAGTAAACTTGGAGAAAACATAGGGCATTTTTAAAGCTGTTTTTCTCTTTACAGATAGAGCTCCACAATCCAAGAACAATGATTACAACAGTAAAGGTTTTTCTATAAACCAACCCATATATTACAAAAACAATACAAAGAAGCCCCACAAACCTGATAGTGTACAAAACAGGGTAGCAGAGAGAAAGCACAAGAGAATTAAATTCTCAGGGATTATTAAGAAAAAATAACTGCATACTACAGGGCTCCTGTAAATTTGCTTTATGTGAACTGAAGGATGTAATTTCCATATGACTGTGATCTTGTGTGAAGCACAGTTCCTCCCAGAAATGTCACTATTTAGCATATTTTTGGGGATAAATCCCCAAACAATTAGGCAGTATTTGAGATAACTGAAAACCAAACATAGGCTACCCCACAAAACTAGCTACCGGCTTTATTTACATTAGCTTAACATTTCACTGAGACTTTGTATTCCACTCCTTCCAAACTTCCCAACATCAGAACTGGAAGAGGACTTAGTTAGAGAAAGAACAAATATTTCTCAGATTAGGTGTTCAGACAGTAGAAAAATAGTGCAACTGTTTGCTACATTATATATATACCCTTCCAGCATATCTATCAAAATATTTAGACTCATTTTTATTACCTTCTCACTTAAAAAAATACAGCATTCTGCTTTCTTGCTTGCTTTTGATTAGGAAATTACAGACATCTTTAGATATATCTAAAACAAAACTCCAGCAACCCACAGCTAGTCCTGCACACTGATCCCCTGAAGCAGATGTCAGAAGTGTAGAAGTGTTATTAATCCAGTTGACTCCAGGTGGAGGCAAAGGTCCCTTTGGGTAGAGCAGCGTGCAGGCTCAGGAACTTCTATCATCCTTATGAAGGCAGTAACTTGAGAGGAGTTTCAGGCCTAGATCTGTAAACAGTTCAGTCTTATTTGCTCATTAGTGGGACAGAACTCCTCAAGAAATTCAACATCACCATAATGGCTGCAGCTCAGGCAGCTCCCGAAACAATACCAGCACAAGCAGGGGACCTGGGAAGGAGGCTGCACAGCTCCCTCAGTTTTGTCAAAAGAAGGTATTTCCTCTTGGTCACAATGAGATTTAGAAATGCTCAATACGGCTGTAGCAGCTTGGCCCTGCATCTGAGAAGTGTAGGTGTGACTAGATTGGAAATGGCTTAGCACATTGTGGCTGTTTTTCTTTACTAAGTTAGCATTTAATGGCCTTGACCCTACAATAAATCACATGGAGCTTTCCTATTCTCTGTAATGCCCAAACCCCACTCCCCTCACCTTACCCCACATGCATTACCACTGATTTTGATCTGCTAAAAATAAAAAAGGATTTTAGGTTGAGAAAAGCTCGGTAAATGCTGACTGCAGAACAGTGTAGTATAAAATCTGCATTTCTGAAAGGTAATTTTGCATTGTATGGATACTGACAATACAGTTACAAAGTTTCATGGTCACAACTTACTATTCTGCTTGGGGGAAACACTCTGCAGTTTGCTAAGGCAGATAATGACTAAGATTTTCCTACATGGTGAGACCTTATGTCATTGTTCTTTGCACTTACTGTGCAACGACCTTACATATCACTAACATTACTCTCAGTGAAGGTCAGTCAAGGAGATGGTTAAAAAGGTCTGTAGAACATTGCTGGCTTCCAAATCATAACATGCTCTGATACCAGGGAAAGAAAAGAACACAGAGAAGACAAGTGGAGAAATAAAATGGAGGCAATATGATGGTGACAACGGGTTTAAAGAGATGGATGCCAGTTCACATCAGGGTAATGTGGGGAGGAATGAGGCCTAAAGGACTGGGTAGTGAGATTGTCTGTAATTCTGTAACTTGTTTCTGTTCTCAGCCTTTTCAAATCTGGGCAATAGTAAGATCTACTGGCACAAAGCTTATGATTAAAATGAGGTGACACTACTCTACAGATGATACTTGACTCATTAACATTCCACGCTTAAGAAACCTGGGCTGTTTTTGCTTTTGTAGACAAACTAAGCAGATCTTTGGGAGGTAATTCTTATATGTATTCTACCAACACAGGAAGCTTTTTGAGTATTTTCTACAACTGAAAAATATCTTCACTAGTAACCTACATAGGAAAGATAGGATGGGTGGCACAACGTCCCAAGACATCCCAAAGAGAAGGAGACCCTTTGTGCTCGTATGAAAGGGCATTTGCCTTGGTACCAACAGCTCAAGTTTTCCTATGTCACACAGGCAAACCTGTCTTCAGAGGCATGTCCTTGAGATGATTAGACATGTAACACATTTGTGTTATCAGGGTTTTCTTTTCCAGTTCCTGGTTGTTGTTCTAATTCCCAAAAGAGATTACTGCAAAAGTAGGTCTGGTCATGCATCTCAGTGTAAATGCTCTGGTACAGCCCAGAATGAGATAAAACTGCCATGCACTTTGTTCTGCAAAGGCACATATTTATCTGGAGTTGATTGGGTGGACAATCGGACACTTTCATTCCTTGTGTCTGAAGGACCACAAACTAGAATAGGACATGGCTAGTCCCTAGCTGTAAGGAGGCCTCTACATGGCCAGAGAAGAGCATAGTGCTGACTTCATTTTCCCTATTTTGAGTTGGAAAGACAAAGTAAAATGCAAAGATGGGCTATATGAGGAAACATGAAAAGTTAGTGTCAGATTAAGGGCAGTAGGACACTTTAAGGCCTCAGGATGCCTTGATGCCTTTAGGATGTTCCCAGACAAGGGCAAAAGGGCTAACTACATATTAAACCACCCCTATCTTGACCTTATGGTGACTGACCAATGTAGCAGTAACAACAGACCTAACAGAATATGGATCTCTGGCTCTTTTTCTGTGAGTGGAATAAATGCACTTGTTTCCCTGAGGATTAGCAAGCTGTGAGGAGGGACATGCTGTACCTGACGGTTAGCTCACTTATACTCAGATCTGGCTCAGTCCAGGAAGCCAGTGGGGCTCATAGGGACAGAGCAGTAGATAATGAACCATTCATCTCTGCCTGTCAGAACCCTCATGTCTGACATTATCACCGGGGACCTGACTGCCCTTTTCCTTTCTGCACATTAACCAGATGAAATCCAATTCTCCAGAGCTCTGAATGCTCCAAAAGCACAGATGCATTTTGAACTGGGATTCTGATTTTTGGTCTATTTACCTCAAATATAAATCATCCTTAAAGAAAGTAATTTTCCAAATTCTACTCTGTGATTAGCCAGAGGAAACTCAGTAAAATTACATCGGATAAATGGACAGTGCTACACAAAATTAATAACTCTCAGCAGCCTGTAGAGAAATGTGAAGAGGATATTAACAACTGGAATTGTTTGAGAATAGCAAAATAAAAGCTTCTAATAATAGACAAAATACATAAAAATCCATAGACTAAGGGCCCTGCTTTCATTTGGCCCCAGACACAAAGACATATCTTCAAATGGATGTACAGGATTAGACTAAAATGGCTAGCTGCTTCTATTCACTCTTGATTCAGAGCTTATTATTATAGGCTGCTCAGCAGGTGGGTGGGATGCTGATTGCCCTCAAGTCCCATTGCAAACGAGGATTTTGGGGCAGGGATGTAATTACTTCTCAGGTATCTATGTCCTCACTTACTTGCCCACTCAAAAGGTAAATACGTTATTTGTAGCAGACAAGTCTCTCTGCTACTGTTGCATCAGTTTCAAAATCTTTTTTTCAGTTTTGCAAACGTGTTGACAGAGAAATACATCCTCCTCTCTCATTTCATTTTAGGAAGATGTTAATACTGTGGACAAGCACAGACTCCTAGTCCTGCAGACAAAAATACAAAAGGAGTAAGCTGTGTGGGTTTCCCCACTCAGTTCTCCTGTCTAATGTGCCATTGCACCCACCTGCAAAATTGTTCAGCCATTAGTCTCTTTGCTGTGGTGACTGCACAGCTGCTCTGTTGAGCTGCTGGCTGCTTTGATAAACAAAGTTCTTCAGAGAGAGTTTGATTATTTGGTATACTGCCACAGATCCCTAGAGGCCTTGGCTAGAACAGACTCATTAGGGCACCCCAGCTTGTCTTCCTGCTTCCCATGTGTCATTAGTAACTCTGCAGAGCACATTCAGTATTGCTTCTTGTGTTTGTATCATGAAATTCCACAACAGAGTAAGAGGCCTAACACCACATATAGAAAGTGGTTTGCTTCATCTACTACAGAACAAATTCCAGCCAAGGATTTTGGAACTGTTACCTGTGCTAGACATTGTTATTTAAAGCACAGATCTTGTACAAGTAGAGTCCTTCTCTCAGGCTGATACACAAAGGGCTCAGTAAAGCACAGAGCCCTCTTCTTTTACAGAAGGGCTTCAGAAAACAGCTCTGGGGAATGCATTTGGGATTCCTCATCACCCCTCAGCAAGTGACAGCAGTTAGCCACCTGCCTGGCTCCAAGGACAGGAGAAGCTACAGTGCTCCAAGTCAAGTTGTGTTAACAGTTCAGGGTTTAACACATACCTACACAATGAAGAGGTAACATAGTTCACAGGACCATACATCCACCATTCATCCACTTCTCCACTCCCCTGTGGCTTTTCTAAACTTAATGATGGATAAGCCATCTTTATCAATGGTTCAATTTAAACCTTCCCTAACCTCCCAGAAGACAGAAGTGGTTTTAGTGGGTGAAGCCAGAACATAACATCCAGAAACATGGTGTACATATTGTCACTACTGAAGTAGATCAGAGCTTGAACCAGTCTGACCACTGAGATATAGGGATCTTTAATACACTTCAACAATATTCCATATAGGCCCTCGCATGCAGTACCTGCATCCTAAAACTATTTTTTTCCCCAGCAGAGGAGCTGCACAGTTAGTGTGCAGTTTAGCTATGAGACAGGAAATGCCTGCACTTGCTGCTTCCACTCAGCTTGCCATGTCACCCTGTCAAGCCAATTACTTTAAGTTCTGTCTGGCCCTTCTTGACAACTCAGTCTCTAATGACAAAAATATGTATGACGATAATCTGGATTCAGGAGGTGAAACTCATTGTTTTCTAACACTCCTGCTATTACTATCAATTTCATATGAAAGTAGGGCATTTTCTTTGGGAAAAACAACACAAAAGTGTCACTCAGTTTCATTAGCAGAGTGGTTTTCTTTGCTCTTCCCACTGATGCTTTTCTTCATGGTTGAAGAGTTTAGTTCAGTGCTCTGGGAAAGAGATGCAAACATTGCTAATTGCATTAAGATTAATATTCCAGGAAATTTAAACAAAGCACTCCACTGGAAAATTCATTAGGCAGCAGAATAATCCCACTGGGCAAGTACCATAGTGTCAAACTGGTTTTAATCATGGTGGAAATGTTTTGCTCTTTATGCAAAAACAATGCTTGCAGGCCTAAGTAGAGAGCCTACAAAAACACTGAAGGAAGTTGATAAGTAATTGATACAATTAGAAAGGCAACAGAATATTAGAAAATGGTTGGGGACAGGACAGTACATTAAGCAATATTTCCATGGGTCCTACATGTTCCTACACTAGACCTTGTCCTGCTTGATTCTGCATTGGGAACTTCTCTGGAGCTTTCCAGCCTCATTTACAGCTTGCTTTCTGCTCAGCAAGGAGGGGTATAAGAACAGGTAAAGTACACTATTTATGCAGTTCCCCTGTTTTTCACTGTCCTCTGCCTATGAAGGAATCAATAGCTATTTTAGCACTGTGGAAAACATAATTTTTCTGTAATTCTTAAAACTAAAGCTATTTTGTTAGACAGAATTTGCTTTATTTCCCTCTGATCTTCCAGAACTGGGCTTCTCAAACTTTATCCCAGCACAGGTTTTGTCTGTCCTCAACCATCTTCACAAAATCCTGCCTCCAAAGAGGAAAATAACAACACGCAGAGAAGCTTGTCATTGTTTTTCTCAGCCTCAAAATAACTTAGTTTCTTTTCTCCCCACTGCTATCTCTGTTTGCAACTACACAGTGACTACTGAGTGGTTATAAATACTGATTTGGGGCATGCTGCTTTGATTCAAGTAACTGTCCACCAGCCCTGCAGGAAAATGGGTTTAAAGAGAAAAGAAGAAAATCCAAACCTCTCTATACATTCAGCAGCTCTTAGTCCAGCCTCAAGCCCAGTGGCAGGCTAGTGTCAAAAATAGTCTCTGTGCCTGAAGATAAGGCATTCTGGAATCAGGGTAGTAGCTATATGAGACAGAAAACCTAGACAGTACATGCAGACATAGAAGAAGAATTTGTCTGCTACTCTCAAAGTGACATTTTATATATTTATGTTTAATTTTTAAGGGGGAGGAGGGAGATTTTCAATAGAGCTGATTTTGTTTCTTTTCCTCATGATTTTATATTTCTCAAGCAAATAAGGCTACAGTTTGTTTTGAAAAGACACAGCTCTTGAAAAGGAACTGCCTATAGGAACAATGCAATGAAAATATTTTCCCTCAATAGAACAAATCCAAATAATCAGAGTCATTACCTACAGCAGGCTATATAAGAATAATTTCCAGAATCCTCATCAGAACCCAGAGATATATTAATACTGAAATATAAGCACTTGCATATCTGTCACTTTTAACCTTTTTTGTATTGTTTCTACCCCATGACGCACCTGATTGATGTATTCATTCCCTTGTGAGTGCATAAGTGTCCAATCTTTCTTTCAATTTTATCTTACTCATAACCATCAGCCTTCCCAATTTTCCCACATTCTTTCAATACATTAATAACCTTATGAAAGTACAGAGCTGCTGTAAGAAATCTGGATTACACTGAAATGAGATGAAAAGCATGGCATTAAGCCTTTGTTTCCTGGAAGGGACAGATATACAAACCACAGCAATTCAGTGCCCCTAGACAGAAATGGGAGCTTGTGCTGCTGCTCTGTTTATCATTTCCTCCTCTGGAATAGGGAGGGTCTGCAGAGCAGCAATAGCTGTGCCTTCTCCCAGACAGACAGGTTCAGCATCATTTCATCAATTATCAGCTCTAGTAACTGGTACTGGAAGGCAAGTCCTAGATAGCTGCCTCTGCCTGTCAGAGCTCTAAGACCCATGATTTTCAACACAGCCTAGGAGCATATGCACATGCTGAAGACTCACACATGATGAACCTGGACTTCATCAGAACCAAGCCAATGCCAACCATTTAATCCATCTAGAAAACTAAGATGTCCAGAAAACATGACATGGAACAATTCCATACAACATTATACCACAGTAAAAAAATGCACAAAGAAAGAGCTGACAAACAGTAGAAGAGCTGCTAGAAAAATCTACAGTAGAAAATAAGCACTTTCTAAATAAATATCGCCTTCTCTGTATTTACTACACCCAAGTTGATCTCTCTTTTATTACATTTCTATACAAAACTGATATTGGTTCTTCAATTAAAGCTCTCACTTCCATACAACTTGCATCCAAACTTTCTGCCATCAAGACTTAACATGATTAACTTGCATTTCATTTCCATAACTGTGGCAGCACCTAATCAACAAAGTCCCTACCTATATGTATTTATATTGATATACATGTATATATACACACATACATACATACATACATACACATGACAAATACTGTTGAAGTTTTCCTCTCTTCCAGTGTTTATAGTGACAGTCATCCTAGAAGGTGAAGGCATACACCACTCCCACAACCACAATATTTCCAATTGTTGCTATTATTGCAATCCATAACAATATGGCATCATTTGAAGAACGGGATGTCTCTTCTGGTGGATTCTGCATGGACGAAGCTGCATGGACGTTGGCTGATGAGTTAAACAAGGAGTACTCTGTACTAAAGTCCTCGTTGGGTGAGTCCATAAAGGCTCCTCCCATAACAGGAAGCTGTGAAGAAAGATATGGCAAAATCAGACTGTGGGCTAAAAAGTGCTTTTGCATTGTCTCAAAGTAATAACAAAAAACTAACCATTAGCTAACCTGCAAAATCACTGAGATTTCATGTACGTGGTGCTTACCTGTCAGGAATACCACAGACACACACACGCACTGTACAGTGTCTCTCCCATTTCTGTCAGAGTCAATATTATTGCAGAAAACCTACATATATTAAATGCAATATATATAAGAGCTAGCACGCAGGCTTCAATTCAAACTAAGTAATCATATGTATTTTGAAAGAAGTACATCTGTATGCAAAGTACTCACATACCAGAATCTAAGTTTATAACGATATGATTGTGACTACCAGCAATGGTATCATAACACTGCAAGACATTGTGCAAGCACAGGGGGGGTCTGATGCAGAGAATTCGTTCTCCTTTTATGTATTAGTCAGAAGCAAACCCTCGGTTTATGTAGAGATCATGCAAAAAGTTCTTACTGTAAAACAGGTGGAGTGTACTCAGTGCACTAACATCACCTGCAGAACACACCACTGCAACAATCCAGGATTTATAAATCTATACAATGGGAAACTTCAAACAGGATTTTGAAAGGCTCTATCATAAAGCAGTAAGTGATGGATTTCTAGCAATTATCCCATCCCAGACTTCTACTGGGAAGGACAACATTTTTTTGGTGCTCTTAGTGGTTTCTCAGCGGTACTAGAAAATGTTCTCGGTAAGACAGCTGTTATTCAATACAATATGGAAAAGCTAAAGGAAGAAGAAATTGTTTAACCTTGTCCTTACACATGTTCTAATTGTCTTTCCAACTTTATCCTAGATCAGGACATATTCTTCCTGATTCAAGGATATTAGAAAAAGGTTCTTCACCCAGAGGGTGGTTGGGCACTGGAACAGGCTCCCCAGGGAAGTGGTCACAGCACCAAGCCTGACAGAGGTTTTGGATGATACCCTCAGGCACATGGTGTGACTCTTGGGGAAGGTCCTCTGCAGGGTTAAGGGTTGGACTCGATGGTCCTTGTGGGTCCCTTCCAATTCAGCATACTCTGTGATCCTGTGAAATCAATGGATACCTCATTCAGGCAAGGGAAGGATAACTACTGCAGAACTAAGACCATATACAACTAAAAAAGATTCACACAAAAGCTTTTTCTTTTATCCTTGTCCCTTGTATGTTTGGGAATGCAGAGCTAGAAGAGTCTCCCCTGGCTCACCGAATGCAGGCTCTACAGTCTCATGTAAGTATAGGACATTGCTTCAGAAAAAGCTGCAGAACATGTACTTCGCAGATCTGTAAATGGTGAGGACACACACTTCTGAATATCCTGTAAAAAGCCAAAGATCTGCTTAGCAACCACATGAACTGCAACTGTTATGTACTGTAGAAAGAGCATAAGCAGTGTGGGTATGCTATAGCCCCAAGTCTCTTCTGTACTGCATAACTAAATTCCTGGAGGACTGTAGTAGGTAGGTAGGCCAAAGCCATGGGTTTACCGGATTAAAAAAAACAAACAGAGCTGTATGTATAAATCTCTCTGCCAGCTTGACCAGAAGGAAAAAATTCCATCATACTGACGAGTGGTTTGATATTGAGCAACGAGTAAAAACTACATATCAGTGCATCCTACCTACATCCTCCTTCCTTTCAGATTTGGTAGGAGTCCAGGGCTTCAGGGAAAGCTGAAAAAAAAGTCTGAGAATATTGTCCTTAAAAAACACCCTCACTGCAACACCAACCAACCTTTCCTTCCTCACAATGGTTTCCACACTGCTGCTGTCACCTTCCAACCTTTAGACAGTCTCCTGTTTTACACCCTATTTGTTAGTGCTGTTGGGGTTTTGGTATTATTCTTCACTTTTCTCAACAGGGTTCTCTTCTACTATACCTTCAACACTACTGCTGAAGTTACCACGGCCTATGAGTAACAGAGGAACAAGCTTTGCCTTCATTCAGCCACATCACAGAAGGCTGCTATATCCTCAGCCCTAAGCTGTCATGCCCAATACTCACTGGGGTGAAAAATCAATCTCTTTTAAAACCCTGTCCTTCAGCTTCTGCATCACATTTTGACTCCCCCAGTAACCTCTCCCTTTGGTACCAAACTACATTCCTTCTGGCTGTGTGCAGCTATGCTATGGAGGCTACTGAACAGGACAGGATGTGATGATAAACCATCTTTCCACAGTGTTGGCTGTAATCTACAGATTACAGTAAAAAAATTGAGAATTTTGAGAATGAAGTATTTTTTTTTGTTTGCCATGCATAACATTTTACAGAGATATAAAAGACAGGCTATTTTTCAAAGCTGACTACTGAACAAATTTCATCTGTACTAGAAAATATCATGTCACATTCAAAATTAAACAGAGAATGATGAAACAGTGGATATGTCATACTACCTAATCCACATTAAATAAAATTATCTTTGATATCAAATATGATTAGACAAAAGCAGTTCACAAGAATTCAAGCAGGAAATTGCAAAAGTAGTTTGATACATTCTCCCTGCATCAAAGGTTTTGTCCTGTCAGTTTTGACACAGTGTCCTTTAAAGAGAATGAGACCTTCCATTTCGAAAGCCCAGCTTGATGTTTTGAATCCAATTCCATCAGCCTTTTTTATGTTGGGATTTGATAAGGAAAACATTTCAGTTTAATCAAAATTTCTTTTTATGTAGAGATTGCCATAAAAGGCAATTCTGACTTCAAACAGAAGTATATTTATGCAGCAATGATGCTACTTAACAGTTATGGAGACTCTGAAGATCTTTGCAGCAAATGATGGCCATACATTTACTATACTGGCAGCAAAATGCTCAATCAGAGGTACTTGCCTCCTTAGCAAACCATTTTAAGGGTATCAGCATTTAGGAAGGTCAAGTCTGCAAAATCTTTCAACTGGAACAATCATCCAAAATACAAAGGTACACACATATCTGCATGTGCCCAAGACAGTGGGAGGTCATGAACACTGCTCTGGTGAGTGACACCTGGTTTTGGGGCCACACATTCTGTGCTCTCAATGAGTAACTTGAAATGACAAGCTTCCATCCTGCTAGTCCAGCTGGTGCTGTCACAAAGGCAGGGAGCATCCGTGTAGCAGCACAGCTACACAACACTGTAATTTATGTAGAATATGAATCTCCTTGTACTGTCTAAGGCTCAAACAAGCTGTCTGCACCATCTGAGGGGAACACGTGGTGAAACAGCTCATCTGAATCTCCGAAATCACCTTGAGGTGACCTGATAAAAAGCACTGACATTCAGCACATGGCACAGGCTCTTTCTGTAAAACTGACTTCCAGTTTTTTTGTTTGTAGGTCAGTAGCACTTCACCAAAGGTCTGGAAATAAACCTTACTGCCAATTTCCCATTTGGACAAATCATCTTTTACTAAAACGTGTATTCTCACTGCTAAAATGGCCTCATATAAGAGCACAGGAATGGCCATATGGTGTAAGACAGAAAGTCCATCTCCCTCGTGTTTTAGCTTGAACAGTGGCCATAAATAGATGCTTAGGAAAGAGAATAGCACAACAGAACAACCATGTCTGATATTTCCCCTTAAGAACTTACAGCCTCCAACTGTTTTCAGCTTAGGAGGTTCATAAGCCAGATACTACTGCTATGGATTTAATAACTTGCAAAGAATTTTGCTACCATGAACTTGTCCAGCCTCCACCTGAGCTCATCTGAAGCCGAGCATCCTTCTCAGTCTGGCCTCTTAGTGCCACTTAACAGTCAGGGTTACCCAGTGATTAGAGCCATGAAATCATCCTTGGGAGATATGCCATCCCTCCACGGGAGAGAGAGAAGCATGGATGACTAGTACCAACTGCAATCTATCATTTTGGTAGATTAACTTCAGTGAGATGAATCTCATCCTCAGTCTTGATGTCTTTGTTCTCCCAAAATGTACAGTATCTTCCTTCTGCAGTCTTATTTGAGATATTACATTAAAGACTGTGAGACCTTCACACTCAACACTAATGAGAGTTGCAAAGTGCCTGTGATTAACAGCAGGCTAAGTTCAGACAGCCTGCAATGCACTCCGTGACTGCTCTATTTTTCTGCCCATGCCTCTACAAAGCAAATATATGCCAATTTGCATAATCCAAAACTTTCACCCGTGTCACTGCCATTACAGTGACCTGCAGTCTGTTTTAGCCTCAGAGGGTATTTATAGTTCAGGCAAAGCCGTGCAGAGCCTCTGCCACCCTCTCCAAGAGCACTGGGCAAGGAGGCCAGGGCAAAGGGTTAACTGGGAAACAGTGAGGGATATGACAGGAGCAGATGGTGAGAGGGAATGCTGAAGCACACTGTTTGAAAATTAAACTCTTTTCCTAGTGACTATGTCGACACTGTTAAGTAGCGCTAATAGTACATCGCTTGCTAAATGGCTTCTGGGACTGGCAAAGAAAGAATTGATATCATTAAATAGCAACAGGCAGAAAACCAAACAGCAAAATGTCAAGTGGTAATGAGAACACCCACTGCGCTTAATACCTCCTACTGACATGCCTTTGGGTCACAAGGAGAACAAGGCTCTTGAACAGTTACATGATACTCTTTGCATTTAGCAGAAAAATCCTATCTTATAACCAAAATGATTCATAAGAGGAACAAACAACACATCAGGCATCAGTCACTGATACTCTAAAAATGACAGCTTTCTTAAGTAGCATCACATAAAATTCATCACTCAGCAAAACATTGCTCCATTTCTTTAAGAATCAGGTGTCAGTCATTTCTTCATAGTCAGCTAGGGAAGTGTAACACTTAGCTGCTGCTACCTTATTGGGAACCCAAGCCCAGCACAGGTGTTTGAAAGTGTAGCTGAATTTTCTACTAGGCATCTTCCAGAAACTAAGAAACCTCAGCAGCAGCTTTAACAGCTGTGCTGTATCTTTGCCCTGGCCTCACCAACACCACTCTAGGAATGGGATGCTGGGAGGTAAAACGAAACCCCAGGCGTTGTTTTGTAAAATCCCTGTTGCTACTTCAGAATATCTGACTTTCCAGTGTTTCATTTTGGTTAAATTTCAGATAGCATATTTTTACATGACAGTATTGTCCGAATACCTAAAGTGAAATTATTATTTTCTTTGCCCTGGCAGAGTGTGATTGCTGCAGTGCATATTTGTGTCTGAAAATCTTCCACCTGCAATCACAAATCAATCTAACACAGTTGCCGAAGGCAGCAGCAATATACAGGTTCACAAAAGCATCACAAGAACATCTTAATTCTTAAGCTCTTTTTAAAGAAATGTTTTGTACTAAGGAGATACCCAACATAACCAGTATTCTCCTCACACTAATTCTCTTGTGTCTCACAAAAACACGCATATATATATTCTCCTCATATAAAGTATGCACTGTAGATGAAAATGTCCTGGCAACTATTGATTTACTGCTAATATCTAGAGAACCAAGTTCTTCTGTACATCATCTGCCTGAATATCACCCTACTGTTTACAATGCAAAGACCGGCTCCACAGTGACAATCAAGACAGTTGTTCCATGTTCACTCCAAGTGGATTAGTTTGAACACATTAAACCCACACACAAAATTAAACACCACCTAAGGCAGTCTCTTTAATTTAATTAAATAGGCCTAATTCTGAAGAGGGAGGGTCCATGCAAATGTTTTACGCAGTTAACTTCAAATTCTCATTTTAATTAATTCAGTTTCCTGCTTCACCCTGAAATCACAGACTTAGGTTGACAAGCTTTGGAAAAACAGCTGCTTATTTTCAAGATAGAGTTGTCAAAATGTTCACCCTACCAATGGCAATTGAAAATTTTCACTCCAACTTGGAAGCATTAGGATTTCATCTGTTATTTTAATCTTGTTAAAAACATTCCATTATATTAATTCTACCAATCTCTGCTTTTCTTCCAATTCATTATATTCCTAGGACCTGTGTATTACTTCCTCCACTGCTTCCCCAGACCACGCTAGGCTAGATACTATGTCTTCATCCTTTTAGATGGTATCAGTATTCAGAGTTGTTCCTTATCAGCAGTATCTCAGATGCCAGAAGTTCAAGCCTTGTTGTTGAACCACACCAAGAGTTGCCTTCATCAACAGGTGTCTGGGAAGAAACAACCCAAGATGTTCCAAGATGCTGTAGCAGAGACTTCAATGCTGAGTTTGCTCTTGGCTGTAGAAACGAGTTTTCCTTAACTAAGGAACTGAGCTCAGCTGGATCATTGGCCCCAACCTACCCCTTAAGTGAGTACACATCCTGTGCAGGTTGGAGCATCTCTCTGTGGAAAGTTCCTCTACTGAATCAGCTGCAAAAAACAGTGTAAATAACTGGGATGAAGATAAGTGAATTTTTCACTCTCATATTTCTGCATAGGTAGCATCCAAGATGCCCTAATGATAAACACGCTGTGATTCCATTCCTGCAATTTACATCTGTCTAGTGCCTCCTTGAAATGGCTTTTATTATTTCAAAGAATCTTACTGCTTTTAAACTATTATTTTCGACCAACTGCTGTTGGATTTCATCTTCCAAGAGTGGAAGACTGAGAACGAACAAAAGCCTTTCTAATTAAAAAACCTGACAGTAACTGACAAGTCTCAAAGGAAATAGAGGAGTTTTTCATCCTGTTCCTGGTCCCAAGAATTCTTCCTCTCTTTCCATGCCAATGCCAGCAATGATGCAACTAGTAAAAGAGCATGCTTTGTCAGAGTTGAACAGAAATACAAATTTGTGTGAAGAAGTTGCAACTGTAAGTCACACATATTTTTATTGTGAATCTGTATACCCTCAGTTGGAGGGAGTGGTGAATATCACAAAAGCCTGCAGGATAATCAAGTGGATGTGCATTAAACTATCTAAATGTCCCTGGAACAACTATTAAAGCAGCAGCACTAGCTGATCTTCCACATAACTAATCCAACTGATGCTAGCATCCTATTGTGGACACCATGCTGGGGAAGTAGAAGATGCCTGGGTCTTGTACAATTATAACTATCATGCTTCCAGGAGAACATGCACACAAAAGAAAAGTATAAACAGAGGGAACCAGAAAGACAAGTATTTATCAAAATGGAAAAACTCAGAAGGAGGTTATAAAACCAACCATCAATGTTATAATGAGTAGAAGCTATTAAAATCTGTTTATAATTTCCAAAAATGGCAAAACAGAGGACCCTTTCACACCATGTATAGTCATACTGGGAAACTCAGAGAAAGCAGGAATTCCTTTAGAGATAAGAGCAATCAGTTTAATACAGAACGTGATTTTGGAAGGGCTTCAAATAGCAAGCCTTTGAGTTTAAACTCTAATCATACATGAAAAGAAAAGGTATTGATTATCCCACCTACTGCTTCCAATATTTTTGGCATTGGTAACTTCAAAGCCAAACTACTGGATTTAACTGGCCTTAATGGTCTCCTGCTCTGATTCAGGCTGGCAATTTCTTTCTGGTGTCAGAGAAAACCAAAAAAAACCCAAATCAACCAAACAAAAAAAGAATAATCTGGGGGAAAAGAAAGGAACAGTGGCTTGGGCATAATGTTTTGATGTCTCAAGGGACAGTTTTGCTCTAAGGATGCAAGTCGGTATTACTGACAGAAAGCAAGCACACATCTGCACGGTATCAGTGACAGTTTCAGTTCTTAGGCAGAGAATAAGTGGTTTTCCATGCGTCAGAGGATAAAGAGGACAATAAGAGTAACCCAAGCTGATTATAATGGCACTTCATATCTGCGTAAGGAAAAGGCATTCCCATCATAAACAGAAAAGCCAAATTATGAGGTGTAAGCAGAAACCACAAAGCAGTGCTCAAGAACAGATGTATAGGAAAAAAACTGAATGAAACCTAATCCCATTTCTCAAAGTGAAAAAGGGCTGCACAGGCCCTTCCTCCACCGTGACTTTTGCAGCCATGTTCATCTCTGACAAAATGGTGATGCCTCATTATCAGTTTACTGATGTGGCCAAGGTACCTTGATAGCAAAGAAAGGGGCTGACCTTCATATTCTTTTGATTTTCCTTCTGATCCTTCGCCCTTAGGCTGCTACAAGATGCTTAGGCTGTTCCTGGAGGGGGGAAAGATGGGAATTGGCAGACATTCACAGTAATGGAAGCAATGACACAATTTCAAATAGAACTAGTTCCAGATGAAAAATTGTTTAAATCACTAGTCTTCAGGCATGGGTAAAACCAACAATTTTGTAAATCACTGTATCCTTCAGTATACAGTAATCAGGATGCTTTTCACAAACACTAAAAGAATTTCAAGGGGCAAGTGTTAGGAGCTCAAACTAGAAGGATGCAAAATTCTGGACATCATCTTATTCCTTTAAAGAAAAAATAACTGCACAGAAATTCTTCTGTGTTGCATATGCTGACCACTGTTCAAACCAAAACCCAGGAGCAATAAAAAAACCTTGCATGCTCCTTCAATCCCTGCTACACAGCCTATGAAAAATTAATTGGCTGAGATTTAACTAAACCACACTAACAGGCTTAGCTCTGTTTCATCAGAGAAATTACTTACTATTTCATGCAGACTCAAAAGCTTTCAAACTATAGATCACATATATCTTATGTTACACAGTGATGGCTGTACTGCAAAGACAAGTTGGGATACATTTGTCTATTGAGGGAATTAACTGCTACCATGGCAGTTCTGATACAAATGCCTCATTTTCAGAACCTTTGAGACAGCCACCTGGAATCTACCTTCGAATATGATAAGAGTTAGGTCAGTCACCCCATTATAATGCAAACAGACTGGGAAAAATACTATTCTATGATGGCTTCCAGAGAGTAATTCTCTCATGGAAAATACTGGCAGGTATCCAATAAAAAACCTCAGAAATGAAATCAAAACAATTTAATTGATTCAATTTATTACATAATGATGATTTTCTTAAGTTTATACAGCCTATCAGACTCTGAAAAAACAGAGGAGAGAGAAAACTGGTAATGATGTATAAAATGTTATTTTGGCTATACAGCATTTTTATCCAACATTTTTTCCTATTTATTTTTTTCTTTCCCTTTCACTCTTATGTTGTATTACATCTTGACATACAAAAAAAGGTGGGAGGACTATTTATGTAAGGCTATTATTATCAACATTTTTGCTTGCTTACTTGGCACCTTGTTCAAGACACACAATAAGCCTGAGAACCAACAATGTATTCCAGTTGAGATGGACAAAAAAGGAGAAAAATCTGACACAATGTTAGCCCTCTTAATGTCTGGAGGCATTAAGGGTACTGGGCAGCACAAAGGTCAAGCAGCTTCCAGAAAGAAAGGAGGACTGCCAAATGTTCCAACTGCATACACTTCATTTGATAGAATACCAACACGTGTCAGGTTGGCATACATCTTGATCCCATAAGGCACATGGCTTGAATAACCTATAGACTGCACATTCCCCTCAACTTATTCTGTAATGCCTCAGTAGTGGTTTACACCTGAAGAAGAAAACACACAATGTGCTTAAAAACTAATCCTATGAGTGATTAGTAATTACCTGAGTGAGTCAATCACAAAATACACATGAGAATAAAAATTAGAAGGTGAAATAATGTTGACAATTTCCTAATTTCTAGTATTTGAAGAGCAGTATTCATCAGGCTAAGAAAAGTGCCATCCAACAGAACTAATTGTTGCAAATCATGAAGAGAATAAAACTCAATCACATGTAAATCTTGGGTGCTTAATAGCTCAGTGTCACCAGACAACTATTTCAACCATCTTCTAGGATTTACAGTTCCCACAGCAGAGCCCAAGGAAGAGAAGTAACATGTGTTTCTCATCCCCTTCAATTCAAGGTCAGCAGAACGACATGAACACAATTCACAAATGTCTTAAAACAAGCCTGGATTACTTTGCTTTGAATCAAAAGAGAAGCATCCATACGGGACATTTCACTGTCTCTGTGAGTGGGGCAGAAACCTTTATCAAAGTGTGACAACAGCCATCATCAGAGCCAAATATTCCATATGTTCTCACAAACCCAGATTCTCACAACCTAGGTTTTGCTCATGTATTAAGATCATCAAGGGATGATTAAGTGTGGATGAACTAGACAGCAGCTGATGACAGCTTTATCACGCCAAACCAAAACAGAACAGCCAGGCCATCTGTGTTTGTGTACTTATGTTTAAGATTGTTCAAACAGTTCAGAGCACATTACAGAAAAAGATAATAAATTATACATTGATTCTTTTTCTCTAGATAAACGTGCCTATATACGTGTAGGCAAAACAGCACTCCTTAGTGCCTGACATACACACAGGAGGGGCACAAATCTATGTATAATTTATCATACTTCTGTTTGTAATTCGATACTTGTGCTTTGAACACTTGGGGCTGCACAGGATAATTAAGGTCATGAATATGTAACAGTTTTCCTCAGGAATGAACGTTTTCCTACCCAAAAGTGATTTCTGTAAAAGCTTGTTCAGTTTTTCTTGTGTTATGGAAGGCTGAGCAGGGAACAAAGAAAATAAAGTTAAAATGTATTTTATTTGAATATTACCCCCATTTTACTCAGTGGAATATTAATTATGGAATAGCTCACTACCAGCCTGGAGAACTAGAACAGTCTAGAGAGGAGTGATTTGGTGGTCTCCCACGTCTCATAGAAGATGCAAGTTCACACTTCCCTGCTGTCTTAGGATCCAAGGGTGTTTGCAGCAATGTTTTTAAAGTACATAAACAGGAAAGGAATGATATTGTCCATGAGCTTGAAAGCTGTCCCTGAGTCTGCTGCAATTCAGGTACAGAAGAAATCACCACCACCAGAAGAGTGTACCAGTTGAAAAGTCTTTCAGGTAAAAGTTGTTGAAAAGTAATCAGAAAACGAGCTGGCTCCAAGGCCAGGCAGGATTTCTCCACAGCCTGAGAGCCAAAGTAAATACACAGACTGATCTGCAAGCTGAAGTTCAGAGCCCTCTGGTCAAAGCAACAAAACAGCTAAGGGATACCTCGGTGCTTAAAGAGACAAAATTCAGACTGAAACAAGACATGTACATCTTAGACACTTGCATACGCACATCCATGACTACACACACAATTTTGTGGTGGTCTCTTGCACTACAGATGCAATTTTAAAATAATCCATCTGGTCAAAAGCAGTCTAAGACTGAGAATAATTATCAACAGCTGGAACACAAAAAGTAAGGTGAAATATTAGGCAAATGAACTGCACCAAAATCCCAAACTGTTTTATTAAGCCCTGAATACAAGTTATACAAAAACAGTTTCAAGAAGAAATGCCTGGCAGAAGCATAACACTCTCAGCCCCAGGAGATGTGTATGCACATGGCAGTGCAGTTCTGAACAGAAGTGAAGAGCTGGCTGTGTTCTTCAGTCCAAGCTTACATACTCAGATTATGAACTCACTGATCTAGATTATAATACTTTTACCGACACTGAGGTTTTATTTATGACACCTTTGAACCCAGCTTAAGTAAAATATCACAATCTCATTTTATCAGGGCATCGATGAGTGTGTTGTTAAAAGAAGAAATGACAGAGGAGACAAAAATTGGAGCAGTCACAAAGATTCTCACCGAGGAGCCAGTGGTTCTGATACAAGTGCAGTTCACTTAAAAATTGAGGCTTGGCACATCCCCGTATCATTCAGTGGAGCCTTTGAATCTGATGGAGCACCTAATAATGGAGACCTCTTAAAGAAAGTCAACAGGCAAATGAAATTTGATTGGCGCTAACCCTAAAACACTCTGAAGGTTGTTGTGTCCTGGAGAGAAAAACAATATCCTTCACCCCTGTGGCCTGACAGCTATCCATTTACCCACAGAGGGACCCTCCCCAGCCACATGAAGTCACCCAAACTGCAACTCAAGCCCTTTTCAAGCTGAGCATCACCTGTCAAAAATTCAACACAGAAATATTCATAAACATATTAATAAACAGCATGGAAGTTGTTCAGTAAAACAGTGACAATATCTAGTACTTGCAAAAATGCAAGCATCCCTTTCATCTTTAATTGCCTGTAATTGTTGTTCTTTTCAAAAATATCTCCAAGAGACTTGTGTATCCCACACCACCATTCTGTGTCTTGCATGGATAAATCCGTAACACAACAAGGTACTCAGAGCTCAAGAAGAAAAGCCACAAAGAAAAATTATTAGATTGGATGCCCCAAGAAACAATTAAAGTCATCAGCAAAAAAACCACCACAGAGAGAGGCTCATTCCATCTGGTTTGTCCCCTCAGAGCAGTCTCTTTAAAAACATTCTCCAACTTACCAGCCAGTCAAAGGGACGCAAATTTAGAGATTTAAGATGGACATCAAGAGCTACCTTGGGAAGACACCTTTTGCTCTCCATTGGAAGTTAAGCACCTAATCTTATGGAATTGCAAATCAGTGTTTATTTGCAAATTTATGCAAAAACCTTTTAATTTGTTAACTGCTGGAGTAGGAACTTATTTCCTATTGCTATTAGCACATTTAAGATTTCAGAGTTGCAGTAAAGTATCGGCACATACATCTAAAATTAACTACACAGACCCGTCTTAAATGTAACTAAATCAATAAACTAATAATACAAGGAATAGCAGAGTAAAAGGGAAGGATTTTTCAAATGAATTATAATTTCTTTAAAGCAGTTCTCCATTTTTGTCTTTTTGAAAGTTCTCTGCAAGTCATGACTGCAATATGAATGATTGTACCTAGAAAGCAGAGTCAAAGTGATAAAAGCAACATCAGATAATAAACAGATGACCATAATAAACAGATGACCACGTTCATCCAAGTAAAAATGAGATCAAGTTAAAAAGTTTAAAACATTAGCAATAAACCAAAGTTTTCTATGTATTTGTTGGTAGAGCTGAACTCAAGTCAACCTTTTACATAAAGTTTTTCCAAGGCCTAGTAAGATCTTCAAGCTCCCTAAAAGCATGGATGCTGCTCTGAGTGCTTTCCTCCTAGCATAATTCAATACTTGATCCAGTTCTCCCTTAAAAATAAACTGGTAATCATGCTATAAGACATTTCCTGACTAGGGAGTCTGTACAAAATCAACCTCTGCATTACATCCTGCCATTACTCAAAGTTCCACTAAGTTAAGACATTATTTACTAATTGTCAAGTATATAGAATCAATTACAGAATAAAACCATATTTAATCCACCCTGTTGCTCAAACATTATCATGGAAATACAACTAAAAAAATGCAGTACATCAATGTAAGACTACTGCCCAGCTTAGAGATTCACCACATAAAAATAAGCTCTAGCTCAGTCCAGGAAAAAGTGACCCAGAGAAGTGTGAAATTAAAATATAATATTAAAAAAATCTCCCAGGCTGGGGTTGTGCAGGAAATGTGCAAATGTCTCTTGAATTTTTTATTTATACAGATTGCTTGTATAATACAAGTTAAGTTAGTGAAACAAACAACCCAAATTTAAGAGATTAATACAATGTGGTTTCAGGCCAGTTCCAAACCACATCCCATTACAGTACAACCTAGAAAGCTTGTAGAAGCCAGTGGAAAAGTTCTACTGACTTCACAGGAGAGACACTACTGACCATAGATAGCCACCCAACTGAAAAAAGAATAATGGGACATGTACTGGGTGCCATGGAAAACCAGGCCAATACTCAACAAGAGACGTGTATTTGCATCCTTGCTATTTTCTGAGTCAGTAACTTCACAAACTTACATTTGTCCTTTTTTTTTTTTTTTTTTTTTTTTTTGTTGTTCTTATTTCTTCATAAACGTTCAGGGGTTTTTTTGGCAGAATGGTTGAGCTCCACTCTGGTTTCACTTGCTTTTAGTTTGCACAAAGCCACAGAGAGGTTCCAGTCATGCTTAGGCACTTTGACTACAGTGTAATTAATTTACGACTATAACTAGTAATTAGAATTCTCAGTGGCTTCTTTATACCAAGAGCCAGTACAGTGCAAGGAACCAACTGCTGTCAGATATCCTCTGCCTATTCAAAGCATACCCATGTCTGCTATGTGCATGAGAAAATCAAAGCACTGGATTCAATGAATTCAGTCCTTCTCTTTATATTAGTTTTATATTGACATTTACTGCAACAATATACTATCAGTTTGTTGGAAATGTATGCAAAAAATGACACCTGTCCTGATTTATGCTAGGAAACAAAGCAGTATGGTGTCTGCCCATTCAGAACAACCTGAAACCAAAAAGTATTCCCCGTGGGAAAAACTTGAACACATCCAAGAAGGTAGAGTTTCATTATCCTCAAGTGAATCTCTGAACAAACTTGTTTGACCCAGCCTGTAATACAAAACACACTTATATGAAACACACACACAATGACAAACTCCTCAGAAGGACCTCAAGGAGCGTGACTGCGATCCCTAAGAAGGCCTGGGTCCCAGTAAATAAAAGAGCAAATGCAGCATGGTTAAACTTTAATTATATTTGGCTCCCTCAAAACAGATGCTCACAGACAGATTTCTGTTTCACCCACTAATGACTGTCATACACAATCATGTCACTGATTTCATAGAGCTGCAGGGCTTCCACGTTTGCAGGCAAAACTGACAAGACACAACTAAAGAATATTCACAAAATCCAACACCCTGCTTCATCCAACAGGGATATTCAGATACTGCAGTAGAGGTAAGAGAACCAGACTGGGCCATGCTGCTCCAGAAAGCGGAATAATTGTCAGACTGCTGGTGCCTGTTACAGCCTCTGCATGTTAGAGCAATAGCCCTCCTGATCGTGCTTGGGAAGCCACAGTGTGCTCCTCCTGTTCACCCACCTGGTCTGGGTTCCTAGACCATCACCTGCTGCTGAAAGGATAACACGAGGTAGTGATACGAGAAGACTGAGATAGGCAGGGGGTCAGAAGGAAGAGGTGCATCACAAATATGTGCAGGGGAAGGCAATCTGTTGGGAAATCATATATGCCTGGTGTACCTCACACTGCCCTAGAGTAAACTCCCACCAAGAAATTTGTCATTTTGATTATTTCAGATACGACCCCCCACAAGATTTTACAGTGGGCCTTTGTCAACTTCATCTTTCTGTTTCTAGATCTATTAAGGATGAGATGGGAAATGGATACACTCATTCCCAGTCCCAGGCTGTGTTTCTCAACTTGGGTCTTACGAGCTCAGATGACAACACATCAAAATGCAGCTCAAGAATGGAGCTCCAGTCTGTTGTTGTGCAGCACTGCTGTCATGAATCTCATTTCATTAAATTTTATTGAAAACAACTTCTTGTTCTTGCAGCTTAAACAGAGAAGGAAGCAGAAACAAAAGCAAACACTTCTGTTTCTCCTGTTCTGGGGGTGGACAGAGCCTTAGTGTGACTACACATCAATTCCCACATATACATAACTGATATTAAACATGTCCTTCAAATACCAAGCAGAGATTGGATCCCATCTGTGTGTCCTAGCTCTGCCCACAGAAGCATTTTTTTCCCCCAAGAGGCACTAAATTACCCCAGCACTGAGATACCAAAACCAATATGCATCATCTCCAAGGTGAAAATAGAGCTGAGATTTCACATGCCAGCTTCAGAGACAGAAGGGTTGGTCACTAACCTGCTCAATCTGTAGCAGAAGAGTAAACTTCCACCTCTCACCTTCCATTAGGACCCATTTTCCTCTATAATCCCCTTGTGCAGGCACTACTTGTGTTTCCCCAAAGGGAAGGTGTTCATTCTTTGAGGAATGCAGAAAAACTAAAGTTTTACTTTGAAAATACCACCAGTACCCCTTATCCATTGATACACACACTCCCTGTAAATCTCACCATTGCCCATCCTTTCTATTTCAAGCTCCTTACAGTTGTACAGTAAGAAAAGAAAAAAAGAAGGGACATTAATAATTCATCCATGTCTTACTGATCAGATGGAGAGAAAAAAAGGAGAAATACAATTTCTAGAAAGCATTAGAGTGCACAACTCATTACTGAGGAAATATCATTGGGTCACTCTAGTCTTCAAAATACACTGTTACCTTTCAATGAAAAGTACAGTCTGTCTTGTGTCACAAAAATCCTTACCTAGCCTTGGAACCCAGCCCTGTCTGCCAATGATTGTGGCCTATGAAGGCTCCAAAAGAGACGGGCTTTGAGACAGGATCTGCTCACATGCAGAGAACAGCAGCAAAACCAGCCAGCCAGGATTTGTGTCACAAAGAGATCTGTGTCACAAACTGGACTATTTGCACAATAAAGGAGGAAAAAAAAAGGAAAAGCAGAACTAATTTTTTTAATGGACCTTAATCTTCCCCTTTTACTCATATTTAAAGTTCCTTATTGTCTTATCATATCTGCTTTGATTGTAAGCTCTTCAGGGCTTTTTGTACTTGTTTGGTGTCCACCACAAGACAAGCTGATGAATCTCTGAAGGATTCTCAGGGTTCATCTCAGCTCTAATTCCCAAACTGCCTTAATCCTTAATGGACTATTGATATTTTGATGTTAATTTTCAATCATTCTTATCTACAGCTTGTTTCACTAATCCTAATGAACCAATGGCTTCACAACATTGAACAAACTCAAAAGACAGCAAGCTGTTCTCCTGCTTCTGTTAGAAGAATCACAGATCAGCCAAAGGCTGATTTTGAACACTTTTCACCAAGAGGCTAAAATACAAAGGCATGCTCATTCTTCTCTTCAGAAAACACAGTGGCTGTGGTCAAAGGCTGTCTGGCATTCTGGGGCTGAAAAGTGCACAGCTGACCCCTGCTGATCTCTAGTTATTACAGTAGAAAAAACAAGAAAATGCAGGATTGCCATCTGCCAACTATACTTGGGCATCCACAGACAGAACAAGATGAACCAATATGAGTTGACAACTGTAAAATATTATCTGATCCATATGATTTTCATCTTGGACCTTCATTTAAATCTGTAATTTAGATGATGACATTTCTTTTGTTTGCAGAAATGTAAATGAGATATTTTGCACATGAAAAGTTTGACATTGGTGGAGTGAATTATAGGGATACTGATGTTCTCTACTTTCTCTAAAGGTTACTGTGATCTTTTGTTGATTAAGACACATGATGTCACTAAGATAAATGCTTCAGTTGCTAGTAACAACATCGCCCAGTGAAACATCAAACATTTTTACACAAAGTGCTGAATAACATAAGGAAAGGATACTTCTCATGTCAAAGCAGGAAGTCTATGACCATAATGATTCTGCATTGTATTATAATATAAATGTAAATGTTTGACTTAAGCAACACCGATGCACTAGTCTCCACAGCTGAGAAATCAATAAGCATGAAAGGCACATTTAAGAAAGTTTTTTCCAGATGATACCCTTTGCATCTGCTGGCCATCTTGTTCTTTCAAGTGAAAAGAAGCTACCAGCAAGACTAAATGGAATTTTAATAAAAATGAACAGCTATTTTGTATCATGATTTCAAATGAATTCTCATATCATGACACAAAATGATGAACAGCAAATTCATAATGAATCTGCCCCTTTTTGCCATAAAGATACTGAAAGCAAAAAGAAATTAATTTAAACCAGACCAAAGCTAACTGGACCCAAACCACTCCAAGCATATCTGACACAAAACATAGAGATGCTGACTTCAGTTCAAGGTGATAGCCCCTTCTTTTTAGACACCCTCATTCATATCCCACACATGAGGTTTTTCTACCCTCTCCAAAGACATGGAGCCAGCATAGACATGCAATTCCTGTCCTCAGGACTAGTGCATTTGTTGAAAAGAAACAAGACAACCTCAGCTTTCACCTAGTCAACTACAACCTGAAATGGACTACGCAAATGGAGTCTCTCTAATGTATTGATGCATGAAAACTGGATTTAAACACGTGATTTGGAAATCCAGATCTGAAAACCGATGCAATGCACAATAGCACAGGATTGGTTTTGTCTCAATTACAAAAAATGCCACATTGCTGGAAGAAGAGGGGTGTGTACTAGCAGACAGCTGAGACCAGATGCAAACAGGCTGCTCTCTCCCACTCACAGGGCTGACCTGGGTGCTCATGAGGACTGCCCCACAAGTGAATGAAGCAGCATGGGAACTCAGACTGCTTCAGCAAAAGAAAGAGGGATATCCACAAAGCAGTGACTCGTTCCTGTCTGCTTCACTGCCTTGAGAGCTTCTTCCCATTGCCGTTGAGGTGAGAGCATTAAAACTGAAAGACTAACAGGATTTACCACCACTGTCAGCAGCTTTCAGAGTTGTTCTCAGGTTACCTCACATAATTATTTAAACTAATTAATCTCCATTTTTTAACTGATTGCTCTTTTATTTGTTTGGCTTTACCCCTAATATGAAAAACATTGAAGAGGGCTGGCCAAAGTAAGATACATCCAGGATGGTGTTAGGCTCCTGAGTTACCCAATTCATTGCTTAGAGGAAAAGGGTGCTGCTACCTGGCACCCAGTAGCTGGATGATAAACAGCCAGTGACTATGCAGCATTTTTTGGGGAGGATTACTGACAGGCTGACAGCTTTCACATATATGGATGCATGTATGGGAATATAATTATTCTCATTTTCTCCACAGATATGGAGAAGAAGAAAAAAAAATTCAAATCCTTCAAAATGGTGTTCAGTGGGCTGAATATTCCCATACTTGTGATTTGAAAAATTTTAATTTTTTTTTACTCTATCTAGGTACTAACAATTCTAGTTAAATATAAGTATCCCATTGGAACCATGAAAATAAATAAAAAGATCTTGATCAAATCCCAAAAATAAGGGACTGGGAGTAGGGCAAAGATGACAATGAGACAGAACTGCAATTGGAAGGTTACAGGCACCAGCAGTCCAGCCATTGCCCGGTATTTTGTCAACTTTAGAAAAGGACAGTTTTCAGAACGTATGCTGGGAAAAAAACAATGAAGTTGCTCTGCTGTATGTGAGAACTTAATGCAAGGTTGAAGGGATATATGGGAAGAGGCAGTCCTGAAATATAAAAAGTGGAAAATGGAAGAGATCATTGCTGGCCAGCTGGAATTAGATGACATTTTGAAGGGAAATACAGAAGGATGGATGAGATGGTTGACACGAGTTTATTTGTGATTCAAATGGTCTTCATTTGTAAGCAGAAAACTAACCGAGACAGAAAAGGACAAGGCCAAAGACAAAGAAAAAAAAATTCCTTGTTTCTTCAGTTAATAATTTCAGGTTTCCAAATCTTCATAGTATTTCCAGTATGTTCCTTATCCAGCAAAGAACAGAGTGCTCAGCAGTCACTTGTTATTTCCTCAGCTTGTATTTTTCCCTCCACAGGTCTGTGCAAGGCTAATTTGCCTTTTACTTACGGCCTCTGCCACTGACAAGCAGTTTGTGGGCACTGCATTCACACTGCCTACTCTACTGCAGAAGCAGCTACCACCAAAGGACCCCTGGCACTGCCTGGAAGACAGCAAGAGCAAGTGGATTTACATCTGCTTGTGATTCCTGTGTATCTTCTTCCAACTCTACTATGTGTCTCCAGCATGTGACAATTTTAACGTGCATTGTTTTCCCTTGGTCATATGTATGTCATGCAGGCAAGGCCTGTGTTCATTCCCACTGATGCTTTATGGCTGCTCTCAGCACTGAGCACTCAACACTCATGTACACAGAGATGTGGATCTGGGAGCACGTGTTTCACAAACATCCTTTCTCTTCTGTTGCATTTTCCAAAGAACAGATTTGGAGGCTATCTAGTGCCTTCTTTGAAATACGTTAAAAAAAAATCCAATTCTGGAGAATTCAGGGGTTTTTGCTGATGGTTCTCACAACATAAATCCAGTGCTGGGTTTGAGCAGCACAGCACAGTGTAATTTGGATCTACAAAAATAAATTTAGCCCAGACTGTGTATGAAACAAATATTCCTATAGCCAAAAGAGTACCTCATTTGAAAATTGACTGGAGTTGTACTGCTCGAAGCACTGGTTCCAGCACTAGTTCCAGCACTCCCAAGAATCACAAAACCAAGTCTTCTTCAGGATTAAATAGACAAACAGGAGGAAAAAAGTATGTGGGAATAAAAAAAGACCAAACATGCCAACTGCTATGTTCTGGAAGCTACAATTTGGTGCCTTCAGGGAAATGCAGAGCTCTCCTAATGATGAACCAGTGGGAACAACATCAGGAGACACCGTTTCCAGATGCAGGATCCTACAGAGAATGTAAGTTACTGAATAAATGCATCCTTAGTGGCTCTAAAAGACAAGCACCCAACTTATTTGGTACTAGCTGATGAGGCAGGACATCAGCCATCACACAGAGCCATGGCAAAAGAGGGACTAATGGTGGAAGAGATACTCTAACACTGAAATGTGCTGCTGTCACTCAGGAATTTAGTGCAAGGCTGCAGCAGCACATTAAAGTAAGGTGGCAGTGAGAGAGATGAAGCTGCCCAAAACGAGAGGAAATAAAGATGCATAAGGAGTTTCATGGCAGCTCTGAAGTCACGGCCCTGAAAGCGCCATCCCTGCTGAGCTTTTAAATACACAGTCACACTGTTTCCCACACACTTCAGAAAAACACCGATAGGTAAGTCCCAGTTAGGAACACTGACCGCAGGCCAGCCTGATTACAAAGCCCCTTTGTAGCTGCCACTGTGCTGGAGTACATCTCCAAGAGGCAGCTGTGAAGGGGCGATTACCAGCGATCAGACCGTGTAAGCAATCTGCTGCGCTCAAGGAATGATTGCTCTCATCTCCAAGCCAAAAATATAGCTCCTACCATGAGACGCTTGTTCTGTGTGGTCCCCTCTGCAGCTCTGAGAAGGAGGAAAGCAGAGACAAAAGGAAAAAGAGAGCACAAGATCCATGTCCCCAAATGCTGTGTCTGCATGGGGTATTAGGGGCTCACCCTCCTTCTGTTTATCTGAAATTGTTCCACTTCAGCCCCCAAAATAGACCACAGATTTTAATCCTGTCAACTTTCCTGACTTAACTGCTTTGTTTACAAATGTACTGTCAGCCATTGTTTGACTTTAATAAAGATTTAGTGACTAAATATAACCATTTTCATGCCCACGGTTCTGGGGATGCAATACTGGAAGATCTGAGCTCAAGCATTTGTTTCTTGGATATCAAAATGTTTATATTTTCAATTTCTTTTCCCCTCCACATTTTCAAACAAAACAGGAAAGCAGTCTCTAACTGTTATTTCTTTAAACATTTGCTCAACTATAAATTCACTTGGCCTTTTTTACAGTAAATATCACTTGCTTACATGTGAGAATTACTCATCACTGCAGAGCAGGTAATAAAATCAGGGAATATAATGGCAGCAGTGGACAAGAATCAGTATGTTCCTACATTTGGTGAGCCACATCCAATCATGGTACAATTCACTCAGAAGAAAAATGTGTGCTTTCACCAGGTAAATATGTGGCCTTGACCTTAACACTTCTATTAAGTTAACAGAAACAGAGGAAAATCCTCAGGTCAAGTAGCAGGTTGTAAACCACACAGAAAGTGATGACAGAGCTATTTTACCTGTGCCTTGATATTTTTCAAGTGATTGATTCTAAAAATAAATTGCTAACAATGCAACTGCAGGAATATCATGTCTGTTTATTCTCACATCAGTGACTGAGAAGCTGTAAATAGGTGTGACAGCTGCTGCATCTCCTCTGTTGTCACCACTCCACTCCTCCTGAGAGACAGGCAGTGAACAGGATGGCTATTAGGACAGACAGGAGCATAGTATAATCCTGAGGCAAAGAGTTGTGCATGAGCTGTATTACTCTAAAACCGGTGTCGGGGGTTCTGTCAAAATCAGCATGCAGAAAGATGCTGCTTATTTTTGGGAAAGAACACACCCTGTTCTGCTAGCTGGCCAAGCTTTGCTGAACTGGTGAAAGTCCCAGTTTTCCAAGCTTCTGTACGATCACATGCCAAATTCATTTTGAAGAAAATGACTCCATAGGTAAAAAAACAAAGCAAAAAAACATAAGAATCTCAGAGCTTGATGGTCATGAATCAAGTACCAAAAGACAAAGCTGTAGGTTTTAAGCTATAACTTCAATCATATCCAGAAGATCCTGAGGAATGCTCTGAGCATTCACCTGCTGGGCCACCTGACTGTGCACATGAGGCATAAGAAAGATTTGCTGTTTTGCCTCTGCAACCCATGCCAGTTTAAGCTTCCACATTGAAGAAGCCCCAAACTGGGAATCAGTTCTCACTAAGACCCGTATCTCCTCTGTAGCATCACGGGGCAGTTCTGCCTCCCTATCAGTATCCTTTATTTTCAGGTGAATCTTTACACTCTTCTGTAAAAAAAGATATCATGGGTGTAGTGGAGCTGTGTTGAATTAGTCATAATTTATAGGCTACACAAGGTATGGAATTTTTTCTTTTTAATTAAAAAATTTAACACTAAAAAATTATTAAATCTGTTTGCATCAATGAACTTATACACTTGCTTAGGCAAGGATAAACTTAGAGTGTAAAACTACGTGATTAGTTTTCTAACAGCAAAGATCAGATGGCAAGATAAGACCAACTTTCATTTCAGAAGAGAATCTCCTAATTCCATTTATTGTCCTCTAGAACCAATTTGAAGATTTTTAATAACAGTTGGCTTTGACATTTCCAACAGTTTTAGAAATAATGAGCTGGCTCCTGGGAGTTGGCCAGCATTCTATACATCAATTCAAATCATACCATGTTGTGTGCTCAAGGAAGACATCAGAGTTTGGCCAAATCTACCTTTGCTACCTGTTTCCCATTTCCCTTCACTTGCCAGCATTCTCTGTGGCATATGCTGCCACCCAAAAGCTTTAAGGAACGGCAAGGGGTTGCTTATCATGGCAGCCCACACAGCAGCTTACATCAGTATGTTGTTTTCTGCCTTCTCCATGCCCTCCCCCTCTGCCAGCTACATCCTGTGCAGACTAGAGGTCAGGAGACAAATGTTTTAGAGGCAGGAATGTTTATTTAGTCATCCAAATGTTCATCTTTAAAGCACCGTTAAGGGTATTATGTACACTAAAGTGATAAGCAAGATATGTACCATGAAAACCACCCATGCTGAAAATTACAGCTGGCTGGGTAAAGAAGGTTACCTATGAAAGTATAAAGCACAGTTGTAAGAGAAGTCAGGAGGTGCATGCCTCTTCTGACATTTAATAAGATTACAGGAGAAATGAGTTGCAAAACTACCTTGGAGAACAAGGGAGTGAGAGAGAGAGCAGCAATTCAATTTCTTCTGTTTCTGTTTCACGTCCTTGAGAAATGCCAGAGAACACACCAGGAAAATAAAACATCTGCCACCCTGACAACAAATCAGTGCAGGATTTCACCGCCTTGCTCATCTGCACAGTTTCACAGCAGGCTCAATCAGATGGTTCAGAGACCAACACAGAATGAACCATTTCACAGCCTGGATCCTATCACAGAACAGCAACCATTTGGCATGCCTTCATGTTAATAACCACACATTTGATAAAGATGTCCTCTACGTCTGTGGGGGGAAGATATCTGAGGATAGGCAAAGAGAGAAGAGTGTTCGTGAATGAATTTTCAATATTTTTCTCCAACTGACTCCTGGGATTAGCATCTAGAGAAGAGAATTCAGAACTTTTGAAATTGAGGTTGTAATGTGCTCTGTTCCAGCTGGAGAACAACCAAAACACAAAACAGAGCAGAGGAGGTGACACTTCCATTCCTGAGGCTTAGAGTCTACATCAAGCGCCACTCAAGTTTTACTAACCTACAGCCCAGTAAAGTCATGCAGACATTCTAACATGCTTCTGTCTTTAATAAGACAACTGAGAAAGCTTCTGCTGTGTTGCTTACACTTTCAATGACTGTAGCATTTGACTTTGTGCTTTCATCCCTTGTCCCTGAACATGAGAATTGTTTACACTTTGGCCCCCATTTTGCAGAACTAAGCTCAAATCTCTGTAGGATCTGGACTTGAGCTGGGGCAACTGTAGCATCTGAAATAATTTATAAAAGGTAAGAATGGAGGAAATGAGAGACGAAGAAAGAAGATACCCAAAGAGAACTGCATACCTGAGCTGGAAGGAAAACATATTATACAGTCATACAAGAGAAAAGTTGGGAGAAAACTCATGGGAAAGATCCATAAAAACTTATGTCTTGCATCAAGGAGAGTAAGGAAAAAAGACAAAATATAACCCAATTTATTTCAAGTGGAGCTCATTTTTAAAGAAGAGATAGTACCATACCTCAAAATGCTTTGCCACTTATTGCAGATTATCAAGGCATTTAATTATATACTTCATTTAAGCAGAGGTGTAGTTCAGAGAATTACATACTTTAGGCATACACTTAATTGAGGTCTGAGAGGATTTCAATGTGATCAGCTGACCCAAGTCCTTGGGTTCAGCTGCACTTTCAGAAATCCTTTAAAACTTTAAATTTTTATATTTTTCCTTCCTCATTAGTCCTATTGTTGCTCTTTCTCTCTGAATATACACCTCAACACCTCTACACATCAATCAAAGAGACAGAGCTGTCCTTTCCCCTTCCATGCAGTGACTCTGTGGGGCTGGTAGCTTTTATCAGTGACAGAATCCAGCATACTGTTCCACAGTTTGCAAATGCTCTTTCAGTTGTTTTGGCAGAAAAAAAAAGCCACAGTGGAAGTTGATGGAAGTTAGGTTTTGTTTTAGTCATGTACAGCTCATTCCTAGGCTGTTCTCCCTTTCGTAATATTTGAAAGGCTTACAAAAAAAATTGCAACAAACGAAACCAGCAGAGAGTAAAAGGTTTCATTATTATTATTTTTTAAAACATTTCCAAACTAGAGATAAACACTTTGCAAAACAAAAGGAAGTGGCCCTGTATCCAGCACCATGCTTCACAGAGGCACTGAGCTTTTCTGAAGGGACTGTAATTTAATGCTTTCTAATTAGCTTCTGCTTGGCAGGTTTGGGCTCTGGCAGCTACAAGGAGTGTGGAATTCAGCTTTCAAAAACGAAAGACTAAAGACTCAGTCTAAGAGTAGGTGTCATTTCAAAAAGGCAGTGCTGTGAGACAGACCTGAAAGCACTGTGTGGGTGTGCGAGCCAGCGAGGGAACGCGTGGGTAACAACTACCACTCGCAGCATCAGTTGTGGCTGCCGTGTGCATGCCAAGGGGTCGTATTCACAGCGAGAGATCTTCCACCCTCTATTGCCTCTGCTCCCTGTAATTCTTTCAGCACTGTGAAGCATACATTCAGTAAGTGTTCAGTGCTCCTGGTCTTTGTGTCCCAGCTGGCCATGTTGTTCACTCCTATTCAGTGCTCAATGTAAGGACAGGCATTGCTCACTGCAGATCCAGAGGGGACAGGAGGGAACACCCTGACCACGCAGTACCTTCAAACCAGACGTCAAGGAGTTAATTCACTTCATTCTGACGCTTTTTTGTTCTGAAGTGCTAATAACTTGCATATATAATGTCGAGATCATGTTTGCCAAAAGCTTCAACTGCATTTATCCCACTGCTACTCCATGGAAATGGAGCCACTACTGATGTGTTCACCAGCACAAGACGTAGAGCAAGCCACTGATGGGTGGTGACAACTATCATCAGTTTATGACCAATTTTGAAGGACCTTCATTTCACACTTGAGCATTTATTCACTGAGAAAAAAGTATTTAAAACAACCACGGAGAGCCATCATTATTTCTAATGATACCTTTAAAAATCATTTAGGATACCATACTCATCCAACCAAGAAGTCTGCCAGAACAACAGACAGAGGACTCTATCAGATGTCACTGGCTTAGGCAGAAAATGCAATTCCTGACAGAATTTCTAGGAAAGTCCAGCAGACAGACATAGCAAACTAACAGAGCTGGTCACTTCTGAATTTACTTGGGTTGATGCTCTCATTTTCTGCTTCCACATCACTGCACTCCATTTGAATGTTGTAATGTTTTCTTTGATCAATGATTTAATTTGATGGTGTCTGGTCATTACAGCACACACTGCTTTACTAAATCCTATACAACCCTTTGAATCATTTGGAGTTTTTTGCTTTTATCTGTTATGGGAATGGGGTTAGCAAGGTGGTGAAACTAGCTCCCTAACTGATGAGCATCCATCCCATTTCCAACAAAACTTAAATCAGAATCTTCACCCCCATGTTTGCAGCTCATCAATGAATTGAGAAACTCAGCCTAGATTAGCCAAAAACAAGGTTAAACACACACCCACCCACCCCCCCCCCAGTCTATAGCCAGTTTAGATTTTCTAGCCTATGGATTCTGAGGACCCAATACCATGGGGTTATCCGGTTGCTACCAGAAACTCTGTTCTCACCAAGTCTGCCAGGATAATTTTGCTCACTACAGAACAGGGTAGGGCTCTTACTGCTCAATAAAAAAACAGGCACCTGAAAAAGCAAGATGTTTGGCATGAATGTAGTGCTGCTTCAGCACTACATTCCTCTTACCTGCCATCTCTAGCTATTCTCTGTGTACAATAGGATCCAAGCTATTGCTGCCATCGGCTGTGTTGTGAAAGGTTCATGCTTTATCTGTGTAAAACATGTGAATGTCCATTTGCAATTATATTACAACCCTCCTTTCCATACTTAACAAAGATGGAAATATGTGAGATCTGCTCCCTTTGTGAATTCTTTAGTATGTAACTGCTGAAACCCATGTAAATAATAAAAAAAAAGAAAATATGTTTCAAAGAATTAATCTTACAGTTAATGGGCACATCAAAGACAAATAAATTATTTCCAGTTTCTTCTAACCCTCATTGTGTAAGGGTGCACATAACTAACTGCATAAACACATGCAAGCACATGAGCCACATCCCACTTTCCCTTCCCTACCATCCACCTCCTACCACATCCTCCTCTTCCAATATTCAGCAGGTCCTACGAGAAATTGGTCATGCTATTAATTGATGAAAATACAGTCACTCTGAAACACATAATCTCAGCCTTCCCTGAATTGATAATATGATCAATAGTAGGTTTCCTCTTGCTCTCCTAGGATGTTTTCTTATGAATTTCAAAGCACTCTCTCTCCATCCGTGCCAAACTTTAAGATATTTCATTTTGAGCAAGCAGACAGTCCTGATGATGTTACCGGAACAATATACATGTGTTCCAAGTGCAGTAAGTGTTTAAGTGTTTTGCTGGATCGGAATCACTGCTTTTAACATCTTTTGACATCAATTACAAGCACAATCCTGTAACAACAGCCTCCTCCAAAATGCAGTATCAACACTTTATAAAACCAGTGTGCCCAAAGCTCCAATGAATTTTCAAAAGCTTCGCTAGAACAGAAATTTCTCCTATACAAGACTTGGAAATGCTGTTTTTGCAGTGTTACTGCAGTGGTAAGAAAAGATTCATGTTCCCTTCACTAATAAAAATCTAATGCAATTATGCCAAGTAGCCACCAGAAACACTTCTCCAGAAAATGATTCTCACCTCAACTCTTGGCACTATCCTGGATGAGGGCACCACTGATTTCTGCCCACAGAACAGGACTTCTGCAACATCTGGATTACACAGCTGGTCCCTGTGGCTGTGCCATACCACAGTGAGGCATCAGGACTGATGCTTGAACCAAAGCACCTGAGACATCCTTAGTTAAACTCTGATCTGCTTTTTCAGCTTCTGATGCTTTAATTCTCTTTATTATAGGTCAAGACATTCTGGAGGAATCAAAGGAAGCCAGAGAAAATTACTTTAACCTTTGGAAGAAAGCAGAGGTGCTAGAGTAATGGTCAGTGCCCTATTATGCTGTACAGAAGTGAACACTGAACTGGTTATGTAAAAGAATGACTACATGCTCCCAGCTAACATTGTTAATGTTTAATGCTATAGATCAAAGAGGTTTTTTCTTAGGTCTTGGATTATAATCAGGGCAGCTTTTGACAAGGATCATGTCTTTGTTCATGCATCTCTAACTCCTGATTCTCCGTGTGGTTTTGGCTTAGAGCTTACTTTTTGGCAATCCCACTTTTTAAAAGAAAAAAGTAGACTACATCAGTCCTGAGCATACACCAGAAACATCAAAGCTTCCAAATGCCCACTCCATTCAGCACTGCCACACATAGATTCTCCAAGTGCAGACATGATTGAAAGGTCTGTCTTTCTCTGGAGGCAGGCAATGAATTCAGCTTTCTTGGCACATGTATGGTGCACACAGACATGCCAGCTCACATTGAGCAAGTAGCCTGGATTCTGTTTTGAGCTAGTGGGAATAACCTACCAAACCCACAAATCTAAAACCTCTGGTTTTTAATACCTTCAGATTACCTTGCTGTAAAAAGAGCACACAGTTAATAAAGGCCTTGAATCCCTCTTGACTCCGGAGATGAAGAAGAGATAAAGAAAAAGTGGGAAAACAAATGCAGAATTATCCTGCCTCTGGTTCCTCTGTGCTGGTACAGCAGAGTACAGCGGATTCTAATTGCGCATCTTCCAATATCCAGAAATGTAATTAGAATGGAATTAAAGGATACTGAACCTATGTCTGGGATTTCTGGAAATGCGGCAGCTCTGGTCAGGTGGTTGGGTGTCCAAAAACACCACGTACACCCTCTGTGGACACAGCAGCTTTGCAGCATGCACATGGGCAGCCCACGCCGTCTGGAAAATAGGAGTATTAAGCTGGTGAAGGATCTGGAGCATGAGTCTGAATAGGAGTGGCTGAAGGAGCTGGGGCTGTTTTGCCTGGACAAAAGAATGCTCAGCAGGGACTTTAACACTCTCAACAACTACCTGAAAGGAGATTGTAGCCAAGATGGGGGTCAGTCTCTTCTCCCAAGTAACAAGGGACAGGGCAAATTTCAAATGACCTCAAGTTGTCCCAGGGGAGGTTTAAATTGGATGTTATGAAACATTTCTTCATATAAAGTGTTGTCAAGCGTTGGAACAGCCTACCCAGGGAAGTGGTTGAGTCACCACCCCTGGAGGTAATTAAAAAATGTGTACATGTGGCAGTTAGGGACATGGTTTAGTGGCGGACTTGGCAGTGCCACACTAATGGCTGGACTAGATCTTACAAGTATTTTCCAACATAAAAATGACATAATGACAATGATGCTATGATTCCATAATAAGTCAAAAAGAAATCTTATTTCAAATCAAATTTTGTAGATTCTGCTACTATATTTTCAAAAATAACTTGCATGACATTATTGATTCTAAATTAACTCATTTACTCTGTGTATTCCAGTGCTTTCCAGAAATTGCATATTTCTTAATAATGTATGTTTCATGCAGAAGCATGGCAGCCTTGGAGTTGTTATTCTGCCAGGCTTATAAGTAGCTATAGGGTTTCTTCAAGTGACACTAAGGACTATCACCCTGTTTTGGGGATCTGAGTTACTGTCAATGCAATGAAAGGCTTAAAGTGACTTAAGTGATCACTGACCAGACCTGAAACCCCAGAAGAGTAATACAGAACACAAAAGCAATGACATTTAAAATATCTTTACTTTTTAATGGTTTTGCTTCCTGTACCAAACTTGTTCACTTGTTTCGCTAGCTCTTGAACCATGACATCATTTTTCTTATTTAAAAAAATCCCCAACACTCCAATTGAAATCAAAGATTGTAAAAATATAATTTTTAATCATTAAACTAAACATAAGGAATTCAAATTCTTGTACTCCAAATCCTCAGAAATTGTTTACAAAGAGCTTTTGAACATGGAGAATCAACATGAACTGTATATAACCGAGTTCAAAAAATATCCACAGATATTCTATCCACAGAACTCCAGAAGATCTTACTACCTTTTCCCTGTTCTATATGTAAAAGAAGAAAAGGCCATTTATTTGACAATTAAAATAATATTTTTACTGTATGAAGATATACACAACCATAAAAACATTGCAAATAAAGAAATTCATTCCTTATTTTCATTATGAAACAAAAAATAGAGAAAAAAACTCCAGGAAAATTAAATTGCAAACATAAATCTTGAAAAACACATAACTGGCATTATGACTGCAGGTGCTGCTCAGCTCATATCGATTTGTTCCACACTGAACACCATGACATCATTTTTTCTTCTCAATCGTCCCAGTTTTTTCCCCCATTTTGAGCTTCTGTTTTTTCCAAGTTGAATATGTTTCAACCCTGCTCCCATTAACCCAGATGCAATTTTGATTGTTATTTCTTTTCCATCAGCTGGCTGTTAAATGAATATTAATTTTAGTGTGTCAGAAGCAGGGAAGGGAGGCAGCTCACCCCTGGGCATCTGACAGCAAACCCTTAACCCCTACTAAAAGCCTCGAGTGCTCTTAGCTTGGATGCAGAGCTCAGCATCCCCCAAACCCAGGCTTTTGCTGGAAGCAAAAGTGTCTACCCAAAAGAAGTGGCTATTTCTGAGGTTACCTAGACTACAAGAGCACTCTGAAATCACTGAACAATATGCAGAAATGAGCCAGTCATACAGCTTAGCAGTGGCTGAACATCTTTGGCATAGTATCTTGAGGTTTACAGCATTACTTAAATTAAAACATGGATTTAAAATGGAAAAAAAAAATCACTAGCTAATAGGCTTTGACTAGGTGAGAGTCAGACTTATTAGCACAACTGACCTTACCCAAAGTCAATTAGAGAACATGCAGAACAGAGGACACCTAAGCCTGCACAACCAACTACTGATGAACACACTGATGCAAAAAGGCTTATTTTAACAACAGATTTAATTGTTACAGTCAAAAGCTGTTCTCCATGGCATAGCTAATAAATATAATACAGCTGAGGTTTTGGATATCCAAAACCTAGTGCTGCATCTACACTGCACAGATTTGTTAGCATTACTCCCTGATAGTCTCCTGTTCCACAACAATAATTTTTATCAGCAAAGTCTTATCCTTTCTATAGCATAAAATATATAATTCTAGGGAGCATTTTGTTTATCTTTCTGCTGGTACATGGAATGCTTTCAGGGCCTCCAAGACAAAAATCATCTCACAGACATCTTAAAAAGGAGGAGAGGTGCTGAATATGGAAGATGAAGTTTATTTGTATAGCTACCCGATGCCTCTAGAAAGCAGGGTGTTCAGGTGTCCAGAGTGGTGAACATACCAATACAGTTATCCAGATGTGCAAACTCTCACCCACTGAATGTTTTAGCAAACACACCAAAACTTTACTTAAAACCCCTTGTTAACTGTTGCATTATCTGGTCTGACATTTTCATCCTGTGCATTTAGGAGGAGGCCATATTTTAAGTCTCTGTAACACACTATAGGATCCCTGAGGCTGCAAGTGGTAACCTAACTTACACCTTCTGCTTCTACGTATCCATCACACTGGGGCTCTAAGGTACAGGTCGTTTATGGTGTCTCACAAGATATCTAGCAAAGCCAACTTGGTCCACAATGAGCAGTGCAAAGGCATGATAATACCCAAAAGCAATTTATAGGAACATAAATAGTCTGCAGTATTCTGTAGAAACTAAATTAACCTGAGAGGCAACCATTGCTTGTATGCCATGAAGCATCTCAGTTTAGGCATGACCTATTTTCCTATTGAAGGTCCCCACCCTGCCACTCCAGCACCACCAGAGATGCCACAGAGATTATGGCATTTTTTCAAAAAAAAAGACAGAATGATATAGCAGTGAAAAGAAAGCTGAAGGAAAGCAATACCTAAATCAAAGGAGTGACACACTGGCAGTTAATTGCCAATATGGTGACAGGAACGGAAAGAACTGACAGTTCAGAAAGAAAGGTACAAGAGACCTGTGACAGGGGAGTAACAGAGGTAAGTGCAGCATCTGCTATACATAGTGACCTAACAACCGAATTCATCTCCTTCAGCAGAAAAAGAGCCCAGGAAATCTCCTACAGCTCATCTAAGGTTAATTACACCAATAACCCCTGGAGGAATCCCCCACATGCCCTGTGAAACAGGTGCTGTGCAGGCCCAGTGAGCTCCCATTGGGAGAGACACCTGGGAGCCCCGACTGCTTCCCACCTTCTCCTCACCACCCAAAGGGCTTTGTGGCAGAGAGCTCCAAGGTATTCCATCCTTTCTTCCTGAGGCGTATTGCCTCACACTGAAACAAATCTATCATTTGTCACTTCTTGTGAACACAATAAGGAACACAATAAATTAACTCCAGAGGATTAGGGAGAAAGAAAAGCCCACATTTCACTATAAACTGTTGCACTAATAACATTACTAAGTATAAGACATATTTGTACAGGGAACTGTTCTGAAAGAACTAAAGCACCCAGCTTTGTGGCTCTTTCAGTGCACAATTAGAGTAGAAGATACATGGACTGTGGGACAGCAAGAATAAAGGAGAGTATAGAAAAGGAATGGGCAGCACTAGTCCCAGCTTCGGCACACACCACACTGACTACAGGTAAAACCTGCTGCTGTGCTGCACTTCTGTGCTACAGGGACATTCTGCTTCAGCTCAGTGCTTAGGCGACAAAAGACGGATACAGGGAGCTCGCTGATTGTGCTGAGAAAGACCACGGGAAGATGATTTGACACATACAAAATTTCCTAAGAACACTCCAGTTCCCAGGAAGACCTCATATCAGTAGAAATGATGCTTTCCTCCTCCCCACTGTGGTTTTCCTTAAAAAAATATTTTTCTTAGAAATACCTCCAAATGGAAGAGATACTTGGACAGCTCACTGCTAACTTCAGACAGCTTCACTCTACATTCAGGCACGGCCTGACACCCCTTCAGAAGTGGACTTTAAGAAGGGAACAAGACAAAATAGCCATTGCACTAATGAAATAAAACAACAGCACAAAGACTAGATTTGGCTTCCACAAAAAACCTCCAGATGAAGTCAGCATCTGGCAGCAACCATGTGGAAAGGCTGCCCTGGCCTCTAAATGATGGGTGATGTTTTTCAGCAAAATCTCAAACTTGGATCCAAATCATTCTTTAAAAAAGCCAACTACACTTGGGTATCCACATTAATAGAAGAATTTATCCTGGAAAAGGCAATGGTGAGTGTGACTCTTTCTGAAGCACAGCACTGTTTGTCAGTTTAAAAACCTAATTCACCTGGATTCACCATGATGATTTTTGGCTTTGGGTGGCTGTTACATACTTCTCAGTATATTAAGCATGAATACATCGAACACCAACACCCACAATCATGCCTCGAGCAAGAATCCAGAACTAAGCTGCAATTTAAACAATTTGTTCATGCAAACAGAGGAGTATATCCATACACGCCAAGCTGGATTCTGTATGCAAAGACAACAACTTAAAAAAACCAAACCACAGATGCACGTACAATCGCAGTAGGGAAGGGAGGAAAAGAACAGAAAAATCACATCTACGATTTCCGTTTACAGCCTGTCCTCGGACGACAGCGCGATGATGCATCTCCCTCCCCATCCCCAGGCCGCTGGCACCGCACCGGAGGCGCGGCCGGGCCCCGCCGCTGGGCGCTAACAGGTGCTGCACCCCGAGCCGCGCACGGCAACTTCTCCTCGGCAGCACTTCCAGCTCCAGCTGGCTTATTTTTCTCCTTCCTTTCCCGTCCTCGCCCCTTTCCCAAGGCTCGTCGCCGCTCGGGTTTACCCCCGCGCCGACGCAACTTTGGAGCGGAGAGGAAGGGCGCGGAAAGGAGAGGAGGGGATGCGCGCCCGCGGTCCGCTCCCGTCCCGTCCCGCCCGGTGCCGTCCCGCCCGGTGCCGTCCCGCCATCGCGCACCACCTGCGCGGCCATAAAGGAGAGGTCCATGGTGCTGCCGCTGGAGCTGCTGGCGGAGCTGGCGGAGGTGCTGAGGCTGCCGCTGCCGCTGCTGCTGCTGCCGGGGGCGGGCGGGGCGCGGGGGCGCGGCACCGGCGCCGCCTCCCCCAGCAGCGGCGGGCGCGGCCGCGGCAGCGGAGTCGACACCGGTACCAGTTCCAGCTCCGGCAGCTCCCGGCACAGCCCGGCCCGGCCCGGCGCGGCTCGGCGAGCGGCTCCGGCAGGGGGCGGTGGCGGCGGCGACCCGGCCCCCGCACTGGGCTGGGCTGAGCCCGCCCCGCGGCGGGGGGAGCCCGCGGGCGGCACCGCCTTCCCCGCCCCGCCCGCAGCACCTGTGGGGCGGCACCGCCCCGGCACCGCGCACCGGCCCGGCCGGCAGATGCTGAGGGCTCCGGACCCGCTCGGGACCCCCGCGCCGGAGCAGCCTGAGCTGACACAAAGCCTCTCGGTCTCCGGGGGCGAACAGGGGCTGGAGTGCACGCGGAATGGCCCCACAGCCCCGGCCTCGCGCGAGGCATCCCGCTGGGAGCGAGAAGCCTGGGTGCGCGGGCACAGGGAGGTGGTAGCGGCACCGGGAATCCCCAGGCTGGTCCCGCCGGTCGGAGCCGGTGCTGGGGAGCAAAGTGATGCCCTCACCGAGGGGCAGGGGCAGCTCAGCTCAGCTCCGCTCTCGCGGCATGTGCAGGTCCTCTGCATCACACAAATCTCTGAGATCCATACTTGGCTGCCACACGCCTGATTTCTTGCACAGCTTGCTAATCCATCAACCTGGTTTTAAAATACTCGGGGCCAGCTCCACTGCTCACCACGGCCGAAAAGAGCTCCCGACAGCTCATTCTTACGCCGTTTCATGGTTTAGCTGTTGGAACTTTATTTTCAACTTCTCTCTTGTTTGCAGAATTTACTATTCAACAATTCACAATGAACATATTTTGTCCCTTTTCTTATGCTTTCCCCTGTGTCTCACAGATATTGTTATCACTTTGCATGAAAATTCAGTGGTTTCGCTTACCGATTGATTCTGGAAAACCTTTGACACCAATCCAAAAAGTAGGATAATAAAAATGTACGTTCTATATGTTGAAAGCTTTTTTTGTATGTGATTTTTTTATCACCCTTCTGACATGTACTTCTTGGCTCCATCTCCAAGGCTGAAATCTTTGATCATGTTTTTACTGCTTCAGCATATTGCGGGAGTCTGAACCAGGAGTATATGCCAACAGCAAAAGCACCTGGAGGATCAGCTTTGCACTGGGATTTTAAACTCTCAAGGAAAAAATAGGCCCTAATTCATCCTACGTACTGTTAACTCCATGCTATTTTGCCAGTATACTGTTGCAGCAGGAGGTGGTGAAAAGAAAATCAGCTGTTTTAAATCAGTCCTTTACTTCAGTGACTATAAAGTGTCTGCCAAAAATGCTTTTATGTCGAGGCCCATTAAGTAAACAAGTAAAATCCCAAAGAGGCAATGCCATTTTAAGATTTTTTAATTCAGTTGTGTAAATAATGAAATTGTCTCTTTGTAGAGTCTCTCCAAGTTTTGAAAGGGTATTGATGTGTGTGTTTCAGAAGCCATAAATTAACTTCAAAGCAGTGTTAATCTTTTATCATCCAGATAAATTTTAAATGCACTGGGTAAACATCTCTACATAGTGAATGTAGCCTGGTCAGTCACCGCATCTGCAATAACAGCTACAGTAATAACAGAATAACAAAACACTTAAGGTTTCAAAACCACACTGACTTCTGTACTTGTTTAATTCTGTGGAGCATGAGAATTGGAAAGAAAGAGCTGGAAAGGACCTCAGGAAATAATCTAGTCCATGCATCTGGTTAAAATACAGTGACCCTCCAAACAGGGGGTTTATCTTTACCTAAAGTCTTCTTTAAAGTGTCCAATGAGGAATATGAAGAATAAGTTATTTGCTTTGGGGCAACCACTTGGCTCCTGAGAACTGCTCTTTGTGTTTGTCTTTCTCCAGTTTTGTGGTATCTTGTCCAACACCTGAAAGTGCTCAAGGAGGATTGCTAATGGTAACAAGATTTTTCAGTCAGATTTCCAAAAATTTTATTGTGACATTCAGCAAGTTCAGCTACCTAATGGTGTCCTGGCTGAGATCTTCTTTATCACCGGTAACAATACAAGACACTTTCTTGTTTTACTGACTGATGGCACATCATCACTTTGGCTTTCTTGGCATCAAATTTTATTAATTTTGCCTTTCCACTGAGAAATAGAGCAGCATTTTTCTTGGTCGATTCATGTAATTCTGGAAAAAATTCTTTTTATCCTTGGTATCTCAAAAATTGATTTCCTCGTATTTGTGTCATGTAATTACTCACTTCAGGAATACCCTGTAGACCAATTATTGCAGAAAAAAAAACGTGAACTGCTCAAGTTTCAAATTCTTTATTTCCATACTGACTACTGGAACAACTCTTTCTCTGTAAAAAAATTGATTTAACAGAAGCATTGTTCCATACAGGGGACAGTGATCTTGGCTACTTTCAGTTTCGATGACAAAAATATATAACTTTTTTCCATCTTTGTTTATGAGGTTTCAGTAATATGAAAAATTGCTGGCTGATGTCTATGTATATAAATTCCTCCTAGTCTAGTGAACTACATACAGTGCCAGTGGAAAGTAGTAGTCATCACTAAATTTTGTAGATGCTGTAAATTTATCAGTAATATAGAAAACTGCTGTATTTGTTAAGCACTCCGCAAGTTTGATTTAAGATGTAGATGGTAAGGGAATAATAGATGAAAAAACTATTGCATATGCCAGCTGACCTGCTTCTGTGATGTAAATATGACCATTCATATATTCCTTTAGATGCCACTAAGTATTACTTCCTATTCTTGATCTGAGTTAGGAATTTGGCTAAATTTTCTTGGAAAATAGTGCCAGTCAAAACCAGTTCCTGTAGAAATACTTGTAGTGAAATTGCCCCTTTACTTGGCAGAGGTTTTTAATATGCTTCCCTACTTGGAGGAGGGTTAGGTTCATTGGAACAGCATTTCTATTTCCAAAAGCCGTCCAAACCATTATCAAATTTTGTTCTAGAAAATTATTATTAACTGTCGCAATGTCCTCAATCTCCAAGCTGTTAATTTATCATTCATATTTCTTAAGCTTGACAAAGGGAAAAAAAAAATATCACTCTTCAGTTTTCACTTTTACTTTTTCTCTAGTTCACTATCTTGTTTGTGGAACAGCTTGGTTTTGTACTGTTCAAGCTGCAAACAATTTCTGAGGAAAACAAAATTATTTATGTTCATAGAATCATAAATCATTAAGGTTCCAAAAGACCTCTAAGATCGATCATCAAGTCCAGCTCTTAACCTAGCACTGTCATGTTTACCATATGTCCCCAAGTGCCACAACCACACACTTTTTGAACACTTCTGAGGATGGTGATTTCATCATTTCCCTGGGCAGACTCTTCCAATGCCTGACCACCCTTTCAGGGAAGAAATTTTTCCTAACATGCAGACTAAACCTCCCCTGATGCAACTTGAGGCCATTTCCTCTTGTCCTCTTGCTTGCTACTTGGGAGAAGAGACCGTTCCCCACCTGCAACCTCCTTTCAGGCAGATGTAGAGAGCAATAAGGTGCCCCCTGAGCCTTCTCTTCTCCAGGCTAAACACCCCCAGATCCCTCAGCTGCTCTTTCTAAGGCTCCAGTCCTTCACCAGCTCTGTTGCCCTTCTCTGAACACACTCCAGCACCTCAATGCCTTTCTTGTAGTGAATGGCCCAGAACTGGACACGGGATTCCAGGTCTGGCCTCACCAGTGACGAGTACAGAGGGATGATCACTGCCCTGGTCCTGCTGGCCCCACTATTTCTGATCCAGGCCAGGATGCCATTGGCCTTCTTGGACATACTTCTGGCTCATGTTCAGCTGCTGTCGACCAGCACCCCCAGGGTCCTTTTCCACTGGGCTGCTTTCCAGCCACTGTGCTCCAAGCCTGTAGCAGTGCAGGGGGTTGTTGTGGCTCAAGTGCAGGGCACTGCCTTGTTGAACCTCATACTGTTGGCCTCGGCTCATCAATCCAGCCTGTCCAGATCTCTCTGCAGAGTTTTCCTACCCCACAGCGGGTCAACACTCTCACCCAAATTGGTGTCATCTGCAAACTGACTGAACACTTGATCCCCTCATCCAGATCATCTATAAAGATATTAAACAGGACTGACCCCATAACTGAGTCCTGGGGAACACCACTTGTGACTGGCCATCAGATGAATTTAACTCCATTTGCCACCACTCTCTAATCTTTTATTATGATACTACAAATGTAAAGGTTTGTTTTTTACTCTTCCCCCAAAATACATTTTGGATATAAATTGCTTTATAATAGCTCTGGAAGTTCTTCTGTAAAACAAGTATTTCAGACATGCTTCTGTCTTCCAGTAATGATGATGCACACTTTGAATTGAGATCTGATAGCTGTCCTGCCAGCCTTATGTCTGGCTTTCTCATCAAAATATTTAGATCACTTAAAAAGATTATGTCATGATTTGCTATTTGTATGGACAGACATTGTAGCACCCAGCTAAAACTGCAAACACGGTTGCATAACATTATTCTTAAAAATGAGCAAAGAAGCTCTTTAATTAGCTTTAAAGCTGTTTGCTAAAAAGACCACATTTTTCAGTACAGTGGAACACAACTCAATTAGAGAATAGTTTGGTTTGTCAGTTTTCCTGGGGCATAGTAGGAAATCCTTTCTTGCACTGCATGTGCACATAAGCTCTGCCTTTGCTTAACAAAACAGACCTAACAAAACATGACAATTGAGTCTTGCTGCCGAAAAGGATTTTAAATGGATTCGTATCTGTACAGCCCCACATACCATATGTTGTATTTAGATACCTTAGGCAATACAGAACCAATTTTTAGCTTTGTATCGCTGATATCACATTTAAATCTTACATTTATACAAAGGGAGACTAAGTTCCCACTTTGAGGAGAGATAGTAATGTTGGTTCCTTGTTGCATTTTAATATACTTAAATGCTATTCCCTTTGAGCCCCATTTTAAACCTACTGTTGCCTCATTGCATCAGGTTGCAGTTACACAAGGCAATTAATTCCCTCAATGAAGAATCAGCCACAGTGACATGTGGTATCCAGTCTGAAGACAGAGTGCATTCTCTCTGACAGACTCCTGCTGCTAAGCATATCATAAAGGAGGCCAAGAATGTTGAATTTTTCGAGTGAAGTCTGTCTGGACTGAATTACCAAAGTGGAATTCACTCAGAAGCATTTGACTTCTTTCTTTACACTCGTTCGGGAACTGAATGTTGATTTCATTTGCACTTTGTCTTTCAACAAAAAATGTTGATACCTGCAGCTTAACACAGTGCATAAATTTCAAGCAGCCAATTTCACATAGTGGAATCCAAATGCCCCAACTTGCTTCACAGGTCCCCTGAGCAGCACTGGGATAGTTACTCAGAGAGTCACTGTCAAACTGGGATCTGAGATGGTTTGAAGTGGGCATTAATAAACAGTAGACACAGATGTTTGCTTAAACAAATACTGCTTTTCAAAGCGTGAGTGCTTCGGTCCATGTTGCAGACTGATGCCTCACTTCTCCTGGCTCCAGACCCAGGCCCCTCACCCAAGAGAGAATAGCCACAGCTTTTCTTTCACAAAGATGGGCAAATAATGTTCCTCTTTAGAATACATTGGAAGGGGTTCACTGTTTACAATAATAGGATAAAGGATGAAGAGGGAAACTTCAGTTCATTGACCTGCCAAGCCCAAGACAGACCAAGCAGATCCTGGTTCCCTGGAGGTATTTCTTCTACAAAAGGCTGGCATTGGGAAGAAGATTTGCTCCTCAAACCACATTGAAGGCAGATGTCTCTGCAGAAGGACAGGTAAGTCACTACATAAGAGAGAAAGAACTGTGCCTGTAGGCCAGTGTTCCAGGCACTCCTATGCAAGGAGAACAGTCTGGAGCCCAGACTCCACTGGCAGGGAAGTTGATCTTTATGTTAGGTAGTGTTGGGCAAAGAAACATAGAAAGGACTGCAGGAGAAGTCTGCAGTACTTTCTGTTCCGCCAGATATCCATACCTAATGCACTGTAAATTCATACTTTCCCTTCCTTTACAGTAGTAAATGAGATTACAATAACAAATTTTTGTGTTTACACTGTAATCTTTGTAAACTTCCACATCAGCATATTTTAGTCATGGTTAGAATAAAGTTGTTTTTTTCCTTTTATTTTTTTTTCACTTCACAGTGCAATGGGTCTGGTTGGACCAGCAATGGAAGCCTGGAGGTCAGATCTACACCTACCAATCTCTACTGCCTGACAAGCAAAAACATCTTTGTAAGTCAAGGCTGCAGCATCCCTGCTGACCTTACTATGTGTTACAGTAATCACAAGAGGGAGCAACATTGCCCAACAAATATGGTGTGAATTACATCCCTTTTGATCACTATAAACTTCCACGATCAGCAGCTGTTATGTACTGAAGGACTCACTCACACACATCATAAATTTACTTAATGCCAAGTAATTTAAAGGCAAATTAAGTTTGTAACTTTCTGTGTGACTCCCGAATTCCCCACAGTTGCTCACACAAGAATAATAAGTCAGATGTTACCCTCAAACCACCAGTGGGCAAAATATTTTTCACAAAAGAGTTTTAGGTTTAAAATTCTCCTGAAAACAATATAATTATCACACAGACAAACTGTAACAGTGCTCAAATTCTTACCATTTCAGGCCATTAGCTTAATGTAGAATTTAATTCTAATGGCCAAGAATGCTTCTGAAGTTCAAGAAGCTTCTCCTTGTACTGCTGGCACTGCAACTTGACAAGCAAACAGTCCAAATTGCAGTGACACAAGGGACAAATGCAGAAGTACCTGAATGCAGAGACAAGAAAAAACATTGCCTTCTACTTCAATACTGGTCTCTACCGAGGAAAGGATGAGTATTCAGCCCCGTAGGAGCTGGCACTCTCCAGGGAGCCCAGCCAGCTCCTTGGCTGCTACATGTCTTAAAGAAATTGACATTTTTTCTTTAATAAAAGAGAGCTGAAAATGCAACTGAAGTGGGAGCAAAAGCAGTCTGACAAATCTGGCTCCTCAAACTAGCTTAATCTGCTTGCCACACGCCTGAGCCCACTGGTGGCTCTTCCCACAGGGAGGACAAGGTCACCATCTGTGTTTGCAGCCTGGCCTGCACGGGGCACTCCCAGCTTAGAAAGAAGCTGGTAGAGAAGAGCTGACAGAGAGGTGAAAGAAGTGGGAAGGTAATTAATTGGTAGGGTGTTACCTTTCCTCAGTGGAGATACACATACATCATGGACATCAAAATATATCTTGCATCCCTGATGCTGCCCCGTATTGCTGTGATGGGTAGATTAGAATAAGGGATATATAATGTAGTCTTTCTTCCCAATTACAGTCCTGTAAGTATTTTGCTACATAACAATTTGTCTTAGAGATTGCCTGTTCAAGTAGTGGCTCCGGATCAGTTTATATCATGTTAGATGACAGAAAGATTCATGATGGATCTGGCGATTGGCACTAATTTAAGAGGCACTATTTTGAGGGGAAGGCAAAATAGAAAATGCTGCACAGTCATACATTATTAAAAATCCAGGAAGAGAATTTTCTTGGCTTTTGAAAACATTCCTTCCCACCCCAAGGTTGCATTAGCTGATACAAAGGAATGAATAAAAGATTGCTGCCAGTAAGGCTAGAATTCCCAGTTCATGGGGGATTTTGCCTGCAGTAGCCTCCTGTAATCCTGAAGGAAAAGCTGTCTCCAGCAGTTCTGTTTATCACCAAGATTTAAATGTCCATGAAAAAGCTTCTAAAGTCTAAAACATTTCTAATGAAAATAAACACTCCTTCCTTTACTCCATTCAGACAGAATTTTCACCTGTCCTGAGATCAGATGATCTGTTTGAGATGAACAGTGAGCTCTGCAGTGTGTCTCCTGTCACAGCACATTTGATTTCTTGACATTGACACACTCTGGACACACTTTGAAACAATATAATCAGCAACCACAATGTGAATTCAGTTCTGAGTCTGAAATGTCAGCATACATTTAAGAACCATACTCCATGACATAATTACCAAGATACTAATTTAAAGTATTGAAAAGGGGGCATACAGCCTTGAGAAGGAGAATTTTATGGACCCAGTCAGAGTTCTCAGGGGAATTCTTTTGCAAAAGGGATGCCACTGTGAAACTGTTAACATGTGTAGACTCATTTTATAAGCTAATCAAATATCCAGAAGAAGACAGCACTGCACAGAACCTTAAGAAATTATCTACATCAGTCCTCTGCCACGAATGGGGAACAACTGTTATTTACCAGCCCCGGTGGACCAGTTCCTTCTTGCTAAAAAAAGGACTTCATCCTCTGGCATACCTCCTAGAAGAGCTGGGCTGCTACTCAAACCCCTAGTACATCACCTTCCCCCCAAAATGGAAAACACAAACAGGTAGTTTCAATCATAAATGCCACAGCTGTTGTTAATACTATATTTTATCCAAAAACTATGGTCTATGTATGTTGTTCTACTATATTGTTCCCAATAGCCATGAGTCCTGCCTATGAAGACCTGGCTCTGCTGGGCTCTCAAAGAGCAGGACAGCATATTACATTCTCATTTTCCTCATACACACTTGAAAGAGCCAGTATCCTTTGAACTGGTTTCATTCTTCATCCTATTTCACACATTAGAGAAAAATATATTAAATACATAATCGGGTGGCCCAGTAGCCCTCTAAAAGGGGCAGAACAGGCAGAGAAGAAAAAGTAGGGCAATTATCCAAGGCAGAGGGTTCATAAAATAAGTCCCCACTCCTAAAAGCACAGCACAGATGTTAATTGAGCATTCATTCAACATGTTTTACAAATACTTTTAGGCTATAATGAAAAAACAAATGGGAACACAGAAGTCGTGAGTATATCTACAACATAGGTGCTGATGCTCCCCACAAGCCCATCCAAAACCAGAAGTGTTGGTGGGCACTCAATGGGTCAGGTTTATCAGCTCAAAAGTATCTCAAGAAGAAGCCTGTGGAGGTTCCAGTGCAGAATGGCCATGCCAACACAGCCCTTTGTTGTGCTCTGTGCTGTATTGTATGGTTATATCAGGTTGGTTCTGAGATCTCCACGCCTACTGCATGATGCAGACACCTTCTGAAATACTGACCAAAGGCAAAGTTGTAAGCTCATAGCAGAACTCAGATCTCAGGAGTTCTTTTGTTTTAGTATGGAGTCCAAATTATTTCCCCACTGTACAAAATAATAGAGAATGGATTTAATTCTGTCTAGAGTATTTTAGAGGCAAACAATAAAGAAAAAATGCTAATATCCCATGGGCAGAGACAAAAATGTTGAGACAGCACTGGCTTGGAAAAAGAAAAAGCAGGAACTATGCCATGCTAGGATCTGCCACGAATGTGCTATGAAAGGAGGTGGTAACTGAAGTATTTTTAGTGACTAATAGAAGTAATTAATATGAGAGCAAATAGTGGTAATGGGATAAAGGAGTGGATTTTTGCTATTCAAATATAAATTGGGAAAACATTACGGGAAGCTATGGACCATGTTAAATACAAATTTCCATTTCAGAAGCCTTTCTCAAAGTATTTATTTTAGACTTGTGTCTGACTGGTGGGGAAGAACTGATAGAATTAAATACAGTTTGGGTGAAAGCTGCAGTTGAATGGAACTGCAGAGACTGTGACATAACAACTGCATATCCCGAAAGGTAACCCAATCTTCTAAGGGATGTAAGTTTTAAAGTGTTGAAGTGCTAAAGTGAACATTTGAAGTGCAGATAGGGCATACTGCCAGATAGTGCTCTGCCCTATTGCTGGGTTGAAGGAATGGTGCTAAATCTTCTAAGGAACAGAAAAAGTAAAAGTGCTGAATGAAGACCACAAACATCAGAAAATCAGGTTTCACCAAGTTCAGGAGTCTGTAGGAGGTCTCTAGGGAATGGAATAGATCTGTAGGGAAAAGAAATCAGGAGGATACGGCAGTGAAATTTCACTACACTACTGCACAATAAAAAACTACCTTAAAGAAGACGAGGTAGAAGGTATAGTAAAGAGTCATCAAAATTGCATCAGGAAATGGAATTTTGAAAATTACCAAATTAAGTGTGATTGCCTTTTGGCAGCTTTTTTTTTTTTTTTTAAATAACTTGAGGCAAGGGAATAGGAAAAAGCTCCCTTTTCATTTTATACAGATCAACCCTTTTTTCTCCCTGTCCCTGGAAGACCGAGCTCATGAAATACTCAGATTGAATTTCAGTGTTTCTGTCACTTGGTAGTTTTCTAATACAATGTAAGTTTGTCCATGGTATTCAAAAGTGAGCTGAATTTGGGTCATCATCAGCCATTTAATTTTGCTCACCAGTGAGGCAAAGCTAATGAAGACATCTTTCAGAGCAGTGTAGTATGTGTTTAACATGTCAGCACTTGTGAAATCGAGTTTCCTTCTTTAAAAGACACAAAGAACTTTTAAATGCAGGGAAGTAACATAATGAATTAAATGTGAACATTACTACATTGCACTGTGCTTTGAACCATTGAACTGTTCCCATCACATTTCAAATATTCTGCCACGTTACCTTACAGTCAAAGGCTATCACGAGAATATTCATCTTGCCTCTGATCTCTGTTTGAATATTGCTGAAGTGAAGCTGATAAAGAAACTTCAAAAGGAGTGTAAATTATTTACAGGTTCTGGGACTTTCATATTAGAGAATACAATTGGGAAAAAATAATGAGTTTTCAGTTCTCCAAACACTGAAAGACAAAAGTGCTACATCAAACACTCAGATTCTTTTATCTTTAGATGATATAATACAAACAAGAATTAAAAATATGGGGAGAAGAAGACACACAGTGAGCCAAATTCACTCCTGATGTCTTGCATAGTGTGTTTTAAAACTATTTTTCTTTTAAATATTGTGAAGCATTATTTGCACCTCTACAGCATCTGCATTGTTTTTATCTTCTACATATCTTGAAACATTTCACAAAGACAGTGATACTGAAAAACAGAAGACAGGATTATTGCACTAACCACTCTGTAGGACAATGCTCAGTACCATATTATGTGTATCACACTCCTTTAAGACAATATACCACAAGCTAATAGTTTTAAAGAAACTTTTATTGAATATGAACCTGTCAAAATATTTAAGAATGGGTTTTTTCCCTACACGTTATCTATATTTTTCCACAACTTCTAATAGTTTGCACCCTTCCAAAATATGCCTTTGATAAAACAGAAAACCTTGGAGTCTAGAGACCTCAGTCCAGTCCTCATCAGGGTTGTTCCCACATCACAGAGAACATCAATATATCTGGCACTTTGTAGCAAATGAAATAGAAAAGTCCAAATCCTATTAACCCACCTGAAAAACATCTGCAGATAGAGACAGTTTGATATGTTCTTCCCATCTGAAGGCAAAATATGTCTGATTTAGGAGCAGTAATTATTCTAGGTTGTGAGGCATCTATTTTCAGATGCTGCTTCTCTCCCGACTTGTCATGATTAAGGTGGTGTTGAACCTTCCTACCTCAGACATACCTACATAAAGGAAAATAACAACCAGGGACCTCTGTGCAGAGGCTTTCATTGGCCAGACCAAAGGTACTTGACAGCACGGATAGGGAGAAAGAGGAACATTCTCTGTTGCTGCCAGTGCTGCATCTGTGGAGAGGGTGTCATGGTCTGTGTATTGTAAAGATTTTAGAAACAATAAGGAATGGTTGTAACTTTTTTTTGTTTGTTTAAAAATGAAACTAAAAACCCAGAAAAAGTGGCTATCTCATGTGCAAATGTAACTGTGACAAATGCCTCAGTTTATTGGAGAACAAATTAGTATTCCTGACACATCAGTACCTCCCACTGCATTTTACAAGTGAGACACTTCAGTGGTGTTATGTGTAAATAATACAAAATAACTTGCTTACACAAGCAGACATAATTTTATTCCTTCCTCCCACTTGCCAATGCTTGTCACGCTCAGCTTCATTCACTTTAATTAAAAGACCATGAACTCATTAAAGGGAGATGACTGAGAAGTAGAGGATCCCATGATGGAATTCACAATGAGTGTAAGCAAAGCTAATAGTCTCTTCCTCATGAAAAAGCAAGCTACTAATATGATCAGCAAAGATTACGCTTTGTTTACTGTCCTCAGGATTTTAGGTCACAAAGCATATTGCTCCCTGAATGCTAAAGCTGACCCTTGGGCTAAAAAAGTGAAAAATGAATGGAAGAAATTGGTTTGTTGTTTCCTCCCTTCTCTTGGATGTAAAGTAATGAATGCTGAACACACAGCAAAACAAATAATACATTCTTGGAATGGAGCAACAAGAATCCTCCTTAAAAAGAATAGGAATGAATCTGGAAAGCCCAAATCTTTCTAAAGGCATGAACAAAGAAAACTAATCAAAGTCACACTTTTCCAGTTGCTGCCAGCCGCAGTATCCAAGTGACGGCAATATCCCGTGTCACTACTCTCTCCATCTGGTCTGTACAAAGAGACACTGCTGTTCAGTCTTCCTGTTTTGCACTTTCCTCATAAGCTGACTTTGCAAGATTGGTAGAAAAGGGTCCATCTCATTTCAGATAGATTGTGAGGTAATGTTTTTGTCTTCCCAAGAAAAATTCATGGCAACTGTATTCATATCAGTTGAAGAAAGAGAAAAAGGATGTCAGGAGAAACAATTTCTGAGATTATATACTGATGCATCAAGGCCAGGTTGGATGGGGCCCTGAGCAACCTGGTCTAGTGGAAGGTGTCCCTGCCCATGGCACTGGGATTGGAACGAGATGAACATTAAGATCCCTTCCAATCCAAACCATTCTATGATTCTGTGAAGAGCAATGTCTCCAACAGATACAGCTCTTTCTCCAGTGGCATAAGTTAGAGCTTGCTGCTTTATAACAACATTAACTTATTTTATTCTCTTTTTTATTGTCTTTCTGTTTTTCTTTAATAATATATTGAATTTGCCATGAACAATTAGGCTTTGACTGGTTTTGGCAGAAGTGTCCCAACTCATTGAAAACATTTTGTTGTTGTGGTTTAAGCCCAGCCAGACATCAAGCCCAATGCAGTGTCATCTTACCACACTCACAAATCAGAGTTCTTGTATTCCAAAGGGAGCTGCTCTTTGATGATGCTAGGACTGTCCCAGGTTCTGTTTTCTGGGGGAAGGAGAGGCTCTATCTTAGAATTACACAGCTTGGACCCAAACTGAAGCTTACAGTGAAGAAGAAACAAAACCTAACAGACCTAACAGAGGGCTGGCCTGTAGGATGCAGTCCTCCCACAGGCTTTTGCCTGATTTTCCATCATATTTTTGACAATCTATGGTCAGCTTAGTCTGCTAATTTATTTAGCAGACTAATTTATTTAGTTTAAATTTATACCATTTAAACAGAACACTTTAAAACAGTGTCCTTAAAATCATTCCTTTGTTTGAGATGCAAAACATTGACAGGTATCTCTCAATAGGTTTTCACCCCTCACAGAAAAGGAGCTATAGCTCCTAGTCAGCATTTGAGCCAGCTCCATCTGTGGTGGCAGCAAAAAGCTGCAGTTCAAGTGTCCCAGAAACATATTTATGGGGAGCAAAGGTTGTACCTGTGGCTATTGGAGTTTTTAGAGGCACAGAAGACTAAATAGAACCTGAAAAGACTATTCAGGTCCCCACATTGGGCCAGAATTCAGTGTTTTCCTGAGATGAGTTTGAAAACATTCAGTGATCAGGTCATGTGGTGAAGATATGCAAACTCTTTAGGCAACCTATTTCAGTTTAACTACATTATTTTTTAGAAAGTCTTTCCTAATACCTAACTTTAAGTTTTCCTTTTTGTTATTTAAAGTTATTACTTTCCTCTCATCCCCAGTTGATATGGAGGATACTTTATTGCCTTATTTCTTACAGCAAACATTCAGAGATATAAAGACTGCTATCATTTCTCCTTCATCCTCCTCTTTCCCATAGCTCAACAACCCCAAATGTTTCAGTCTTTCTACACACCTCACACTCTCCAGACCTCATGGGCTTTTCTTATCCTCTTAATTTTCCTCTGTACCTTCTCCAATTAATATGCATCACTCTTGAAAACAAAGCCTAGAATGGGATATTATACACCAAGTACAGCATTACAAGTGATACTCCAAAGTTTTTTTTGCTTTAGCTCTATCAGTAATAATAATAAAAAAAAGAGAGTAGATCATCTGAGCATCGAGTAAGTGAAAGTTTTTCCTAAAGAGCTCACAAATAAACATGGCACAGTGACATGAGCAAGAAATAGCATTTAAAAAATTTTATTAACCGAAAATAGCAACACAGTACAATAATTCTTAATAGATGCTACATACTTTACTTGTGACAGTAAACTTAAACCAAAGGTAGTGAGGAAGGCACTTTGGGTCTCCATAATTCAGAATCTGAGAAAAAGTATGTTTGGTTACATACTGTAAATATATCCTATAATTATTAAAGCATAAGGCCACTTGCTAAGGGGAATGGTACATCCCTATCCAAAGTGAACATCTCACAGAAATATCAATGTTTTTGGCTGAGCTCCAAACCATGGCACCTGTCCAAACTGATCCATCTTTTGTGGACCAATATGTACTACCTATCAAGTCAAATAAACTATGATCTAATCAAACCAGATACAATGACCATATAATAAAAGAAATCATCTATCAAATCAGACACTGAATGAGTATAAAGATATTTCCAAGAGGGACAGGAATTATTTTGCTGTGGCAGATGTCCAACTCCAATATTTGTCTTTTGTTCTAATCTTAAGGAAAGCTTTACCTGCTTTATTGAAAATCTTGCAAGGTTAGGCTTGAGTTGATGGGAAAAAATCCTTTTTGTAGTCTTTTGTGCAATGAAAAATGCTTTTCACTCCATTTGAAAAAGTCTTCCATAAAGCAAGATGGTGAGGTTTATAACAGAAAGAGATTGTTTTTCCATGAGTAGTTGTAGACAGCACTAAGATGCCGTCACCTTCTCTTCTCCAGGCTGAGTAATCCTAGGTCTCTCAGCATATTCTTATAAACCCCATGCTCCAGTCCCTCAGGTATCTTACAAACCCTCTGCAGATCTTGCTCTGCTCCATTATGTCCACATCCTTCTTGTACTGGGGATCCCCAAACTGGATGAAGTACTCCAGAGGTTGTCTCACAAATGCAGAATAGAGGGCATAGATAATTTTCTCCAACCTTTTCATACACTCTTCAAGTACAGCTCATGACATGGTTTGACAGAGCCCTACGTCTTCTGAACACAGAGGACTCCTTTTAGCCTTGCCTTTCAAAGAAGATCCCCATTTTCTTTTCTACTCTTTACTTACACACAGTTTCTCCTTGAAGATTTAAGGAATAAATCCCATCACTGGAAAGCCAGTTTGATTAGCTATTTTTGAATTCAGTCTTGAGCAGTTTCTTTTACTGAATTTACCATTAACTGTTAATAAACTCATAATTTCCATAAAGAGAACAATAAGGGACAAATCTCTTTCCTATAGGAAGAACTGAGAGGAGAGCATCTGCAACAGACTTCACTCATAAACCACAGTAGAGCTACATTAAATTTCTTCACGCTGAGTACTTTTGATGTTTTATGTTTGTTTAATGATACTAATTTATGAATCACAAAAGCTCTGGCTTGCTCTCCATTAAATCAAGTCCAGTCTTGCTTCTCATCTCAGGAACAGAAGCAGAGAGGTTTCATGTAATTTCAAACACAAATAATTTATTCAAGAGAAAACGTGTATATATGGAGCTTTTTATTTTAACTTGTCAAATAACGCATTCACAGGAAACATCTAATACCATCTGAAAGCTGATTACAGAAAGACATCAAAACTCTCACTTTCTTGGGTCTCAGCTGCACAGACATGAACATGGCATTAAGCAACAGTCTAAAGCAACAGTCTTTGTCATAGCATTATGTAAGCACATACTTAAAGATAAGGACAAAGTATTTCACATTTCCCTTTCAGGCAGAGATGGACCAGGTTGTGAGATACTTTCAGACACAAATTTTATCCACCTTGAAATTTCAAGGTGCTTTGGATTGGAAATTACAGATGAGCCTGTAATATTTTTACAAACCATTTTGCAAGACTTGTTTAGATCTTATTTAGGTATGTTCATTTATATCCAAGACTTTGACACTTAGAGCCTGTCCATTCACACTACTCATGTAATTTGCTTTAGACATGGCAAACATTTTTGCAGAGATCAAAGTTTTTTGTAGATTATTTCTGAAAAAGAAAAGGTATAGACCAATTCTGCTATTTGCTGTAACATCTGCACACCTCTCCCAGAGTCTGGCAGGTATTTATTGTGACATTTTAGGTGCTGTGGTGCTGAACATTCAAATATTTAAATCTAACCATTTACTGATGTAGAAACTGGAAAATATGTCTTTGCCCCCTTAGTTGGTGCAATAGCTACTGAATACTGAGTTTAGTCCTTCATCACTTGGTCTCTTGAAGGCAGTGAAGGGACTCCATGAGAAACAGAAGGAATAGTCTGGTCCCCAGTAAACCATTCATGATGATCAGGAAACTCTCCAAGGAGAGGCATAATATGTGCTTACTCTGGCAGCAGAGGAAGGATGAGTACTTTAGGTGGCTTTCAGGGAAAAGAAGGCACTGCTGCTGTTTCATGTAGTATTTTATATGGCAGGCATGGGCTGAAACAAGAGTTTGAGCCCTGTGACTGAGATAGATGGCCACAGAAATGCCTAGCTTGTGAGTCTGCACAGCAACTGGATGGTCACGCCTACATTGTCAAAATGAAGGTGGCTCTTCGTCTGTCCAGAAGGAGATATTTAGGGAATCTGCCTACAACAAAGACAGACATTCAAGCATTTGTAGAAACTAAGCAGTGTTTTAAAGGTGTAAGACATTGGGCATAGGATAGTGTCATCTAGTTTTATATCCAAATCTGTCTTTTCCCATCTTTTTTAGAGTCTCCTAAATACTAAACTAGATTATTTTGGACAGTTATTCTCTATTCTTCCTCCTCAACATGATACATGAAAGAGGGTAGATTTAAGTTAGATATAAAGAAGAAGTTCTCTACTGTGAGGCTGGTGAAGCACTGGCATAGGTTGCCCAGAGAAGCTGGGGATGCCCCATCCCTGGAAGTGTTCAAGGCCAGGTTGGATGGGGCTTTGAGCAACCTGATCATGTGAAAGGTACCCCTGCCCATAGCAGATGAGTTGGAACTAGATGAACATTAAGGTCACTTCCAACCCAAACCATTCTATGATTCTATGTAAAGAGAACTCAATCCACAGAGATGGAGAGGGCACAATAGGGTGCATGATCACGGTCGAGTAGCAGGAATATGGCCTTGTAGGCCATGGGTTCTGTCGTCACACTAAGGACTGATGCTATATTTTATGGGACAGCCCCTCAGATCTGCTGAGTTGGTCACATCTGAAGTCCTCAGAGCAAGACACCAGTGCCTTCAGAGCAAGGAACTCCAGGCATTCCTTAAATGGCTGGACCAAGTATTACTGAAGATGAACGTACACACCTACTTCAGGGGGAAATTGGGTTATTATTGTTCTTAAAACATTTTGGAGGAACAGATTATCATAAATACTTCTTTTTTAAGTGACTGGAATGTTGGAATTTGGAAAGGTAGGAGGGGGCAGTCATTCATTCATTCAATGAATATTATATGCACTACATATTATCACATACTTAAAAATGACAATTTTGAAATATGTACCCCAATCAGCTACACTGGCAAATGAAATTTAAATGAAAATCAGGGTTTTCAAAATGTAATAACATGAATATATATGCCTACATAGTATATTGTATAATATATTATATATATATTATACAAAATATAACATATATAAAATATAAAGTTTATATTCTACACATTTATATTTTATATTACTTTATGTGCTTCTTGGAAAGGTGATAAATTATCTTGTGCATCCACTGTCCAAGAATTCAGGTCCTCTTTTTGGTGTCTCAGGCAGATGTCTTTAAATCCTTGATTTCTTCTAGAAAATAGGGCATGATAAACAAGTGGACTTGTTTAATGTGCCAGTGCAATTTTTGAAGTAGGAGTTCTGTTCAGGAAGACCCAAAGCTGAGAGCCTTTTAACAAAAAGTGTCCTGGAGATATAGACTTGAGATACTGTCAGATTTAACAACCCAGCTTTCATCACTTGTCAAATACTGTTGTAGGGAAGTCCATTTAGAAATGTCATGTGATAGAGCAGCTGTGTAGGTGTACACTGGATGTCAGACTCTGTTTCATTTACTGTCTTTCCTCAAAGTGCTCATTAGGGGACTACAGTGACAATCTGCTAGCATTGTAATTCTAGGTAGTAAGAGGTATTTGTGTATCCAAATTAAATCTTTTTATTCTGAGTCAGATGAGAATTGTACATTTTACAAACTGCAATTTAAAATAGCGTTTACTGCAGTTTCATTACTGAATCGTAAGTGGAATCTCTACGTCCTGAAAAAAAACCAGTGCACGCAAGAAAAGCAGCAGGAGTGAATGTATATTTTTGTCATACCTGGCATGTCTAAATAATCCTCATGTAGTCAGAACATGATCTGATTCCATTTCTTATTTTTCTATGAGACTTACAGAGAAAGTGTTGTTTTCTGTACTACCAAAACCTCAGTCTCACAGTGTGCACCATTCTTGCCCTGGTTGTTACTGGTGTTTGTTCTGGGTGTTTCCAGTGAAGGGTTTGAATAACACCCTGGCACCATGTAAATAAAACTGTTCTGCTTCCTCTAGTGGTTTTAATTCAGTTGGAGAGGCTGCTCAGTACACCATAGCAGGTTGTTGGTAGAGGGATTTAAGGCAGTTGTCTCTGTCTCCCCTTCCCGGATAGTTACAAATGCTCACATCTTTGTCAAACAGTCTTTTCAATACCACTTCTAAAAGTTAATTCTGGATACTGCTCATATTCTAAAAGCACTTTGGTGGTTTTGATGCTGATTTTCTTGTATTTCTGCACACACTAAACTTAGCAAGCTTCATTTGGGATTGGGAATAGCAGAAGTGCCTAATGAGTAGGAATATCTCACTTGTTATAGGCCAAATTCTGTTACATTCTGCTTCCTATAAAAGAAAAAAAACAAGTGGCAGAAGCCTTTAGTGGTTTTTTTTTTGAACACCACAAGTTTGCCAATCATTATTAAAATTGAGAGAGCAAAGATTTTCTCAATCTACCCAAAACCAGAGAGTTTTTCAGAATAACTTCCTTCCTTCCTTCCTTCCTTCCTTCCTTCCTTCCTTCCTTTCTTCCTTCCTCCCTCCCTCCCTCCCTCTCTCCCTCCCTCTCTCTCCCTTCCTCCTTCTCTCCCTGTCTGCCTGCCTGCCTTTCCTTCTTCCTATCCCAATAATGCAGTTTTATTCCCTAGTACTAAAACAAACACAAATAGAAAGTGCAGTACCTTCTCTTCATGGCTTGAAGGGGGTCATTAGTTTATTACAGATGTTGCAAATTAACCTTCTACCCCAATACAGCCAGCTGTGGTTTTACACTGTGCAACTTCAGAGTGATATTATTTGCTTTCCAAAATCCAGGACATTTTCTAAAGTAAATTGTCATCTTGGTTGTATCATCATGTATTGGGAAACCTTTATGAGTGTTTATGAAAGGGGCAGGAAATGAGAGGTAAAATTGTGTTTTAGAAAAGTTTATAGTTTATCTAAATTTCCTGCCCTTGAGGAGTTTAGTGTCTCTAATTCAGCACTGCAATAAAGTTAATTGCCTTGGATATTCTTTTTAATGTGAAAGTAATTCTCAGACAAATATAGCTATTAAGAGACCTTGTATTACTGGGTTCATGGGTATATCCACAGTGCCTGAAAATCTTAGGCATGGGCTGGGCGTCTACTGCACCAAACAAGATTCACACAGGCTGTGCGTGGCCTGCCAGGCTGGTATTTCCCACATCACATTCAGCACTCCTGGTTCTCTACTTGTACAGATTGGGAGCTCTCCCAACTCACTTTTTTCCTGTGGACCCACTGATGAAAGGGCAGGGAAAGAGGTAATGGCTAGTGCTATCTGGTTTGTGCCATCTTGGAGGTTTTTGCAGGATTCCACGAAGGCACACCAGAACATGGGCAGCAGTACCGTGCTCCCTCCTCTACCATTACAGCACTACACGGAGAGCAAAATGCCTTCCTCACTTTGCAGAGCTGACAGGCTGAGTATCTTGGGAACAGATTTTAATATTTACTTGCTATTACTCCATCCACAGATTACTCTTCTCTGGGGAACTGTCATCAAACCTTTAATGCAATATTCAAGCTCATTAACAGCCTGTGTAGACAGTGCAAAAGAAAGAGGTCAGAACCGAATGTTCGAGTGTATGATGTCTGCACCTGAGGAAAAATGCAATAACCAGAAAATATCCACTCTCAGAAACAGTCTGCTTGTTAACAGGAGCCACGCTGATGGCACAAACAAAACATAAATGAATATATTCTACATTTTAAAGGGCAAACCCCAAAGCAGAATGTTTTAGCCAGAAAGCAGAAAAAAGCCAAACTCTTTATGAAGCCTGATAGAGACAGCTATTGCTATCAAATACATGCAGTAAAAACTAAACTAGAACAGTAATGGCCATGGACAGCACTATAAAACTTCCAGACAGTCAAACAGATAATACCTTACAGATAAGGGACAAAAGGGCAAAAATCTATTTTAAGGTAAGAAAGAAGGGGCAAAAAACCTCCAGAGAAATTATGACAAAATACTAAATAAGCAAATATAATAAAACAGTCAGCTGAAGTCACAGGTCATGCTTTTGCCCCTACAGCATAAATTTGCCTTATGTGACACCAGTTAACTAATTCTTTCAACCTGACAAGATCACAGAATTAGAAGAGATCTCAAAGGACCCCCTCCTCTACCCTACTGTATAACACAATCACTTTGATAGAAGGGTTTTCAGTCTGTTTTAAACTCATTCTATAACCAAAATTTCATATCCTTCCTATGAAATCCTTCTGTTTTACTGGCCCCACCACCAAGATGGCTAAAGCCTTTCTTCCCTGTGGCAATTTAACCACATATTCCTCATCCTGTTCAAAACCATCATGGAGAACAGACTGTCCTTCTGTAGAGGGTTTACATGGCAAGGTTTTGACAGCAGGAGGTCTGGCGTCTGTGAGGAGACACCAGGATGCTGGTTTTGCCCATTGCAGTGATTGCTAAGCAATATCTCTGTCTTTATCTCAACTCACAAGCTTTTTCATTTTATTTTCTCACCTATCCTATTGAAAAGGGAGAGTGAGAGAATGGCTTGGTGGTCATCTGGCAGACAGTCAATGTCAACCCCCCACACCTCCTTGCAGCTACCTATTAAGCATTTAGAGAATGTTACTACATCATTTTATAGACCAGAGATACAGTATCTATCCTCTTCAATCCAATTCAATGAAGTGAGTTTTAACTAAAGGTAGCTTTAGAAATACAGAAAAACATGAGCAATAAGAATTATAGATGACCAAAGCTTTTCCTTAGCATTATTTAGCTTAAGTAAAGCTTATCAGAAAGAGAAGACCAGGATAAAACTCTTCAGAAGCAAGAGCTGAACTAGAATTTTCTAGGCACACAGTTCAAAAAGTGAGCTTGATTACAAATAACAACATTATTAGACCCACTTATCATACAATATATTAGAACAGTTTTATGTTACTGGTATGGTAAGCAGGAAGAGCTTCCTTCTCAAACAGTGTTCCTTGGGAGCTGAATTCATGATTAGATGGCCGGACAGAGAAATTATTGGGGCTTCTCAGAAGCTTTGGTTTTTGGATGTCAGGGAAGTTAGCAGAGTTTTCAACTCAAATGTACTAATCATTATTTAGTGATTTCTAAAACACAGATTATAACTTTCTAAATTCTTTGCTTTTAATTACTTTTGATCATCCTAATTTGTACACATTAATTTATTAATTTATTGTATCCTACTGTTCTTCCCTTTTTCAAATTGGAGATTTAAGATAAGGTTGGTGGGCTTTTTTACACGTCAAAGCCATAAAAGCCCAGTTTTGAGGGTAAGTCTCCTTGAATTCTGCTGCTTCCCACTTCATAGCAGGGAATCAATACTCTTCTTCACTGTCACTTCTTTAAACTAAGTAGATCCCATTGGTCTATTCCTTGGATGACAACACTGAAAACTGAATAATGTATTTGAGTTGAATCTTTACCAATGAAGGGTATACTGGAGGAAATTATTTCACGTATCTTTGAAGTTTTACTCTTGACAATACATCCTAGGATGACAATTCCAATTTTTGTAATGATATGACATGGTTGACCAAAGACCAGTTTATGACCTTACTTGACCAGAGTTTTTTCTTCAAAGCTGTTGAAGAAAGTTGCTCCCCATCCTGTATCATTAGGGATTATTAATCCAATTTGCATATCATGTCTTTGGATAATTTTAATTTCATTCTAGCTTCCTTTTAATTTCATCCTATTTTTAAGTCCACTTTCAAATTTTCCAGTAACATTTTTGAACTCTATTTTTATCATCGGAAGAATTTCTGTCCTTGGTTTACTGACATCTCCAATTTTAATTTAAGAATTAATTAGTAGAAACTATAAACCATCATCATTACTACATTACAAGATGAATCATGGTTTTAAGTCCCTGAAAAGAATCAAGATTTCATGTCATGCCACTTCTAAGTTGTAATGAAGGTCACACACTTTGGACTGGTGCAATAGGAAGTTTCTTTGGTGTCTCAGGCTACCCAAGGGTCTAGCATGTGCAAAGGTCTGTCTTTTTACCCCAGAGTAACATGCAAATGAGACCAAAAGATAGGAGTTTAGTCTTGATTCTATTCACTGTTCATGTTATTGTATTTCTTTTGTTTTTAATTATTGTATTACTATATTATTACTATTTATATTATTCCATTCCCCAGTAAATTAAGTTTCCTATTAACAGATAGATTTGATTCACTAGGTGTGCATTAAATTAAGCAAGGAATTCACAAAATCACACACATAATCACAGAATATTCTGAGTTGGAAGGTATTGACAAGGATCATCAAGTCAACTCTTAAGGGAATGGGGTCCTTTCGGGGCTCTGTCTGCCTTTTTTATTACATGATAAATGAAGTAATTTCTAAATATGGTTATTACAAGTTTTGTCCCTAATGCATATTTCAGTCGCTAAGTTTTTCAGCAATACGGAAAAAATCAGTCGTTATTCAGACCTCTGAAAGTAAAGGTCTATTGATTAATACAGAAGTTCTGAATGGATTTGGAGTGGCTCAGATTCTGTGTCCAGTCCAACAGGGCTTGTGCTTGCCCATGTGGGCTCCTCTATGCTACTGGAACCCATTTGCCAGCAGACTGAGAGCTCATGAAAACATTTTTCTACATGGCACAGGGAGATGCTGTATGCCTGTCAGATCCAGAGCTGTCGGCAGGAAGGAGCAGATTCAGATTTGGATTTCAGCTTTAAAAACAGAAACTTATATAATTCGATGCAAAGAGACCGATCTCATCATTCTTCTTTGAAGTAATTTGAAATAATTTTGGAGCTAATTTCTGTGCGTAGAGAGATTTTCAGGAGTGGTGTTATCTGTGCATTAAAAAGATTACACCATAGGGTCATAATCCCAAAAAGCCTTGTATCTTTGCTTTACTGTTAATTCCTCAGTGGAATTAACAAGGATATTTACATAATTAAAGTCGAGTGCATAAAAACAACTTCTTGGTATCAGAAACAAAAGTTGAATATACAAAGAGGGGCAAGAGGAGATAATCATGTTTTTAAGCATATTGCACCTGAAATAATTAGCATATTTTCTGCATTTTCTCTTTTCCTGAGTGACAGAACTTGGCATTTAACTGGGTTTTAAGAGAAAAGTGAGACAGGGAGTAAGGATGCTACTAAAACCCTGGGGTCCCTAGAGCCCCTTGTTCCCAAGAATCAGCTTTCAGGAAAGCTGATCTTTCCATCAGACTATAAACAAAAATCCTTTCAGAATTTTGCTTGAGTTTTTTTTCAGGACTGAGCTCCTAATACAGCGGGGCATAATTGTATTAAGTCATGTGCTTACATTTTTGTTCACAGAGAATTTTATGAATTTGACCGCTAAAGAAATTCAGGGTAGGGAAAGCCACCTCTGAGCTGCAGACCTGATCTTGGACTGCTTCTGCCCTCTTGTGACCACTGTGACATATTTTCTGCAGTTCTTTGCTGTGTAAATACACCACAATTATTCTTGTTCACACTCTCAAAACAGGCTGCCAGCGTGCCAGCAGGTGGCTGTGGCTACGCAAGCAGAGACCTCCCCCATCCCTGGGCTCCCTGCCCAGAGGAAAGCAGAAGCCTTTGGCCTTATAAATTTACTTAGAAGAGGAAGGCAGGGGGAGGGGTGGAGAGGAGGACACACAATCAAAAACCCCAAACTCACCTCGTAAAACAGATTTCTGATAACTTTGGTTTTCTCCAGCTGCAAAATGGAGGTTTTGCATCATAATATAATAATAATGAAAATAATAACGGAGGAATTGTAATGCAATGTAATATAACATAACACAATATAATAGTTGCCTCTGCAGATACCTTCTGAGAGTGGTGCTGTGCAGGGTCTCCTTGCTAATGTTGCTTATATTAAAGCAACTTTCAAACACAGTAAGATTTAACAGACATGTCCTTAAATATCACAAAGCTTGGAGCCCAGATAAGCCACTCAGTTGTGATTCATTCCAGTGAGCTTCCATTACCATTTTTGAATATGTGTCTGCTCAAAAAACATCAGAGATTTGCTGCTTGCACCATCCTTCTCCCCAGCACTTGTAGGGAGAGGCTCTTTAACTCCTTGGGCTCTGGGCCAAAGCCCTCAGGCACATACAGAGTTGCTGAAGTGAGATAGATTGCAAGGCCACACCGTAACAGCCTCAGAACATCACATATATACACACACATATCATATATACCACCACATGCAGCCCCCCTTTTTGTCCCTTACACACCTGCTTTCACATATATTAGCATAACCTATCAGAACACAGACTATTTATAAAATATTGATGATTCCCTCTACACAGAAAGTGGGAAAGTAAAAAGTGGAATTTATTCCTCAGGTAGAATTTCATGAATTCATAGAATTATTTTTTTCATGATTGTTGGGAAAAATAATTTCTCTTGGCCTAATTTACAAAAGTGTAAATTTTTTAAAGCAAGACAGGCTTTTTACATTGCAAGTTGGTAGTGTCAGGGTCCTTATGTAAGCTCCTGCCCTCCAAATTTTAAATATATTGTTCAAAACTCAGTAATGATAATAATGCACAATAATTTTTTTATTATCATATGAACTTCTCCAGAGCCACTATAAACTAGGAATTCCTTAGTGATCTGCAAGTCACGTTACCGAAATCCCTTCTGCATGATAATACCATGGAGAATGAGGGTGTAGACAGGGAAGGGGAAAGCTCAGCCATTCCAGCATCACAACCTTCAGGAGCAGGGAAAACATTCATGGGGGTCATTAAAGAAGCTGTGATTGGCACAAACAGGTATGGTGATGTGCATGAGATGTGCTGACCACATGTGGCAAACAGCCATCCTTTTGTGACTTCTGCAGGTACTTGAACATCAACCCTGTTCCATTTTTCCTCCTAATATCTGAAATTATTACAGACATTAATGTGAAGGATTTTGCTTTGAGTTTGAAATACCAGCATTTTTATCCTGGCTGTTCATACAGGAGTTGTGTACTAACCGTGTTATTCATATAGCATAGTTCACTGCAGCTAGGCAAGCGTATGGTCTATATTTTGGTTGTGCCTTAAAACAAGTATAATTATTGTTTTATAGTGAGTTTTCATAATTATTAAAATTTTAAATTCATCTCCATAACACATTTTACTCCCAAGGTGCGTTATCATGCATCTCTGCAAACAAAGAGAGGGTAGCCAAGGGGCTGATGGCTGCTCCCTTTCATTCTAGCCCCTTTCCTCCAGCCCTGGATCATGCACCTGGATGGCACTCTGGCATCAGCTGGGTGCTCTGCAGGATTCCTTTAGCACCAGCAGATGTCCCTGCCATGTAAGAAATCACCATCCAGATAATCACCTTAGAGGAGAAAACCCTTATTTTTTGGATCAACTGGAGTAGTGTTTCCAAAATGGGAAGAAATATGGGAAGTATCCTTCCTGCCTGCCTCTCTCCCACCCTCCCCGAGCACAGCCTGTGACAGAACAGAGATGGTTTGTGTGGACAACAGTACAGGCTGTCACAGCTTTCCAGCATTTCTGTAACACACTTACTACTACTGCTCTTGTCACGTGTGATCCAATAGAAATGGATATGGGAGAATATTCTGATGAAACCTTAGAATGTGATGGTGACCATGAGATACTTTGCAAAGAAAAGTGACCTGGTGCTCATCTGCCTGCCTTCAGTGGTGGCTCTGGGAGTGTGTGTTGCTACTCCACTGGGAATTTCCATGCCAGCCTTCTGCACAGCATCTTCCCTTGATCCTTGATCCTCGGAATAAGCCCAGATGCACGGGGTCAGCATAGAGGTCCTTCCAGCCCTGTGGCCTCTTCCTGAGTCCCCAGAAGCAAATGTTTGAGGAAGGAATATAATAATACAGAAATACAAAATAATCTTTTCTTCTTCCTATCCTCCCAGATTCCAATTCTCAGTAAAACCTTTCCTGTGCTTTCAGAGATGCCCTTTCTGTGGCTTTTTATGTTTCTCTATTACAAAAGAAATATTTGAAACTACTGTCTTTAACTGACCTGTACAGTGCCACACCATAGGCATCGATGGATTTAGTGAAATAACATATATTCAGTACTGATGGGATTTATTAAGTTTCCTGTTCTCAGCTCTGCTCCTCTTTTCCCTGTGAATTATGGCTGGACAGAGATGTACATCCAGGTCATGAGAAAGATTCCAGAAGATGATGAAAATAAAGTAGAGGGAACAGCCAAGAGTTTCCTACCTGGGTCAGCTGCTGCATCAAACAGTGACTGTCTACCACAGCTGGATTTTTCCTCTCAGCCCAGACCCACCTGCTCACCCCCTCTCCCTGCTGGAGCTCTTGGTGCTCACACAAAAAATAGTCACATTCCAAGTTGATGGGACAGAAACTTCAGCCTTTTCTAGCATGAAGAAAAGACTGCTGAAGCACTAAGGTGTCTCTTAAATATGAGATCTTTTGCAGGTTCCTTCGAATGTTTACTTCTCCATTCCTGATTTCCATATTAATTTATTTCTTTATCCCTACCTCCAACTCTTTCTTTCAAAACCATTGATAAAACTCATTGCTAATGCACACCCTACAAATCTACATTTTGAAATTTGGACATAATTTAGCACATCGTGTTCCAAATATAAATCTTACTACTATGAAATTATTATTTTATTATAAGAGCTTTCTACAGTGTATCTACCAAAATATTTACAATTAAAAATACCCTGTTGCAAAGTTACTATTATAGACCCAGTGTTTTTAGATGTGAAAGACACATTGGATCACTGAATCTGGCAGTTAAAAAATAGATTTACTCATGTGAGGGCTTAAAAGGAAAGTAGTTTTTTAATTTAGCAGCACACAAGTGAAGCAGAGATATTTAGAAATAAATCATAATAAAAAGTAGTATTCTCTGAAGTGATCATAGTGAAGAATAGCTGTAGTTCTGTGGAGACTCTGACCAGTACCAACAGGAGGCATCATTTGATGCTGGACACTGTTTCTCTTCTTTGCCAAACAAGTTAATTGGTAAATAGTAATGCACAACCTATGGATACATTTACTGTAATGTGTCTTTCTGAATGACTCCCAGCTGCCCCTCCCAGCTGCCCTTAAGCAGACAATAATTCCTTGAGTGAATGAGATGCCTCATGGTAAGCACATCGCTTCCCTGGACTAATCCAGAGTTGTTCTGTTTGCAACACTTAGCACTGCTCCAAGAGAAAATTGAGACAAGCAGGTTTAAATTCACTTGGAACTCACATCCCAGTGGTAAAGGGCTCTAAAACAAGATAGAGAAGAAAGAAAGAACGTGGGATGCTTTAATGAATTTCTACTTCTTCAGGATCTAACATATTTCTTCTGTTGTTTAGGCTTTTAGAAGTGCTTCCAGACCACAGTATTCCTTTGGGTGCTGTAATGGCATTTATGGAGGCCAGAAGGAAACTTCAATGTATAAAACTTTCAGCAAGGGTGTTTTAAAACCCAGAGTGATTTTGTGCCATATGAAAAGAGTATCATAGGAAAGATCAAGACATTTTCCTAAAGAGGGCTAAACTTGTAAACCAGAAAATGTCGTCTTTATTTCTTGACGTTGATATATTGCACAAACATTGCCAGAACCAAAGTAGCTGCAAACTGACTTTCCAATAAATCCAAGATATAGTTGCAGTTTAGTGTAGCAAATCCCCAGACAGAGAAAGGCTCAGCAATGAGACACTTTGGAAACAACATCCCTTAAATGTTTTAAGCATGTCCTCAATACTCACTCTATAAAGAAATCAAACAGGTAGCAAAATTAAAAAGCAGCACAAGAAGAAAATCAGAAAATCAAGGGGTTTTTTAGCTGAAGGTATTATAGAGAAAATTTTCACTGCAGAATTCCTGTCAGACACACAGATAGCAAAATGCACACAACTGTGTGCTAATCACAGCAGCATCCGGAAGGAATGTCATACACCAGGAAAAGCCCTCTGCTCATGTCAAAGAGATGTTGGAGTCCTGCTGAGCAAGTAACAGCCCTTTCTGGAGTCTTTCAATTTTAGTTAAATTTTGAGTCGCAGTGACTGGGACATACAGAAACAAAACTTTCTCTTAATCACAGTCAGGGACCTCAGTGAATCCCAAAGATCTGTCAAAGACAAATGTAAAAAATAAATTAGGAGCTAGGTTTCCAATAGATGTATATTATTACATCATATGGATAAATTTTGCAAGGGCAGCCTGCCAAATGAAGGTCCCCACTGTACTAAGAGCTCAGGAACAACAGAAGTTAAGAGAATCCATGTGAGAGAGAGGCTTTATTAATGGCACAGCTGCAGGACAGAGCTGGCATCTTATTAGGTACTCCTAGTCCCATCGTGAAATAGGAATCTGTAATGTTCATGCAGCTACTTGTTTTGTGTTGCTGTGGCTAAGGGAAAAGAAAACGTGTGGGTGGATTGTCTGGTGGATGCACATCGCAACTGAGATAAAAATTCTGATTAAATATTTAGACTTAGGGAAAACAAAGGTGATTTGGGACATAAACTGAGCTGTGTTCTTGATTAACAAGGAAATGTTAATGCTTTCTTCAACGAGTAGATGGCAGCAGTACCATTTTCTGCTTAAATACTCCCCTGTAGACTATGCTTTTGTAATAGGTGGACAGAGAAGAATGAAAGTCCCTGTTCTGGAACAGGCAGCTGGAGGCAAACAAAAGAAGGAACACAAATAAGTGTAGTTCCTCTAGCAAATTCAGCTCAAGGAACTCATAAGATTGCTATTTGGTACATAAACAAACATCCGTGAAACAAAAACATTTTTTCTCCCAAATAGGACTTAATTATTTTCTGCGGATGAAAAGAATGAATTCTGCCTCGGGTCTGTCAAAAATATTCTGGCCATTATGAATCTATATGGAGCCAAGAAGAACACATACAGTGCTTGCATAATAGAGGCAATAATCAGGCTGTGTGCTCTTTTGTTTCCATTAGAGTGCATAGCTTTGCCTAGACCAAAGGTAAGAACATGTCTGGCATGCACGAGTCTGTGCATAGCATTGCAACAGTTCTGTGGATTTCTGTGGCAGAATGATAATTATTTATTTGATATTCAACGAGATTTGAGAATTTGTCTTCCCATTCTGTCTCCAAAGGTTGTCCCCACTCTCTACATGTGAATGGTTTTTCTGCTTTAACAGCCAAGAAATAAGTAGCCTTCAGGGGCTGGAAGCCTGACTGCTGTCTCCCTCTGAATTTGGAGAACTGCAGCTCTGACTCCTGTCCCCAGCTGTCAGCCCTGTTACACACAGCAGAGAGGAACAGATGATGGCCAGATAACAACTGGAAGGATCTGCCTGTATTAATCCAGCGAAAAGCAGTAGTGTTTTTGGTTGTTTAGAAAGTTTGAGTATCATGGTTTATTAGTATGGATGTAGTAACACAATGGCTCAATATTGGAGCTAACTACCTTCATAGTGCCTACTAAGTGGTTAAGGTTGGGGGCTGTATGCCAAAGAGTGGCTTTCAATTGGAAAACTGCTGTGCTGGAGCCACCAGCACACAGCAGCTCAGTTTACCTTCTCCTGCTGTGTGCAACAGTAGTGGTGTGCAGGCACAAGGAGATGTGACACAACTTTCAAAGCTCACTCCAGATCATGGTGTCCAAGACTGTGGCTTAGATTTCTCTTGTATCACATTGACATGCATATGTAAAGATGTCCTTCCTTTAATTTATATCATAAGCAAGTCCCTGGAACATAGACACAACAGCTTTTGGGAAAGCAGTTTGGGAGAGAGACATTTGGAATATTAGAAGCCAAATAGACAAGAAGAGATACACTGGGAGTCTGAGGAAGAAGCAGCTTTCAACAACCAGCTAACCTAGGACACAGGACAGATATATGCACTTTTCACAAAGGAGGGGATATATACTGGGTACCAGTGAAGGACAGGGCTTTTGATGACACCTGCAGAAGGTAACTGGGGGGAAGGCAGTATTAACAATTGCTGCAAGAAGAGCACAGTACCAGTCTTAATGTGCTTAAAGCATAAGAATTTTGCTTGAGAGAGCATGCATTTCATTTTAAGATGAATCAGTGTTGGTTTAGGTGATGCAGTTCTGCCTGTGCTGTTCTGGGTTTGACATGAGACATTTTCAGCAAGTTGTTCAATATGAAGTTTTGTTTTTCATTCTTCCTATAGAAAGAAAAAGAAAACTGTAATTGCAAAAAGTGACACTTGTGTATAAAACAATCTTGTGATCTGGTGAGCATGCTGTTTTCTGTACCTAGATAATCTGAAACAAACCAAGGGCTCCTTTGGACAGTGTAATGCTTAGGAAAAGTTTTCTGTGGTTCTTTCACTTGAGGTTTATATCTCAGACCTCATTTTACACTCCTAAATACAAAATCTGGAAAATGTTAAGTTCAATCATCTGAATGTAGACAAGGAAATTTCTATGATGCTAAAATGTTGCTTATACCTTGAATATTTAGCTAAAGAAAGAAGAGATCCAAGAAGTCTCTTTGAAAAATTAGAATAAATGAAAAGGCAGAAATCCAAGGTAAAGCATGAAGAGTGTTAAAAAAGGTTTACTTGAAAAGGCCAAGGTGAAATATGACGGAAAATCAGGAAGGAGAGATGCTGACTGTATAGATTACTTTTCATTTTTTTATAAGGGTATTTACTGTTGTGTCTTTTGATTCAGCCGTTGTTATTTATTCATACAGAAAGTCTTATGTAGATTGATATACTGCCAGAAGTCTACAGGAATAGACCATATAGGTCTATACATACAGGTACAGAGCTAGCCCATATGAGCTTAGAGATAGACAGTGGGTTGGCTGGGTGGAGAGCAATACCAATACATCCACTGGGAATGGGAAGGACTTGCTACATGAACAGGGGCATGGGGAAATTTGAGGTACAATGCATGCCACACTTGTTTCCTTTTATTTTTTTATCTAGTAAAGAATGACTAAACGTAGTTAATCAGGATTGCTCTGAGGTTTGCAAATGGCGTTTTCCTACATTATCCCTATTAAATTTTTCTCCACTTTTTTTTTGAGAAAGAATTCTGTAGAGTGAAACTACATTTACCAAAGATTTAGCATATGAACAACCCAGACATGCCAAAGGATAGAAGCAGATGGTTTGTTCATAAATATGTAAGAGGATTCCCATCCATTCTTTCTTAATAGTTTGTTTAATTTTTTCTTCCTATGTTTATAAAAAAAATGGGGAAATACTCACCAATGTTTAAATTAAATCTAACAAAAAAGGTGTTATCACAACCATTCAGCATCCAGTGATGCCAGGCTATGGTTTAAGGCTTACCTTAGCTGACCTTAGTAGTGGAATCATTTAAGGATTAATGAAAGGCTGTCTTATCACACAGGAGGAGGGGAAGCTGGTCAGTATTTTGTGGAAATTAGTGCTTTCACCCATTGTTTTACCACACATCAGCCTAATCAATTTTATCAGTCTTATATATGCTTATCCTGGGCCACACAGAAGGTAAGTAGTTGCCTCAGGACTAACAAAGGATGCAATGTCTGAGCTTGCCAGAGTTCTTTCCTAGTGCTAAAAGTTTCTGTTGTAAATGAGGCATAGCAGTGACATCTCAGACTGAACAATGCCTTCAATTTGTTAATTGACTTCCGGACTGCATGGTGTTAGCAAAGTCATGGAGGTTTCAGTGATTTAAGTAAGATAATGATAGTCAAAAAGGTAAGAGACTCATAGTTGCCCTTTTGCTCACAACTCTGAATTCAGATTAGAAATCACAAAGACAAAGCTTTTCCATCATTACCTCTTTCCCAGAATTTCAATTTCTGCTTAAAAAAACCTTACTGCATCATGTTTTAGTTCATCTTAATCAAAAATACAGCATCAATGCATGACATGCTTACCAACTGGAGCCATGAAGAGGTGAAATTCATACTGAAAGGATGTCTACCATAGTAATGTTAACAGAACAGCCTGAACACCGCAGGCATCGCTATAATCTAAAAGAAAATAGTGGAATACATAGAAAGATACCTGGTGAGTTTCAGATGAGGGTGACTGAGCAAAAATGGGTGCAGCAAGAGAGGTATCTGGCAGGGAGGGGTAGAGACATTGATTTCTGAAGGGACCTAGTTTGGTGTTACTTGATATCCACAAATGCAAACTGTTGAAAAATTTGCTAGTCTTCAAGTTTGTAACAGTCCACTTAACATCCATTTATTGAATATAGATCCTGCAGGTCTGCCTGAAACATTACAGCTGTTTGGTACCTGCCATCCAGAAATGATCACTTCCAATTTAGGTCAGGAAGGCACTCCTGTTCCTTTTAAGGTCTGCCCCTAAAGCCTACTGTGCTCATCCTTCCTCCTTTCTTCCACAAACCCTTTACACATTTGTCTTTACTTCCCCCTGCATGAAACCATACTATTTAAGTACTATTTGCAGTACTCAGAGATTTGAAATACAATGATGGTAAATTATTTAGCAAACAATTAGAGGAAGGAGTGCAAACAGAGCCACTAATTTCCAAAAGTATCTTTAATCGCTTGCTTCAGGCTCAGAACCCCAAGCAAATATTAAGATAATTAATCGTTGTCAACTTGTCAGTCACATCAAAAGCACCTTCAGTCAATTATGCAAACGTGTCCCTCATACTTCAGAAGGTGTGAGCACAGCTACCTGCTGTTTCTGTCAAGGTCACACTGAATTCACAACACTTTTCCCATAGTGTAGAAGTTCAAATCTATTCTGATGGTTCCTTTAGGATTTTCAAGCCTTTGTTCAGCAATCGTTATCAATGAATGAAACACTTGCTCTATATCTCCAACGAGTACTTCAAATATAACCTTTGAATAACCTCCAGTAATTGGTTGACAGATGACATACATGTGAGTTTGGATGTAAAAATTGTTCTAACAAAATCCAGACAAGCACAGAGACATAGAATTCATGATCAAAAAGGTAAACCAAGGCACCTTTCCAGAAGGCAGCTGTTCCCATGCTTTGTTTTTCAGAAAAGATGTTAGCTTATAGAATTTAGGAGTACCTTATCACTTGATAGCAACATATCATGCCTTCAGTATCTACTTGAAGCATTAAATATAACTGCAAATTGCTAGTGTTGGGACTCCTTGGGATTCCTAACATCCTGTGAGACGTGCTTTCCCCCACCCTGTTTGAGCAATAACCACCAGCGGGTGTGGTGATGGCTGCATCCAGCTTACTTTGGACTCTGGGGATAGATGGCAACATGGTAGCCAAGGGCTGTCTGGAATGGTGACCCAGACATCTTGTTGATGTGCAAATATGACTATAAGTCACTTATTTTACTCTATAAATAGCGGGCAGCCCAGGGCCCACTGAGCTCTTCTGTATGGCAGCAGGCTGCATGCCAGGATCTCTCCTTTAACAGGAACACCTCCCAAGATTACTACTCAAACTTGAGAGATCCCTTCCCACAACAGATCCTCACTAAGTGATTAATAGCATGATGAACTTTGACATCTTAGCTAAGTGGTATAAAGGACTGATTGTGCACACATAATCCTTTAGACATAAACTGTTGACCAAGTCAGGACTAGGAGTAGGATCCAGCTGCACCTAGATTCTTCTCTGAGAACGGTTTTAGAAAGCAAGAAGGTCTATTCTGAACCTCATGACTCAATGGGAGGGTCTCCCTGACAGTTTTGTCTGACCCTGTTCTCTCTGTAGTAAATAATCAAGTGTACCCTGCCATCGAATCTTATCAAATCACTGTCATTTCCCATTGAACATTTGCTCACTACTTTGTATGGTTGCTTCTGTCGTACGAGTCAAGCGCATCACTCCATCCAAGACACATGCATATCAATCTATCTATCTATCTATCTATCTATCTATCTATCTATCTATCTATCCATCTATATGAGAAAAATCCAGAAGCAATGTTGTTGGAAGTGCAACAACATCCCCACTGGGAGAGCACTCTCTGGGAGGAGTGCAACTCCAAAGACCCATCTCCATTTTGGTACATCCTCATAAACCTCCCAGGAGGCAGCAAGCAACTAAACTTGTTCCTTTACTGTCAGTTTTGCTAACTTAAAGCTATAAACCCACTTTAGTTCTTTTGCTGGGCATTGTTGAGCACTACGTTTGTACGTAACCATTGTTGCTTTTAAATACAATGTAAGTGTGGTTTAATGCATTTCTGTGGGATTTCATTCTGACTTCTTAGTGAAGGAAAGCAGCATTATCAAGATGGAGCTGTACGGTTTGTCTTCTGGCACAGGACTTGACACAAATCCTGGCATCATTATTTGCATGTGGAGTGCTTCATGTATTAGTGCTAAATATAAAGACAGGGACAGAGTGCCTTACTACCTTTCTCAAGGAGAGCAGCCGTGTGGCTGCTGCATAAACACTGTGACCTACAAACGGAGAGTGCAAGCATTAGGTTTCCCAAAAAATTAGGCTCATAAAAGTTATTTTAGCATTACTTTATTTATCACGTGAAATCCTCGACCTCCACTGCTCAGGCACTTCTAGCATTCCAATGGCCAGCTTTATGCATTCAGACTTCTTGTCTCTGAGTAACTCATTTCTACCTCTAACAGAAGGAATTAAAAAAAAAAAAAAGAAAAAACAAAACCTTAAAGCATCTAAGTTTAAGTAGCTCAGAGCTGCTTCACAGGGCTCTGAAATGATTCTGTATTTGCTAACCCTGGAGGAGGACGCATTGGGAAGCAGAGTATGGCCTCCCCTCACCGCCAGCCCATCAGGCTGGGGAGAGTCAGCAGCATATTGGAGGGTTCCTGGGCCTCACTTGTCTGGTCCTCTGGCAATGTGTTGGCTTAAGCCTCTGTTTGCTCAGGACCTCTGCACTGCACTGTAAGGAAGCCCAGCCCTAGGAATGCAATTTTGGAGACTCGGTTGTTTTCTGTTTACTTACTTTTGTGAGTCTCGCTAGAATGCTTTGCAGTTGCATCCTCAGAGCCTGGAGGCCATCCAAAAGAAAACAGCATTGAACCTAAACTTCTTTTGGGCTCTGGAGCTGATGCTGCGTTTTGGGAGCTAGCTCATGCCATTTGCAATGAATGGCCATTTTATGCCCTGGAGCACATTTATTGTGGGATTCCTTTCTCAGGATGAGAAACTGCCATGGCTTTAAACAAGGGGACACATCTCTTTGGCATCTGTATTCTTCTAACATCAAGAATGGCAAGGGCTCTCTAGAGACAGGTTTCACTGTACATTAACTTTTGCAGTGTGTCAGCTTTACGGTGCAGTTGGAGAAGTCACTATCCGAGCTCAGGGTGTTAGGACAAAGCATACCAATAAGATAATAGCATTTTCTGGATTAGCTAACATGAGCCAGAAATCTTGGTTGACTCTTCTCTGCTAAAGTCATCCTGCGTGTTTACAGGTCACAACAGCTTAAAAGGCTTTGGTGGTCACTCACATAGTCATCAAGAGGTGCATTTGGCCCAGAGACAACTCGGAGCTCCCTGTCGCTGGACAGCAGCAGAGGCAGCAGCTGGGACAGATGGAAAGTCATGCTTTGAGGTTAACGCTGATCCATGAGAAATAGTTTTGCACATACCGCAGCACAGTCAAGTAGTTTTGAAACTTTCTGAGAGATTAGAGAAAAGATCAAGAACAAAACTGAGTTTCCAACACATGAGGGACAGTAGGACGCTCAACAGAGAGGTTGGATCCATACTCTTATGTGACTGTGGCATGCAATTTCAGAAACCGTGTTTTTCCACACTGAAACTGCGCATCTGACCTACAAGTTATACAAAGCAAAGTAGGTAGCACTCTCATCACTGGCAGAAAAGGACTAACCAGGAGGCTGGAGAGAGAAAGGCACTGAGCAAAGTCAGCTCAGACAGCAGATATCATGGGAAAGGAGTTCAGCTGCCTAAAAACCTGAACTGGAAGCACCGTTTCTCCAATAATCTCAGAAAACAGGGGCAAAAAAGGGTTTAAGGCTGCTTGTGACTGGTACAGTGAAGAGGTGATAATTTTATCTTAGTTTGTTAGCCTTTGAAGAAGCAAGAAAGCTGTTATCACTGTAGGACCAGGCTACCGACTTGGGATCTCACCATAGTCCTCTAGCAGATAAAGTGGAGTATTGCCTAAACATTGTGTAATCTGGTACTCTAGTAAAAAGATGACCTCCCATGAAAAGAATTTATTGCCAGATTACTGCTCAATGAGACCTCATTCTTCATGTGTGTTCTTGCATGTGTTCTGTATTCACTAAGAAAATTGCTGCAGTTGGATGAGCCCTCAAAAATTGTCTTTGTGCCTTTTTTCACTGTCCAAAGAAGGGGACATTTTTAAACATTTTTAAAACAATCTCAGAAAGTATTTAATATAGAATATTACTCTTCAAAACTGCACATGCATCATTCCGCACTATTGAGTGGCTACTTCCCACTCTTGTGTGCAGACTTCAACAGTCATTTATGTTTAGGTCATGCACTTAAATTACATTTACATTGTCCTGTGAGGAGAAGGGATTTTGTAAGGGCACTGAAATCTGCTACACCTGCTCTTACTTTCTTAATGCAGCCAGAATGGTATAAGGAACATCACTGTACACTAAGTTTAATTTGTATTAAGGTGTCCATCTTCCTCAGAGGAAAAGATAGATTACTCTAATATGCACAGTTTTGTAATAACAAAATGTCTCACCTAAAATTGTAGCTTAGTTGATAGATTGGTTAGAAAGAATTATTCCCATGTAGATTCTAACATTGTATTTTAATAAATGTTTTAAATAAAGGGAAGACTACTTCTCATGCAGTTTTGCTTTGTTCTAATGAAATATTTACCATGCTGTAATTGCAGTCCATCCCTCAGGCAGAAGGATACTGCCAGCCATGTAATAAATATTCTACTATGCCTCAGCTAGTCTTTTTGAAAAAGAACTTCTCTTGGTAGGTAAGAGTTGTTTGATAATTGTTTGTTCTGAGATGACCACTAAGGAATTAGTTCATTAAATGGATTTTAGAAACAGCAGGGTTATAAGATTCATCCCATCTCATCACATTTAGCTATTCATTTATGCATTCAAAAAACTTTACTAACTATTCCTCACAGAGGAGAAACAAACCACATAAGTCAAATCACCAGGTTACTTCTGAACTGCAAAAGCACTTCATAAAATCACTTCCAAAAAATACAGGAAGCTCTTTTGAAAACCAAACCAAACCAAACCAAAAAAACCCTAAAAACCAACCAACCAACCAAAAAAAAAAAAAAAACACCAAACAAAAAAAAAACAACCCCCCCCAAAAAAACCCAAAGAAAGAAACAAACGAACAAAAAAAACCCAACCAAAAAAGACCAGGAAAGCTAGAGAGGGCAAACGTGCAGAACTAGATCCTCCCCCACTGCCGTAGCTCTGCTACTTGACTTTAATCAACTGGCACAAAATTTAATTTAATAATAATAAAGGGCATCAAAACAGGCCTGAGTTTATTTCCACACTTGAAATTCTGTAGTCAGTGTCCAAGGACAAGGATAGTGCACCTATTTTTGAGTCACTTCCATAGATCATTCTCACCTCTTTGGCCACTGCTGCCATCTTCCACTAGTGCTGATATGGGCCCAGCATCTTCAGGGTCACGTCAATATTGATTTCAGTTTACATAAACCACCTGTAAGTATTCCTGTAAAACCAAGTTACTTGCAGTAGTGGAAGTCCTTGTAATACTATAGAGAAGACAGAAAACCTCGCAAGAACTCCCATACTGCTTCCTGCCTCTATTACTGATCACAGTTTCTCTGTCATGGGAAAAAACATGGTGGCAACAGGCAGGGAGAGAACATGCAGCAGGAGCAAGAGTGAAGCTGTTCATTTCTCTCAGTTCCCTATCTTATTCTCTGCCTTTTCTTTCTAGGCTTTGATCTAATACTTCGATCTGACAAATGGAAAAGAACAGAGGATCGCCAGGAGGTAGCAATAAATATGCAGCAGTACTTTCCTGCCTTTAGTTTTCATCTTCATTCATAGCAGAAAAATTGCCTCAACATATTCTTCCTTACTGAATGGGGAGGAGGACACTTTATGCCAAACAGAGATGTATTTGTTTCCTCTTAAAAGAAAAGATCAGCCTCTTACTTCTGTATTCAGAAGCATGTATTTACAGAGTTGTTACATTGCCTACAACCAGACTTTAAATATTTATTGCTTGTGTGGTTTAAAAATAATGCAATCAGATGACAGGCAATCTTCCACAGATTCTCCCTCTGACAATATTTCAAGCCATGGGGGAAAGCCAGTAAGCTGGCTGGCAGCTTACTCCACAAACAGCTCTACAGGGGCAGATCCTGCTTGGATGCTGGGTTCCTCCACAACTGGGAGAGGAACACAAGCCTAAGTAGCCCAGTGCTTCACATCTCACAGAAAAGATCCATAGGCTCCCAAATCAAAAGAGGGGAAAAGGATCAACAGGATAATAATTTTCAGTTTTGAATACTCTTGATGTGCCCCACAGAGGGCTGGCTGGGTTACGTAGGGCTTTTGGACTGCAGAGTCTGTACCAGCCAGCTGCCAGCCCCCACGTCTCCCTGTATCTCCATGAAGGAGACATCCTGACCAGCAATGAAGACAGAAGTCACAAAGAAAGGGAAACATTCAGCTGCCCAGACTAATCCCCCAGCTTGACAAATATTTCTCTGCCCAGGAACAGCCACCAGTGTCACTGCAATAGGAAACAATATTACAGGAACCTGCAGCATGTCTCAAAGGACCATACAACACTTTCAAACAGCTTGTGTGTCACCAATGCCCAACATTCACTTTCAGGAAAACACTGATGTATTCATCTGAATTAGAACTACTGCTAAAACAGGCTAAATCCTAGGGACCAGTCAAACCTTCCCCCAAACACAGACTAGCTGTACAGTGTGGGCTTCCTCCATAGTCAAGTACCACCTGGGAACTGTGGAATACTTTCTGCCGATTTTGTTAACTTTACGGAAGATGGAGTCAAATGCAAAATTCACTTCAAAAGTTTCAACTAAAAATATTAACAAGCTTTTAGATCAAGGTTTCTGGTTTCTAGTCATCTTTGTGGGATATGGCAACACTTAACTTTCCTCTTTGTGGTGATTCAGCTACACGTCAGACTGAGCTCTATAAAGATGTGCAGTCTCTACTGAATTGTCCACAGTGCATGCTGCATTGTACAAGCATCTTTCTGAAGTGGAAGCTCTGAACCAAACAGTTAAACACAGGAAATGTATCTTTTTTTCTAGAAAGATAAGAAGTACTTGCAGAAAAGTGTAGATGAGTAAGTAACATCTTAATACATATGACGTCAGGAAGCTTTCGTGCTACTAATTTGATCATTCCACTTGTGACTGTAGACAAGAAAAGTTTATTTTATGTTTTGCCTTATGTCTTGGCAAGTTCAACAGTTTCTCCAATTTTCCTTGTCTGGGTCCTGCAGTTATGAAAGTCCTGATTTACTTTCATATAGAGGGAAATCTTTTTGTGCAGCACATGGGTTGCCAGAGGCTTGTTGGCTTATTCCAGGAAAGATGAAGTCATTACCTGTAATACTCTGTAAATACAAAGAGATGAGATCCAAGCACATCATTCTTCTCACACATGGGTGGAGATACACCAGTTGAAGTTACTATGAAAAGAGTATAAACAACTCTGTTAGCAGTGATGCAGCACCCAGGACTCACATCTCTAGCTGTAAGTATAGGGATACTGAAATAAATGACAGAATTGCTAAAGGCCTCTCCTGCCCTAACAAAGGATAGGAAAAGTTACATTTTCCAATGCATTTTCACTCTTACAAAATATGCAAGAATGCAGAAGTGTTATTTATGGCTTTTAAAAGGCTAGGACAAGCAAAATGTTGGCAACAACTCTGCACAGGAAGAGTCAAATCCATGTTATGAGGTAGCCATAGAGAATGGAAATAAAAGCATCATGCCTTTCTTTAAAGGAACAATATCAAAACATCTTGATTTCCCAGACACTGCAAAAGAAGAAACCATATAAGAAAAAGTTATATGCTTCAAAGCACATAGGCTAAACACAAGCCAAAATCAAAAACACTCAAGAGGAAAGCAAATTTTCACATCTCTTGTAAATTAAAGGCTAAACCAGCCAGCAAACAAAGGCTGAGAAGAGCAACGAAAAACTTGAAATAATGCCAATTAGATGGCAGAGAGAGAGGACAAGGGGAGATGGCCAGCAGTGAGCATCCTGTGCCCAGAAAACATGCTGGGAAAATGCCAGAAACAAGTGGCAGATAGGATTTTCATTCTGCTTAAACTAGTTTCATTCCTTGAGAGACTCTACTGTGCTGAACTGGATTATTTCAGTTTTACTCCTGAGAGTAGGGGCATTCTCAAAAACTCTTTGCACTTCTGACAGAAAGCTGGTATGCCTTAATTTGCCCAATTTTGTCAGATGTTGGTTTAATGGCACTGGATCTAGGTGAGATGACGGGGTTCACAGAGTTGGCCAGAGCTGTCCTCATGCCTTTGCTCTGGTGGTATCCCAGCCTGGGCAGAGCAGACCCCCTCCCACTTGCTACCCACCACATGCTCAGAGGGCAGCCACTGCAGGAGACTCCAATGGCACATGCTCATTTACATGAGGAAAACCCAAAGATTTATATACAACAGTAGTAAGTATATTAATAGCTAAAAGTAACACCGTAGTTTACTGCAGGAAGATTTCCTCTCTCCTTCATGTCCAAGGCTTTATTACACAAGAGAGCCATGGGCTGCTTTCACCTTGCATGAGCAAACTGTATCATCAGAAAATAGCTTTAACAACTTATGTTTCCAGAAAAGTCAGAGCTCTCTTCTCATGGGTAATGGGTAAAAAAGAACCAAAACCCCCTAGAAAAGTCCCATGCTCTGTCTAAGATACAACCTTTCTCCTGATGGCAAAGGTAAATCCTATCATCTTTTACTTCTCTTTGGACAAAACAGTTTTCTTTCTTCCTACTCCAAACAGTTCAGTAGTCCTTTGTCTCAGATTTCTCCCCGTGGAGATGAAGGAACAGGGAGAAACAAGCCCTTGCCCCTTCCTCAGCTGCCTCCATAGACCTCCAGCTACCACACCACACTTTCAGCTCTCCTCCTCTGAGACCACTTCTCTGTGTTTGTACTTTGAAGCTGGCTTTATACATCTTGTTTTCCCAAGCAGTCCTTGCTACCTCAGTGTACAAGTTTCAGCAGCATCTTAGCTGTGCCCCTAATGTGGCTGCCCTTCCCCAGGCTGCTCTTGCCGAGCAGGGTGCTCATGTGGCAGTTGTCTGTCTCTCTATAGTCAGGGGAGGGCCAGGGCCAGCACAGCAGGTCCCAAAGCTGAAGCATCTCTAGCTCTGGCCTGACCAGGAGCTTTGGCCTCAGATACAGGTGTAGGATGGAGTTGTGCAACAGAACATATAATTTTCATCACAGAATACCTTCAGACTGTTGTCTCCAACTCAGACTGCTTTTAAGGGCAGTCGCACTCACTGCAGCGTTCTTCAAGGGCTTCCCACTGCCAAAACAGCCAATGACATTGCATGACAATGTACCCTGAAAGGAGAATGACAAACAAATCTAGTCCCAGATGAAACACAAAGAAAAATTAATTAAACATGTGTATAAAAATAATTACATGCTACATAAAGACACATGCAAAGTGACATTTTACAGATGACTCATACTTCCTTGCTTTTTTCCAGTGTTTCCTTGAAGCCTGCCCTTAGTCATCTTGAGGGAAATGTATTTGCTTATGGAGCCATCTGCCTTCATTAAGAGCACTTGCCTGATTCCAGATCCTCTTCACCACCAGCACGACCACATCTGCTGTAACAGAGCACGTAAGATCTCAAGACCATCCACAGATCTGCCTGTGTCTTCCAGAGTTTTTCCAATCCCCTGAAACAAAAAACAGCTCAAAACCCATAGAGAATCACAAACAGACAGATTTATAGGACAGCAGCTTCTTTACAGACTGCTGCAAATGTTCGATTAGATTAGCTGTGACCTTGTGAGCATGAAATCAGCTTGATCACCATCACTAGTTCTGTAAGTAGAGACTAACACTGCCGGGAAAAATGGGATTGTACCAAACAATAAACCAAAGTGATGTCTTTTTTTCTAAGCAGCTTTATCAAAAATCTCAGAGGCCTCATTATAACAGACTCTGACATCCCCACCCCTCAGCTCTTTCTCTATTAACCAAAGTGTGTAAGGAAGGAATTTTAGAACTCCTTGCAATGCAGCACTCATTACATCATTGTGGTCACAGACCATGAATACTGATCTTCCTTTGGGGTTTACAGCATTTCACCAGGGGCTCTGATGGCTGAACTTCAGTTGTAGTGGGTTGACCCTGGCCAGACACCAGGTACCCACTAAAGCTGCTCTCTCACTCTCTCTCTGCAACTGGACAGAGGACAGAGAGAAAAAAAACAGCTAAGAATTCATGAGTAGAGATAAAAGCTGGGAAAGGTCAGTGACTGATTACCTTCATGGGCAAAACAAGACTCCAAGTGGGGACAATACTTATATTTATTACTAACAGGATAAGAGCCAAAGAGTGAGAAATAAAACAGTCTTAAAAACACCTTCTTCCACCCCTCCTTCCTTCCATGTTCTCCCTCCTCTCCCCCAGCTGTTCAGGGGGAAGGGGAATGGGGGTTGCAGTCAGTTGTTGTTTCTGCTGCTGCTCAGAGAGAGGAGTCCTTCCCCTGCTCCCGTGGGGTCCCTCCCATGGAAGACAGTCCTTGATGGACCTCTCCAGCGTGAGTCCATCCCTCGGGCAGCAACTCTTCCCAAACTGCTGTCCCATGGGTCACTCCTCCATGGGGTGCAGTCCTTCACGAATGAGCTGTACTGATGTGGGTCCCCCACAAGGGCCACAAGTCCTACCCGGGAAAAACCTACTCCAGCACGGGCTCACAGCATTTCACCAGGGGCTCTGATGGCTGCACTTCAGTTCAAGGGATTCTGGTAGCTTTTACCACCCTGCAGAGTCCTCTCTGTAGCTACCCTGGTACTGTGTCTCCCTCACTAGCCTTTTTTGTTCCCAGACAGAAGAGCTCTGGTGAGGGGTAGCTGTAGTACCATTACAAGGTGCGGATGTATTTCTCGCAAGCTTGAAATAAGGGAAGGAACAGAAATGGTAGAAAGAGCAAAACATGCCAGGCATGCAATAAGAACACCCCACAGCTGATTTGGTTGCAGGAAACGATGATGCTCAACACAGCTGGTGTCATTGGGGGTTGAAATGGGACCAGAAGATAAAATAGGGCCTTGGGCAAATAAGAGGTGTTCATTTTAAATCTAAGGCACATAAAGCAGAGAGAGGTAGCAATTTAAGCATGACTGTTTAGCTGTGATGTTTTGTAAGAAATCAACAAGGCTGATGTTAATAGCCAGGAAACCAGGAGAAGGGAGTTGCAGAAAGTAGGAGAGGGACTGAGAGGGAAATGAATGAGTGCTCTGGGACATTTTTTCCCTTCTTCTATTTCAGAGAAATACTTCTTTCAAGTTGTAATAACCTCCCTGAAAAGCAAATTGGACTGAATTCTTTAGTGCAGCTACGGGATGCTGCCCTGCTCCAGTGAAGCACTTAAGCACATACTTACTTTCAAGCTTATGGGCAACCCAGAAAGCCAACAGGACTATGCACTTTCTTGGAGAGAAATATGAATATAAATGCTCTGCTGGATTCAGACCTGGAAGCTAGATTCTGCCTTCAGCTTCAGTCATGTAACTTCAATAAAGGCTGGACTGACAGCTGGGAAACACCACCCTGTGTATACATGAATGTAATGAAAGAAACCTTACCAAAGGAAAGCTACTGAATTGGACTAATATATTTAACTTTTATGTAATAAAGTTATATTTTTCAAGGTAGTTTTCAAAGAGCCCTTGAATATGTCCTGTACATCCTTATTCTTCTACCACTCTTCAGGAAATCATATACATCTAAATGTACAATCTAAAAAATACTTATTTATTACAAAGATCTATACATTTTGTTCTGTGTAGCTTGAATTGATTGACACAAACAGATCTCTTTTATTTTTACAGCTGGATTATTTAATTTCTTTTCTTAAAACTACTTCTCAGCAATGACATATCAACAGTTGTATCACACAAGTCTTGACAAGTAAAAAGACACACAGAAGGAAGAAACCATCTGGTTGAGAGGAAGACTATCCATCCTCTGTACAGAGGACAAGACTATAAATAAAAAATTACTGATCTGAAAGAATATTGGAAAGTACCAGACAGACTGTTTTACTGTTAGCCACACTTCAGTACATCCTCCTGCAAACCCAGCATGGGCTAATGGAGAAACACTCTGCATGCCTATTGATTTCTTTATTTAGTTTCCAGGCAGTGGAATTACAGCACAAGGATCACTGTTTTCAGCCGTTTTGCTTTATTCTGTGAAGTGACCAAAAGGTATACAAAATTTTTGAGCTCATTTGGCAATTACAGAGATGTGTCAGAACCAAAACTAATTCTGAGCTGGTATTAATTATGGTGTTTTAATAACATGAGATTTTGACCTTCTTCAGGTTTCATGTCATCAAAACAACCCTAATGTTAATTTTGTGAGGACCCTTTCTTTTCAGATAAGCAACAGTGTTTGAATCAATTCAGATTACTAACCTCTACCCATGAAGGTCAAAGAGGTTGTAATCCCCCTGACAAACAATGCTGGAAAACTGGTAACAACAAATTAGAAGGAGGTTGAAGTACTTAACAACTTTTTTTTTGTGTCAGTCTTCAATGGCAACCTCTTTTCCCACACCTCTTGAGCGGCTGGACAGCAGGACGGGGGCTGGGGGAGCAAAGTGCCTCACACTGTAAGAGAAGATCAGGTTTGTGACCACCTGAGTAACCTGAATGTATGCAAGTCTATGGGACCTGATCAGATGCATCCCAGAATCCTAAGGGAATTGGCTGATGTAGTTGCCAAGCAATATATCATTAGATTGCATAGGAAGAAATTCTTTACTGGCACAGGTTGCCCCGAGAAGCTGTGGATGCTCAATCCCTGCAAGTGTAGAAGGCAAGGTTGGAAGGGGGTCTGATGTGGTCTAATGGAAGGCATCCCTGCTTACAGCAGGGGCGGGTTGGAACTAGATGATTTTTAAGGTCCCTTCCGACTCAAACCACTCTATGATTCTATTGTGATTATTAGTATTTTATTTCATTTAGTGTCTCACATGATGGGAGTATTCCAGAAATTACATGAAGGATTTTTGAGCACTCCAGGCACTGTGGATGAAACATGCTACTACTATAAGTCTTACAACACCATGTCATGAAAGTCACAAGTCAAATAGGACTCATGACTTAAAAGCCAAGCTGTACTTAAAAATTATCCCTAAACGATCCAAGAACTTAAACCAAATAGAAAGAAATTTTAGACAAGAGTATCAGCTGGATTTCCAGACCTTCACCTGTGGTCATCACACCCACACTGTCACATGGAGGTGGCAGGAGTCTGAGAAATACAGATGCAGAAACCCTATCCCTTTTCAAACTCTACCAAGAAGTGAGACAGCTCCTACGAGTACCAACTAAGGACTTTGGGTTTGTCTAGTTTGCAGAAAAGGAGGATAAGGGGGGACCTCATTGCTCTCTTCAGCTTCCTGAGGAGGGAAAGTAGAGAGGGAAGTGCTGAGCTCTTCTCCCTAGGGTCCAGTGATAGATGGCCTGGGAATGGGTCAAAGCTGCATGAGGCAGACATGTCATTAGGGAATACTTCTTTATCAAGAGGGTGGTCTGGAACAGGCCAACAGGAGGTGGTTGATGTCACAAAACTGTCAGCGTTTAAGAGGCATTTGAAAAGTGCCTTTAATAATGTCTTCTAGCTTTTGGACAGCTCAGTTGGACTAGATGGTTGCTGTAGGTCCTGTAGGTCCTTTCCAACTGAAGTATTCTAATCTAGTCTAAACTAGTCTAGTCTATAGGAAAATACACATACAGGAAATCTGCAGCATCACACAACATCCTCAGAGGCGTTGGCATGGTCCCATTCACGAAGACACCTTTTCAGTCCGCTCAAGTCAGACAAGTCGTGACTTCTGGGAATGGGAATAACACCAGGTGCTGCCAAGGGCCCCTCAAAGCTCATGAGATGCACTTCTCTAAAAAAATGTGTTTTGAGGAGAGACATTCAGGACCACCTTAAGAATTCACTGTCTGCTTTTCTGTTTTATAATACACATTGCTTTATTTTTCCTTCTTCAGCATGGTAATAAAAAACCCAGCCAAACAACAACAACAAAACCCAACCAAACAAAAACAAACCACTGACAAACAAAGATGTGACAAGTTTTTCTTCTGGGAAGCATGAAATGGGGAGCTCTGGTACCAGTGGGTGATAGATAAACTCCGTGGAAGAATGAGGTGGCCACTGATTGCAGCAGGACTTCAGTGCTGAACATAAACCTTTCAAAGCCCATAGACACCCCAGCCATGGTTCCCTGATGCCCTAGGTTTTGCCATAGTCACTCTCACCACAGCAAGGCCATCAGAGCATGTAACTCGATTAGGATGGGAAAAATGTGCATGTTCCCCTCACTCCCCCCGAGAGCACAAGGGACAACATGGCCAACAGCCAGGCACGGGGAAGAGGAGGCTGTGTGCTTGCAGGTTTAATTTTGTACCTCTGAAGACTTGCTACAGTCTTGTCAACAACCTCTCCATTCCACCTCTCCTTAGTGCTCCCAAACTCATGGGACAAGCAGTCTGACGCAGAAGTTATGTGGTGAGGAGTGGTCTGAGTTTATGAAAGATTTATGAGTGACCAAAAAAACCCACAAAACAAAATGCATGGGGGAAAAAAAAAGCATTCATTGCTGAATAGTCCTGAATACTCTGCTGATTGACATAGCAATTTTTATAAGCCAACTTTCAGCCTCCTGCAGCCAGCATTGCCTCTTGCTGAGAAGTTCTGTTGTCTGTGGGACAGTGTTTCCAGGGTGGACCAATGCTGGAGCGGAGGCAAGGCTGGGGAGGTTCCAGCTGCCTGTATACAGGCTCTGGTTTGGGCTCCATATCTAGGGCTTGCCCATCTCAGGGAGGAAACCATGATGCTGGAGTTAAATCACAAGAGCTATGAGGTTTATTGCTGCACCTGAGAGGTATCATCTATTTGTGTGAAAGTAAGTGGAGAAACAGGAAAACATAATGGAAGAAATCAAAGAGCATTAGGAATCTTTATTTGATACCTTCTACCACATACAAGGACTACTGATGATTGAGAGAGTTCATCTGAACATTGTAATCCAGGTAATTTTCAGTGAGCAAGTGATAATTCAACAAAATGTTGGGTTTTTTTTCTCTACAGAATTTCTTTGATGCCAATGAAAATTCATGCAGGAAATGGGTGGGCAAAGGATTACAGTTTTTTGGAACTGAGTTTTGATTTTAATCTGAACCAACTTTTCAGTCTGAAATTAATTTTTCTATTAAAAAGAAAAATCGCCAGAATGTCGATATGTTTAAAACATATAAAACCAATTTGCAACAAAAAAATTGTTTGTAAATGCCATTCTGTGACGGTCTCTGAAAATCTGAGGTTTTTCTTCAGCTCAGGTCAAAAACCATTGCAAAGAATAAGACTGAGTGGGTAGAAAAAGCATTTTCTTACCATCTCTGATGATAGGAAGTCACAGCAATGGGAGGAAAGCCCCAAGTTAGTGTGTTTTAACACCTAAACACAACAGCAACAGTTTTGCATTGAGTGGTGCCAGTGTTTGGTTATCGCCTTGATAATAGCTCTGGCGGTATTTTATGCCTTTGCACCAATGAAACCAGACATGTTAGCAGTGGTGATATTTCAAATTTTGTAAAGTTAATTACCTGATTATTATTGCCTTTCATAAAGTGTACAGGGCACTGGGCACTTGGTCTCTCAGGGTACACCAAGGGCTGCTGCCCTATGGGGGAAGGTCAGCCAGGAGCTGAGCACTGCCTGTGGTCATCAGATTTTTTGCTTTGCTCTGTGAATTGCAAATATAGTGCAATGCACTGCTTCAAGGAGTTTCACAGCTGGACTCTTTTTTTCTAGGAATAAAAGAATGTAATATTGTTCTCAGCATCATATCAGGGTCACTTGGGCCATATGAACAGGCTCAAGAAATAAGACTCCTTCTTTTGTGTAAATGGCTGTATACTTTCAACCTAAACTTGTAGTGAGGCCTGCATAATTGTACAGTGCTCTAGGATGTGGTGTATTTCTCTTCTTGATCTTTAAAACAGGAGATGGGTATATATTAGGAAGAGGCTTGTAAAACTTAAAAAGCAGCAAAGGATGCAAAATCCATTTGCTGGTGTTTGCACAGCTTAGTGAAACTCTACATAAATATTATTATACAATCAAATAGTGTATTGGCTGATGGTAAAACATAAAGGAAAATGCTAAACATTCAGAACTGACATTTTTTAAAGCTGTTTAGGGAAATGCTTAGTTTCTGATAGAAGATGTAGGTTGAATAATCCTCCATTGTCTTTATTCTTTCATTGGTTAGGCAGGCCTTAGCATCATTCTCATCAATCACACAGTCTGAAACAAATCAGCTGAAAATAAGGTCAATGAGGCAAAGCGAAATAGCTCGTTGTACAGGAAATTTCCTATTTTCCCCTGTCTGATTAGTTGCATTTTTGCTACAGCCAAGTTGTCAGCTGTCAACTAATGCCCCAAACCCGCAAATACATATTCATATGCATATTAACTGTAAAGGAACTTAGCCCCTTAGTCTGAGTTATGTACATGCATAGTCTTAGCAGAGTGAGCTTCTAAATTATGACCTGGTGTGTGTTACGCAATGTCAGCAAAGATGTAATGAATGATAGTTGTGGGGTCTCACTTTTGAGTTTGAATCTGCTAAAAATGCATATGTCTAACATTGTTTTCTTTTTGTTAATGCAAAAATTTCATATGCTTCTCAATTTGCTGACATTTGTTTGAATACACGCAGACCTAAATGATGAAACTTTGTCCCATAGAATTCCTTTAGACTCCAGTAATAATGGTATCAAATTATAAAAATACTGCTAACAGTTTGCACTGGATGCAAAGAAAACCACTTGTCCTGCTCACAAGTACAGATTAATAAAACATTGACAATATAATCTTCACTCTTTCCTTTTGCATCCAATACTAATGCTTTTGCATTAGCCATCATTATTACAGAAACAAGAATAGTATCTGCAAAACTAAAATTGAATTGCTTGGTAAAGAGGAAAAAAAAAAGCAGCACATTAAAATTTGAAAACATATATAGTAAATTTTAATTGATATTTTAAATTGACAAAGCCAGAATTATTTATAAAGCCTTTCCCATTAAGTTTGCAGGAAGTAAAGGCAAGAAATCATGCCCTGCTACACAAACATTTTATTACATTTACCCACCACCAATTTCAAACCACCATTATACCGTTGGTCCTCAAGAAGGTAAGTATTGTGGAAAGCAGCCAGCCTCAACTGCACTATCTCTGGCTACCCATGGCTTCCATATGGTGTGTCTTGCTAATGCTGATCCCTTAATGCCTTGCTGCCAGAGACTAACAATGCCTGAGACTTGTTATGGTGAGGTCTTAATGATTAAGATATCAGGACCTTTAATATGTTCCTGAAAACCTGGCTCTAGGAGCCATTTGAGCATAGCAAAGTCTCAGCATCACAAAACAAGTCTTCCTGAACAGTGATTGAGCCTGTGGAGAAGCTGGAGTCCAGGTAACTAACTTGCATTTCCCAGACTATGAGGGATGATGGGAAGAAAAAAGGTTCCCATCGGTGCTCCAGGCGGGTGATGTTGTCATTGTCATGAGGAAATGGATGCTCCTGCTGCTATTTCTGCTGCGTAAGAAGGACTTTGTCCCCTATTCTAGGAGACTAGGGAAGCCCAAAGCTGTTTATTTCACTCAGGCGGAAGGAAGCTCTGCAACTGCCACAAGAGGGTCAGAGTGCTGCAAGGATCACCTTCACCTGAATTTGGACTGGTTGCAGAAGAAAGGATCCTGATGAGCATAGCTAAGCACCTCCTATGAACAAGGCAGGATGTCCTTTTCCTTTCACTCTACAGAGCCTGGGATCCAGGCATTTGTACAAAACCCTGCTGTATGGGCCAGCTGCAGCCCAGAGTGACTCCCTCACTGTCATGATGCTCTGTCAGTGTGAGACCACACACGGAGGGTGGTGTGCTGTGTGCCATGCCCAGGGCACTGCACAGGTGTGTTTCAGGAGGAACAGGCACCTCTCCAGGAAATGGCTACATTATGTAAAGTTGTTTCATTTGAAAGAGGGTTTTCAGCCCTACAGATTGCCTTCAGCATCTGAGTCCCCAGGTGAAATGCAAGTAAGCAAACCTAATGCTTAAGGCAAGGAAAGTCTTTTTGGATACCAGATGGTTCATATGTAGATAAAGGCATATGGATGCATGTGGGATTTCAGCCTGGAGGGGAGGGTTCCACGCTGAACAGGTTTTGTTTCTCTTGGATCAGTGGTGGGGAAGAAAACCTTCGCTGAGTCTATAAGACCCTTTGGGAGGAGCCTCCAAAACACACAGCCAGGCATGGAATCAGTACAGGTTCTGCAGGGTGTCTGCAGCATATCTGGCATATCTGCTGGAAATAAAAGTGAACAGAACCTTTTGTTGTTGTTGACTGTGTAAAGTACTATTCCATAAATTTGTAAATCTTTGTAAACCTGTGCATTCTGTTCCAAACAAGACAAAGCCTCTCTGTAAACAAGAGGTGCTTACATATATGTGCAGTGTTGCAGAGTTGCCAAACACTACTCTTGGGAAGGAAGCCAGACACTCAGAGGCCTGGTCAGTGTTTTTCTTGGAAGATTGCTGCTGGAAATTGCTGCTAAAACATTTTCAATTAGGTTCTTTCTTTGAATGAGACATATTCCAGAAAATTTCCAAGGAACGATAACATTTTTTCTCCAAAATCTTGGCTATATAGAAACAAAGTACTCCAGCCAAGCCTCAAACTAATTAGTAATTTCTGCAGTGTTACCTCCCTGGAGTTTTAATTCAGTTAATTTTTATCCCTGTTGCCCACTCTGGGCTCTGTGTATGCCATAATTCACACTGAAATGTTAACTCTGACTCAAGCAATGAGACCTTCTGACACAGATGAGACCTTGGGGCATTTGGAGTGAGCTCCAGGATACAGATTAATATAATATATGCAAATACAGGAAACATGGATTTTAAAAAAGCTTCATACTAAAGTTTTGTCATCGTGTAACTGAAGCTTTCTTTTGTATTTGGATACCTGTTGAATCAAAATTTTACCTGTGGGTCAGGGGAGGGATGGGTCTGGGAATTCAACAAGCAAAGTATCTCGTAGATTATCAGACAGTAACAAGATGGTGATTACTGACTGTCCTTAAAATAATAAAACTCAGCCCCATAGTAGACCTTTACACCACAATAAACCCAAACAGCTGCTTCCAGAGGCTGCCAGGCTGGGTACATGTTAAAACTCTCCTAAGGCACAATGAGCTGTGCACTGCTACAGAGGTGCAGGTAGAAGGAGGAGAAGGTAAATGACTGAAAGGGCTGCCCTGACAGCCAGACACAGGATGGTACATTCCTGCATGAAGATGTTGTTCCTGAGATGTTGTTTTCAGTGGCAGTTGTAGGAATCAGAGAAGATGGCAGAAGCCTGTATGTCTGCTTTCTCCTCACTTCGTTGCATGTATAACATGATTTAAATATTTTTATCTTCTTCCTTCTTAAAAGTGTTCTGTACCCACCAGCCAACACACCAGACACTAGCAAGGAGAATGTCACCTTCCCATCACCTCAGGACAATATTTTTCACTCCCCTAATACAAACCATCAAAAACTAAATAGGATAATTTAAAAATACAATCATATTCTTAGTTGACTGAAGCAAAAGGTGATGCTTTAATATCTTATTAAGATATTGGATATTAATTTCCTTCTACTCAAATGCAAACATGGAAGTTCCTGTCACCACTAATGGACTAATATTTTATATTAAAAAATTTTTTTTGGAAACTATTTGCATTACCTACAATTCAAGCCAAAAATGAGACTACCGGATTTTTCCTTGCCAAAGCAGATTTACCATTCAGCACCTGTAATGACAAGTTTTATTCATCTGTTTATACAACAGTTACTGACTATAATGTATCCATGATATATATGTTACCTTGTTGAATATTTCTTATAGGTGCATGCTGAAAACTGCTCACATAAAAAAAGCATGAGGGTAATTTGGCTTCAGCTGGCACTCAGCCAAGAACAGGCCTGCCCACAGCTGCCTGGGTAGGCACACCTTCAGATCTTTGTATAAAATATTCCTCTTCCACAGTCATTCTTGAAAACATACTTTTCCCATATCAGTGTTCATGAATACCAAATAAAAGGTAAAGAAATTGCCCTTGAAGGAAACTCTTCATTTTTATTTAACTGAATACTTAATGAATCTACTTAAGAACTTGCCCCAGGATATTTCTAGAACTATCTGTGAACAGAAACCTGTAAAATTAAAATATTAAGTGCTAAACTTTTTATAGAATGGGATAAACCTTCCTTCCTCTTTCAGAGGAATAAAAGTCATATGGCAAAGTACACAGCACGTGACTGCTGCTGGTGAAGTGTGATAGACACCTGAACACACTGCCTGCATCAAGACTAATATGCAAAATAAAACAAGAGTAAACATGAAGTCCTTATGCTTTTTATCCTCCAGTTCAGTTTATTTGGGCTCTTTGCAGTGCGAGCCTTGGTGAAGGTTCTAGCCCATGTCTGAATGAGTGCAACTGTGATGAGCAGCGAAACTTCCTACTTTACTTTGGTGGGTGAGGTGTTCTGTATTGTTTTACAATGCAGAGCTTTAATTTGTAATATTAATAGAAGCCCTTAATGAAATTTGATTCATTAAGCATCTTCAAGCCCACAAGAGGATGACAGGTCATCATTTGATGCAGAGGGAGGCAAAGAAATATCTGGCATGAGAGCTCATCTCTTAACTCAGACGCTGCTCTATCCAGGCTTCCCCTCTAGAAGACGAGTATGAGCCTCAGGCAGATTGCTGCAGCGTTTGCTGGAGGAGGAGGAGAGGTTCAAGAGGAATAATCTGCAGAGAGGATCCTGCCAGGCAAGAGGCAGGCTGGAGATAGGCAGGTGCCTGGAGCATGTGCAGGTGTGCTCTGGGACATGAGCGCCAACACCATTGCCACAGGCTGTGCACAGCAGTGGTTTAAACAGAAGAAAAAATGCCAAGTGGAGGAAAATATATTTTAGCTATCAGGATGATCATAGTGAGTTATTTCCTTAGAATTATCAATAAATAACTATAAGTTCAAAACCAAGATCACCCTCACTCAGCTACACTAAATGGTGCCACTACTGTTTCTTGCCCTCTCTGAGATCTGCAGCTCTACCAGCACCGTAGAAACACAAATGATTCCTCAGCCATGCTGGCATGCATGCCACTGTCTTTCTGCACCATTCCCTGTTTTCAATCTCTGCTCATTTTTTCACCTCTCTCATCATGTCATGCTTTCATTAACATGAGATTACTTTTGCTCTTTTTTCCCTTCAGTCTTCATACTGGATTTACTGACCTTTTCCCTTCTCCTAATGGCTTTGTTATTGAATGAATGATAACACAACAGACTATCACCTCTGTTTATAAGAGGTGCCCCTCAGGGTTTTCCAAGCTTGCTTTTATATCCTGCAATGAAATTCTGTATTTTTGAGGCCATTCCTAGCCCCTTGAAACTGGTGGAAAACTTTTTACTGATTCCAGAGGGACATGACTGATCACTAAAATCAATGAGACTCTAGGATCAAACATTTTACAGCTCCAGCTGACTTCAACAGCAATCCTCCTTGTGCATCTGAGGATGCAATCCAAACCACAAGTCAGTAAACAATTAATTGACCTATTTTTTAAGAAGATATGTCAGAGTTAATGGGCAATGTACTTAGGCAGCTTGAGGCAGAATTGAGGTCTCATAATTTTAATGCTTTGTATATTTATAAGTACTGAACTCTGAAGAAAAATGTTGAGCATCATCATTGCACATTCCTGTCAAAAACACAAGTCAGAGAATTTCACTGCACCAACCTCAGTTAAAGCACATGTCAGAAAAGCGAAGAGTTAATGATCCTCACATTTAAAATACAACTCTGTATTTACAGTCTGGATTTCCCTTAAACCCCTTACTATAGGCTCTTTAAATTTCTCATTTCAACTGTAGAAATTTCTACTGGCTTCTCTCAGCATAAGTACTTAGAGAACGTGACCAGATTTTGAAAGCCATAAATTCGATGAATTTTGTAATATTCTCTGAGACTCCTCAATATTCCTTTCATTTGCTTTTTCTTTTTTTAAGCAGAGCCTTCTTTCTGCAACCAGTCTCCAAAGGTCACCTTACAATGTTTTGCTATTTCCCGTATTAAGCAGCAATGCTTTTCAGCTGACATTCCAACTTCAAGTCATGCATATGAGCATGATGTGAGCTTGCTTCAGACCACAGTGAGAGGGCTGCAAAAAAGACTGCTGTATAATTGCTGAGAAAAACAACATCCATTGTCAAAAGGGGCACTTCATCAAACAAAATTTAGCTGCATGAATACAAGTGTCTCCAAATGTTTGGTTCATGCTAAAAATATAGCACATTTATTAAAAATATATATTTATAAACATTGGTATGAACAGACACAGATGTTAAGCAAACGAGAAAGGAAAAATAACCATGTAATGTATTTCTCCCAACATTTTATCAGGTTTAGGCAGACCTTGCTCAATGGAATTGTTTTTTTCATGATTGCACCATATGTTCATTCTAAATAAAAGGCTTGTCAGATTCAATGTAAGTAAAAGCAAAAACCAAGAGAAAAAAACCATTAGACCTAACAGACACGTGATCTGTGCTATGAAGCTATCTTTAAGTTCAATCGTTGCAGGTATACAGCAAACATTTCTAATTATATATAGTGTACAGTTTCTTTATTTTCTTTTTTTTCTTTCTATTTTTCTTTTTTTTTTTTTTTTTAAATTGTGTTAAAACAACATATCCCTGGTGGATTTCTTCAAAGCTACAGCTTACATAACTGCAGTCATTCTCCCCCAAACTGAAAACCAAACCGAAAGGGAGAGGGCAGGACAGAAGAGTTAAGCTTATTACTGTGTGAAAAAGTCTTGTTAAATTAATTGTGCTTCAGTCTTCGCTGCCTGCAGGCAGTGCTTTTATGATGTGTTAATATAATACAGAGTCAATTCTGATTAAAGAACTTGTCAATAGTCAGCAATGTTTGTTGTTATTCTTAATGACCATTTTATCTGGTCTATTTGCATGCCTCCTAGTTTACAATGTTGTGTAAATATACACAAAAATGATCACAATGAGGTTCAGAATTGTCCCAATAATTCCAAGCATTGCCAAGATGGTTTCTTCTTTGCTTTCCTTTTCTTGACTGCCTTTATCTTCTTCATTTCCACTAGTGATTACCATCTTGGTGGCCAGTTTCTTTATCGTCCCCTTCAGGATGACCTAGATTTAGGAACAAAAACATCAAAATGGGTTGTTAGTTTGAGTTTCCAAACTCATATGAGTAGTGGAGCCAGTTGCCGAATTTTTGCCCAGTAACACATGGGGTTCATATTTTTACTAGCTATTTAGTAAATGCTTAATTAAAATGATAGTTCAGCTAGCCTGTAGTGTACTTATAACCCTCCATAACACCCTCTGCTTAAGTGACAGCAATCATTCCTAACACACATAACTCATCTGCAATGTCATTGTAAAACTGGTTAGAAGTGTACTGACAAGGTGTGACTCCACTGGCATCAGTGGGGGCTTTGCCTGCACTGAGACTGCAGGAGACCATCTTGTCACATTGTGGAGACCCCAGATTTACACTTCAGTACCAAGAAGCGAGTGAGATAAATAAAACTGGAAAGACCTTATTTCTTTTCAAGAGGAAATCACCAAAGACAAAGGCATTTTGTCTCCTGACGAGAAGGCAGCAGTGACTTCCTAATAAATAATTCAAAATAAAAGCAAAACCAAAATAACATCCATCTTGGCTTTTATTTTCCTCATTCTTAATGTACGATGAAAAGTTACTTGCAGTGCAGTGAGCTGAAATGTATCGATCTGCCTGCAGGGAGAAAACAACCATTTCCCAAGCAGCAGCCCTAGCCTCTGAACTGCTTAAAAAAAAGAAGATTCCTCAAATGTGGGATGAGCCCTTACTCCCAGCACAGCTGCAACCACAAACAAAGAAGCTTCCTTGGTCTTCCAGCCATGGGTAAACATCTGGTTGTTTGGATAAATTCTATGTATCTGTGTTTATCTACTGCAAATTTTAATCACATGGGCAAACCAGAGTGTCCCAGAAAACTGAGAAAGGTTGGCTGATTTCCCAATGCCTACTGATCTGCCAACATCTGGGTTCAGGCAATGTCCTGCTGTTGTCTCCCAAGCTATAAACCATCTCTCATCATGTTTCTGCTGTAGAAAGCACTGGTAGGATGTAGGGAAAAAATGCTCTTCCAGAGCTCCTGCCTATAAGGAGGGATTTGGTTTGATCCTTTAGTGGACCCTCATTCCTCCCTCCACTAACTCACAGAGCAAAACCACTAGATCCTGTGCAGTGTATATACTGAGAGTGGTGATGGTGCCCTGAGAGCAGGCCACCACCTCTGTGGGCACATGTCCCCTCCAGCTCACATCACCAGAGGGGAGCCCTGACCTGCAGTTCCTCCAAGCTCCAGTGCTGCGCAGTTGAGGAGCAGCAACCAGAGTACTGAAAGGACGGAAAGGACTGGGAGAGGCGAGGAAGTCTTGCAATGGAGAAACTGAGAGGAAAAACAAAGAATCCAGGCAAAACAACCTGTATTTTGTCATATCTGCAAGTTGTTCATATATAGGACAGTAACTGCTGGCAACTTCTTAGGAAGTGGTGGAATCACAGCAGCTGCTAGTGGTAAGGTAGAAGTGGGGCTCTGCAGAGGTGCCACTGGCCTTTGCACTTACACTTGAATTAGAATTTATGTGTTTTATCTTATTACAACCAAGGAATTCAGGGGAAAAAAAGAACAAGGGAGTCAGTAACCGTAGGGAACTCACAGTAGACAACAGTCAGTGGGAGCAGGGGGCACCAGGCAGAGGGGTACTGCATCAAACATCAGAGCATGCTCATTCAACGGGTCTTAGGATAACCTGCCCCAGGAGAGTAAAGTTTCAGAGGCACCAGGTGCCTCCCAGGGATACTGGTTCCTGCTATGCCTCTTCAGGTTTCCTTCCAACCCTTGGAAACTCCCTGGAAAGAACACAATTCTTTCAGCTACAGCCACCTGCAACTCCTGCAGGACCTACCTCTTCTAGCAGCAGAAGGGTTTTGTCATATTTACCCCCAGCTAGCGTCCAAAGGAGGGCTTGGCTGCACCTGGCTACTTACCTATCTTATTAATTGCCACTGTGCAGTCAATCATATCTTAACAAGCAACTTGTGTCTGGGAAGTCACAGGAGAATTCCTACCAAAGCCATTTACAATAACGTCACAACCCAAGCACATCCACTCAATGCAGCATCAGACCACAAACCCACATCTCAAGATATGACACGCAGCCATTACTTCACCCACAGAGCCATGAGTCATTTGGATATTGTGTTCTTTTCCCCTTCAGTAAATGGAGGTTTTCCCTCTGGCCAACTGTTTGCATTTCACCATTTATTTGAGAAATCCACTGGGATTACAAATACAGTCTAATAAAAACCCCAGGCCTGGAATGCAAGGATTTGAGGGGAGAGTAAAGTTCTTTCTGGCTGGTTCCCACAAGAGTTGAACATTCTTAATTCAACACTCCAGTTCTCATAGAAATATGGTCACACCCAAACCCTTCTGGCTTGAAAAAAGCCAGAGAAAGTATAATAAATCTCTCTACATCCCATGATTTGGGCAGAGTTTCCTGTTCAAATCAACACAAACTCACAGGAGTGGTGCAGAGCCCCAGTTGGGGTGACTTTGCACATGAACTGAAGCCGCTGGCACTCTTAACTTTGCTATGGTGACCTTGCACCACGTGCACTGGGCAATCCTATTTCTAGGATTACTGTGAGAAGAGGTAGCATGGGGGTTCAGACAGCATCTGAACCCCTGTCTTTTCTTAAATAACACAAACTGCAGCATGAAGTTAGTGTCAAACTTTCCTGCAGAACACTAGATCCTAAAATTAACATAAATCTAAAAAGTACCTGAATAATTCACAAAGAAAGAAAACATATCAAAGGTTATTAGATACAAAGACAAAGCCTCTGGCTTAAGAAATCCTTGAGTTGTGAATTTTTTGGAAGCTCAAAAACCATTCTGGGGAAGTACCACCACATCCTTGCCTTGTTATTAAAGTCTTTCTCAGGCACCCATTACTGGCTAATGGGAAAAGTGGGGGTCCTTGGGCTTCATGATCTCTGTTCTGAGGTCGTACAATCACTTTTTTCCTCTTTGCAAGTTGTTTATTAGCAAGGAAATACTGAGTGGTTTCAAATTTAGACACTACCAACATTAATTGAACTACCAGATCATTTCTGTCCTGCTAAGGGACACTTGATTCCCCACTTAACTGAGGGAGAAGGTCCTCAGTGTGATGCAGTGAAATATGTGCAGAGAAGCTGGTGGCTGAAACATGAAAAACATAAAGGATCAGCAAAGAGGCATCAGTAGTTGAGAGTTTATACGTGGGCTGATGCACAGTGTGATTTGTTAGAGGTCATCTCTGTGTACCTATGTGTTGTATTTGGCTTGGGCTATGATGCAGCCTGGGACAGCATGAACCGTGTCCTTTTTGGATGAAACTACACCCAAAGATGTGCTCCAGGAGGTCTTTGTGCACTATGAAAACTTCAGTCCATGACAGTAGGTGTCCAGACAGAAGCTGGTGTGAATTAAAACCCCCAAAACATGTGTAGTGTGGGCATTGGCACCACTGGTTTCTCTGGAGAGATTGGTCCAGAGGGTCCACACTGCTCCCTATTTTATACATTGCCTAAACTACAAGAGGGAGCACAAAATGGCTTGGTATTAAGAGGAGTTTAACATTCAAACAGAACATGACTGGGACCAAATACAATTATATTAATACTTTGCCAAATATAGCACAGTTGAAATCAAGGTAAGCATTGACTTTGAACTGTGAAGAGACCAAAATCAAAATTACTTCTCTATATGTAAGGACTGACCTTGGGAGAAGAGGAGCACCCTCCTAATGGCTGACTCAAGCCTTTAACCTTCACAGATCTTATGCTCAGAGCGGTATTCTGACTGGCTGGGGTTTGTGGGTGTTTTTTGCTATTGGGGAAATACTTGCTGTCAGTTTTAGTATAATTACCCTAATTAAGAAGATAAAAAAGTCATCTGGCTTTCTGGGTACCTTTTCTCAGCCTTTATTATTCTTTTCCGGAAATTGATTTAATTTCTTTGACATTATTTAATATTTTTATGATTCTTATGACACATTTTTCCTTTTATATTTTTCTGGTGGTACTTCATGCTTGTCAGAAACATTCCTTTTTGTTACTCAGAACTGCTGCTAGAACTGCTGAGATAGGAGGTCTAGAGAGCACTAGATTTACCTTTTTTTTTTAAATAACTATACTTCTTATTTAATTACTACCTCATTAGGAAAGTGCTTTCCTACCACATCAAAATTAATGTCTTTCCTACTTCATTTTGTATGATTCATCATTAATCTAACATCAGCCTTTTGAAAATATACATATTCTAGAAAGCTATCCATTAAAAGATGGATATTCCATGTATTCTGCATTATACAGGGAGACGAGGACAGTTCAGTGGTTTGGACACTCCTTACACTATTCATGTCCTTGCACTACTGCTGACTTCTATATCTATAGAAAATCCAGTTAGTCTCTCTGCCTCAGTTTCTCGTCTATGGGATTCTTTGAAGAACAGACTATTCAGCCTATGGCAGAAAATGATCCATAATAAAAATGAGGTCCCAGAAATACTTCTAAAAGAGGGAGATGCTAACATGAAAAGTTTCAAACCCAACTGTGCTATAAAATATACCTCCTACCCCTGTGGGCCCTGCTGCACATCACTGCCATTGCAAAGAGTCCAGTGAACTAGCAAAAGCATTTCTAGCAAAAGATCCTTTTTGTGTCTCTTCACTCTCAGTGTGACTGATCTAAAGGTGATGGCTTGATGGCAGGACTTTGGAAAAGGCAGCAGCAAGTGCACGTTTGTGAATTTACTGCAGTATGTTTGTCACATTGAAGATACAAAGCACATCCCTCACAAAGTACCTGCCCTGACATATCTGACAGCTTTTGAATATGCTGGCACCTTGACTTGATCTTGAAAAAGTTTTGTAATCTTAAATCATTTCTCTTCTAAGTCATTATTTATAAGCTCCCTGAAGAGGCTGTGAGTGCAGGGCTCAGCCAGCAGAATCTGAGCTCCTGGGAAGTCAGAAGAGGGGAGGGTGGTCCAGGCTCTGCCACGGGCCCTCAGCACTGCTCCTGATCAGCCCCATGCTGTCATGTATTATCTGGCACCTTGAAGAACAAGAATGGAAACTTCTGAAAAGCTCACAGGGTCAGATGCTCAGCAGCATCTCTCTCCCAAGTTCAGCTCAGACACCTCCGTTTACACCGGCTGGGGATCTGGCTCCTTGTTTTCAATCTACCTTGAATATCAGTGAGCGCAAATTTTGTATTCTTAATCCATAATCACAGACAATCACCAGCCAAATTGTTTTGATATTTAAACTTGTTTACAGTCCCCAGGCTATTAGTTGTGATGACACATTAAGAGATAAGACAGCTTTAATTTTCTGAGGATAGTTCCACCCTCTGGGGATAAGAAATACTCAGCGGAAACTTGTTTTCATTAGCAAACTGAAGAGGGTACAGAAATCAGACTAAGTGGAGTGTGAGTTCAGGTGCTGCTGGAGTTGACACCTTCCCTTATCTCACAAAGTGGTGCTTGAATTACCAAACAGGGAGGAGAGGCTTCTCGAGGATTTAACCCCACTTGAACATCATGGCCAAGCGCAGTTTTTTCCTTTCCTCCTAACAAGTAACCTCATTTTCCTCCAAGGGCAAACTTGGGTATTTGGGTGCTTGGCTCCTGAATAGTCCCCAAGCAAGATGCTGAGCAGGGCAGTTAAGTGCTATTGCTCGTGATGTGAGGGAGGAAGGTGCACTTGGCACACACATTTGTGCTCGTTTGCAGTTCTTTTTCTAGGGATTAGATTGGCATAGTCTCACTTCTGTGATGACTTTGTATCCGCTTCTGATCCTTGTGCTGTTTTGACTGGACAAGTCCTCTCCTAAACTCTAGTAATGCAGGATGTTGTCAGCTATCAGTCAAGATCCTGCTCAGGGAAGCGCTGATGGGTGCAGGGGTACACATTTGCATTTATTTTTAGAGTTGGATTTCAGGGAACTGAAAGGCACCATCTAAATGCAAGATAAGGCCGAGAGAAGCTCTGGAACCATAAGAAGCTTGACTAAAAGCTCATTCAGACACAGCAGCATGCACAGGTAGTGCACAGTATGTGTGAACAGCAGATGAATTGAAATGGAATTAGCATAAATTGATAAACAGTAGAAATTAGTATACCTATGAAAAGCAAAGACCTGCCATAAGAGAAGGGAGAGGGAAAAAAAGGAAGTGTGCCCAGGGAGAGGTCTTTCATTAGAGATAAAAAGATCAGAAAGAGCAGGAATGAGAGCCAGGTTCAATAACACACCCCAGCAGCGAGCAGAGACCAGTGCCTAAAGCGAAGAGATGTCTCAGTGGAGAGAGGACACAAGCACTTATGTAGTCCTCAAGCAGGAAAATAAACCCACATCAGCCTGCTGCTATGCTGCAGGTTTTAGTCAGTGGGAAATTCTTGCTATTTATAGCTCTACAGTCAGGATATTTCCAAAGGTCTCAGCAATGTGAAACCCCCACTAGAATAAAGGGAAGCACTCAGCAGCAAAGAGGTTACTCTGAGAGGGCAGAATTCAAATAAGTAATGTATTACAGGGCTCATCCTGCTCTCCACCTTGGGTTTGATCCAGTTTGTTCTGGTAGCTCTTTTCATCACCCCGGGCAGCTCAGAACTCAGTGGAGGCAAAGGACTTGCAGCCAGTTTTACAGCTTCACCTTCCTTCTCCTCATTTATGTCTCTGGGACCACTCTCAGCCCTGAAATGCTCAGGATACCTAAGCTCTATTGCAAAGAAACTAGATATGTTCAGTACAAATATCCTTATCTTAGAAACAGAGCTCTGTAGCAGAATAATGATCCTCAAGCACTAGGCAGTTATTACAGACCCTTCCTACCTCTGTGCAGGCAGTGCTTTGGTTCCTCCACCTACGCCAAAGCCTTCCCACATCAGGATTCATAAGGCTTCATGAGTCCTAGTTTGTGAAAGAAACAAACCTGACTGAAGTGAGAATAAGTCACCCTTTAACCCATAGTCCTCTCCCCTTTCATATGTGATGCTCTGTGAAGAAAGAATTGTTATTGATCAAAATTAAGTATTTTTAAAACACGGCTCAAAGCCTTTATGTTTAAAAGCCAAAATTTAACAAATATAGAGATTATTAATTTTCTGGTTGGACCTAAAGAGTGGTTACATTTCAATATACTTCTGTTTGGTTTAGATTGGCCTATTTTGAGTTCACAACCCATTTTCCTCATACACAGCACTGTGCTTGTTGCTTGGTGCTAGTGCTCAGAAGCAGATGTGTTTGACTCTCAGTGGTACTGTAGCACACACTTGCCTTTTTCCTCCTTTTAAATACTCATTATTTCTTTTCAGACCCTTAGACTTCCACAGTAGAAGTTGTGCAAGTATTGCTCAGTTTGGCTAGAAAAAAGTCAGATGGGCCAAATTCTACTTCTATTTATTGCTCACATAGAGGAAAATTAAATCCTGACTTGTTGGAAGGTAGTGACAATGTTCTCTCACATTCACTGAAATCAGAGTTCATGGGCTGCCTCTCACAAAGGTGGAAATAAGAAAGTCTGTAAGTTGAATAGATACGAAAGTTGGTTGAGGAAATGAAAAGCAAGGAACTTCATCCCAGGAGTAGTCAGGAGTTAGAGAGTGAATAAAGCTATTTTTAGTAGCAGCTTATTCCTTGACTTTGGTACCTGATTTTTGTATTTTTATTTTGGGATTTTGCAATCCAGGCTCTTCTATAAACCTGTCCCCACAGTATCCTCTAGCAAACAGGTCAAAAGAGAATTAAGGGACTTCTGAAAAACTATCCACTTGTTATTTCAACCTGTTTCTTCATTCCTCATTATGCAATTTGGGAAACAGTGAATAATTGGTTTTTATTCTTCAGACCACCTAGAATGGTGTAAGTCTCTTACTATGTCCCTGTAGCCATCTTTTTTCCAAGACTCAAAAATCCCCATCTATCTAGTCGTTTCCTCATACAGAAGCTATTCCATGTTTTTGGTTATATTCTTGCCATTCTCTCTGACTTTCATAGTTATGTAAAAGGTTTTTGAAGCAACAAATGGTTAAACCTTTCTGGGCTTCTGGAATTAATGTAGAGCCTGTGTGCTGAAGATGTATTGTCCTTACTCCAAAGATTTTGTCATTTATACATATCAAGGTTGGCAGAAAGGATACTTTTCATTCAAAGATTATTAAAAAAAAAAGAGAAAAAAAGGCTAATATCTCTCCCTCCCACACATGTGAAATTATGATAGAATAAAGATTTAAAGTTTGAAGAATTCTCTTAGTCTTTTGCCCATCCTTCGTGAGGTTAACAAAGCAGAATAATAAAAAAACTATACTGAGCACACCTCAATGCTGACAAATTCAGTTATAAAACAAACAAACAAAACAAAACAAAAGAGAGAACCAACCAACCAACAACAAAAAAAAAAAAACACAAAAAACCTGTAGAAACCTTAAAATTTGCAATTTTTTCCCCCAGATAACAGTTTTATCTGCTGAAAAAGCTATGTGGAAGAGTGAGATGCTAAAATATCTCCATCATGTCAGGGCTCAACACCTATTTTTCTATTTCAAGGGCATCTCCAGGGTTCTCTTTTAGAAGCAAAAATACATTGAAGCCTTGTACAAGGAAAAAATGCAATATCCAAGTCTCAGAGTAAGACAGGTCTCCGTTATCTGCCAGAAGGCACATAACCTCTGTCATAAGCAATTTGAAGATCTGCCCTCAGCGCTGCATGTTGGAATGGAAACTGAGCTGCTTCAAAGACATTTAAGAAATATTAAGAGAAGGAAAAGTGACACAAATTTATATTAATTTGTTGCTATATAATATCTCTAAGTTCAGCCAAGGCCAGGAGACAATGTGGTCAGTAATGGATCAAACTACCTTAACCTCAGATGTGACCCCTCCCTACAAAACAAACGTACACCAGAAGAGCATTCAGAAGCCTGAGGGATATAACATTAGAGCTTCCCCAGGAAGGAGCTGTTAGTGTGTGGGGAAAATAACAATTTATAAAATCTAAAATCTCCACTTTTAATTCCATCTATATCTTTACTTCAAAATTAATTGTTAATTATGGCTACATTAAGGGATGCTGCAAATAATTCTAGCCAACTGATGCTTTCTGATTTAGGAAAGCTGTGTTCAGGGTTTTTTTTTTTTATAACTTTCTAAAATTTTAACTGTTTGGTCTGAAATTATACATGCCAGCCCTTTGTCCCAGAAAAAATATTTTGTAGGAAAAAATCATCCAGTTTTGCTCTTTATAAGAACGATGCTTGGAAACCAATTGTTTTATCCTCATAAAAACCTGACAACCATTTCTGTGAAATACTCATGTATCTTTAGTTTGAATCAAGGACTGCATTCTCAATTTTATTGTGGCTGAGATGGCTTGATGTAAGTGCTGAAGGTGGGTTTGTGCATCTGAAAATACATTTCTTTTTAAGTGATCAGTTTTGTAAAAGACATTACCTCTCTTGTAATTTACCTCTCTTGTAATTTCTTTTAGTGTTTAATTACTCTCTTAGCTCAATGCATCTTTGCAGCACTCCAGTAGGTTGAAATGACAAGATGAAAATCTGAACAGTACAAGGGTTTGATTTTGATTTTACAAATAAATTCTTTGCGGTTTTTTGTAATTAGTCTACAAAGAGTGTCCAAAAATACCACAGTTAAAGGTGATCCAGAAAGAATTCAGCCTCCTTTTGTTCATATGTTATTAGGTAGGCTTTAGCAAAGCACTGAATTTCAGCTTCAGTCAGAACACCGTGCATTTGCCATAGAAGAGGAGAAAAAAAAAAAGCTTTTGCTCATAGGATGCTTCAATTTTTATTTTTTTTTTCAGAATTTAAATGTGTCAGGAGACTCTGAGAAGAGGAGCAGCATTTTTTGTCTGCAGGTGTGAGACACTGCTCTGAGGAACAGGACAAGTTGTTCACACCATGTTTTCCAAACCTATCCCCCTGTTCTGTGTTTCTGGGAGCCTGCCTTGGGCCTCGAGGATGGAATATCTGAAAGTGGCAACTACTGGCCAGTAGTGTAAGGAAAACTAATGGGAATTGAAGTGTGGGCTGCCAGGTCCTCTAAAAAATTGCATCAGGCCCCCGCAGTTATGGATACTTGTAATCTTGCTCTTTTTTGCCTTAGGTTGCCATCTGTAATAGAGAGTAATGATACTCAGAATTGCTATTAAGATGTTGTAAATGGAAATTAGTCAGTGTTTGCATGTGGCAAGGACCTGCACGGTGGAACACCCTGGAATGCCCCAGCAGGAAATAATTTTGTCTTCACAGCAGAGTCTGAACTATGCATTGAAAATCAAATCAAATATTGAACTCACAAACTGTGTCATTTATTATGCGCACCAAGTGAGACAGATCCTGAGCAAAAATAGCCTATGACTGATGCACCTGAGCAAGGTGGCAAATTAATGGAGTAGAGACAATTTTGCTTACAGCATTTCTTAGCTTCAAGTGCTGAGCTGTGCAACCTTGATAATGTTCTTTTCACATACTGTTTTGTGTGTAATTATTACCTGTATCAGCCCAAATTTAAAAATAGATCACTTCTCTATTGAATGCCTCTTTTAGGACATAGTTGCAGCTGACTCTTAAAGGTTCCAATAACCTGCAACTCATGCTGAAGGCTACTGGCACTGTCACAACAACGCCATCCAAACTCTGAAAAATTTCAAAGCCTCTTTCAAAGTCCTCAGATGAACACGCCAAAAACGGAGGCAGCTGAAAATCCCTTGCCACTTTTAAAATACTAGACATAATAAGATAAAATAACAGATGATTTGAGGGAGAAGCTAGTTTCTAAAACAAAGTTATCGAAGTAGGGTAACACTCCAGGCAACCAACTCCCACACCTTTTATCATCATCCTTAGTCATTTATATTGGAGCAGCATGCGGCAACCCCTGCTGACGTCTGGGCTAGAAACCAGACACAGATAGCAAGAGTGATACCTAGCCCAAGCAGCTTACAAAATTACAACAGTAAGAAGCATGGGAAAGGGAGGGAGGAAGAACAGAAGGTTGAAGTGGGTTGCTGAAGGTCGATTTGCACAAACCTGGCACAGCTGGGAGAGCCAGGGCCTTGATCCATGGGAGCAGCTGCCTCTCTGGCGCCTGCTCTGAGCAAGCATGGCATGAGAGAGAGATGGTAGCTCAACTTATGCAGGTGCTCTGCTCCTGGGGAAATAAGCTGGTTGTGCCAGGAGTAACACATTTGGGAAAACACAAGAGTGAGATGACACATGTCCTCTTCAGGGCTTGAGGTGGCAGAGCAGAGAAGTGGGATTTGGGAGTGAAAAGGTCACGAACTCAGCAAATGCTCTGGTAAGGCCATTAGAATGGGCAGTGAAAAAAGGAGCACGGAAGAGCTGGTTTTCCTAACCCCTGTGCACTGGCACATTGCTATAGCAAGTGTCTGCTGTTGGGAATTGCGGCTATCACAGAGTCACAGAATGGCTGAGGTTTGAAGTGACCTCTCCAGGTCACTTGATCCAACCCCCTACTCATTCAGGGTCACCTACAGCCACTTGCTCAGGACCATGTCCAGACAGTTTTTCAGTATCTCAAAGAACGGAGACTTCACAACCTCTCTGTGCAACATGTTCTCCTGCTCAATCACTCTCACAGTTACATGCTGCTTCCTAGGGTGCAGAGCTTTCCATTGTTTGGAAAACGATGTCACCTGACATATGGAGCAAAGCCACAAAGCCACTTGGATTCTTTTTTTTTTTTTTTGACTATAGCTTATTCTTATTCTCTTTAAAAAGATACAACTGATATGGCTATGGATCTGGAGAGATTATGTGCATATGTCTTCCAACTCTATACATTATGCCTAACAAACCATGTTCTTCCTCTCTCTGTAGTGGGTACTGTACTATATAAGGAACATATTTTGATAGCTAATGTAATACAACATACACATCATGTTGCCTCAAGGTCATGGTAAATTGTATCTGTTCATGTGATGCATCTTGACATACTCTAATGTAGTGCCAGTAATTTAAAACAGTGACCATATAAAATGTGACTAAGACCAAGAACCCAGCTTTGAATTTCACTGATTTTTTTTGTATTAAGAGTATTCGCTAGTATCTAGGTAATTCTTCATAAGGATTTAGGGAAAAGAATGTACATATTGCTATATTCTTCTTCTATGGACACCAAGACAAGTTCCATTCACAAAACCTTGAGTAAAATTACTGCTGAAAGGAAAGCTAATCTGGATTTATTCCCCCAGAAAAGAGAGCCAAATTTCATCCTGATTTTTTTAAACATATAATGAATTCATTAAGAATATCACTTGCAAAAATAAAATATTCATAGTATCTGAATTATGCAAAATTGGCCACTGGAAATTATTGTGTGTAAGTCCCAGAACCCTTTAGAGAGCCCTGAGTCCCACTGAACTAGTGTGATAATTAAATAAACAACAACTTGCCTAGAAACAGTAGATTGGATAATGTTTCTTTCAACTTTATTTTCAAAGCAAAGTGTTTAACTCTTATGAATTGTAGCCCAAGATATTCTGCACATGTTCAGACCGACCCAGGTTTAATTCTAGCAGCTGTCATACCATCCCTACAGGACTGATGCTTTCTCCATTAAAACACTTTACTCACATTTGTAAAGTATCCATTTGGCTCTGCTTGTATTTTTAAAGTCAAATGATCCTCTAGGGAGTTGTTTATCCATTTCTTTCCCTTTCGTGCTCTAAGCCAGCATCAAAGAGTGGTGGGATGAGCTGACTGAGAGAAATGAGCATAAGAGTAATAAAAAAAAAGCTTATGATCGTGGACCATGTAAAACCCATGGAAGATGGAAACGCTGCTGTTCAGGCTCTGATGAGGGAAAGGACTTTCCTCACAAAGCAAAGTTGGGAAATGAACACTAATCTTAGCAGAGACATTCAGGTGTTTTCAGTTCATGACATTTAAGGAAATTCTAATAAATAGAAAAAAAGAAGTAACAGATTTAAAAGAAAAAAAAAAAGAAAAAGACACTAAGACACTCGGGCCAAACTTCTTCAAAAGCTAGTTGAGGGCTAATTTAAAAGACTGAACTAAATATTAATTCAGGTTAACCTGAAAATGGTGATCATACTCTAAGAGAATATCTTGATTTCTTCACTATGTAACAAAGAAATGGAAGGCTGCTGGATGGACAAAACTCAGTGCTGCTGAGAAAAGACACATTCTAGTGAATATTCACACTGGTAAACATAATTAACCTATTCAAAGATACAAGAGCATTCTTAGATATTATGATTTCAAAAACTATCTCCAATGTAAATTAAGCAGGCAGTTGTACTGATTAATGTTAGAGGTGAAAAGAAAAAGACTACATGACTGAAAAATTGAATGTGCAAAGTTCTTTAAAATACAGTGTCTCTCTACTACCCATCCAGAAAACCTGAGGCAGAGCAAGATGAAAAACTTTATCTAAATTCATGAAGCTGCCCACTGAAGCTCCAGAGAACCAAACTCTTTTTCTCAGTTTCCAGATCAGCACCCTGTTCTTCGGACCACATTGTCTCTCTGCACCATATAGTTTAAACTGATGCAGCTCAGCTTCAGTTTATACTGGTTGAATTCTTGCAGCATAAGCTTTTTAAGAAGTCACTTTGCAGCACCAACAATTTAATTCAGCTTAACAGAAACACAGAAATAGAAACAGTAAAATGTCTTTGACCTTTGCTGTTGGCTGTAATCAAACCCATGCAACAAAAAGAGCAGAGAAGAAATGCTGGACATACGTTCAACATGAAAAAATGTTTGGGGCATGTAACACAGTACACTGAAGAAAACATTCAGGAACAATTCATCATGCCGATAATATTATTCCCATAAGGCTGAAAGGGTCAGTGTCATGTTAGATTATGCACTGTACAAGTGCCAGCCATAGATGAAGACCCACCCACAGGCCCTACACTATTGGGCAGAAGGTCACTAAACACTAGCAATTGATCTGTGGCTCTAGAGACTCTGAGCAGGGGCACAAAAAAACCATCAAATAAAATCTGCAGGTTTCTTTTTGCTATTATACAGACTATTTTGCTAAAGAAGATGACTAAAGCACTAATAATTACACTGTCCTATCAATACAATGTTAATCAATGCCAATGATAAACGAAAATTAATTAACACAACTCAGAAAAACATTCTTAAACTAAATTCCTCTCTGTTTCCTCCTGGCACAAAAACAGCCTTCCAAAGATTTCTCTTTGTTCATTTTTCTCCAAAGACTTCCCAGGTGGTTAATTGCTTTCACAATAGCCTGTCTTAACTTAAGAACTCAAGGTAAGTCCTACTTTTCTTATCTTATCAGTCCGTAGCTCCTCCCAGATATCACCAACACAGGTAGCATATCTGACCCATGTTCTCCTCGTAGCACTGGGATTTTGGGTCACCCTCTAAACAACTCTTTTTTATGCTGACACTGAAAGCCATGTCGTGCATGCCACGAGTCCAACAGAAGACAGCGTTTTGTCACCCACGTGCATTTTTCTGTTGAGTTTGGAATGGGCATCACCTCAGTGAGACCGCAGACCTGGCTCTGCATCTCCGGAAGACTTTCAAGCTGCTGTGTGAGATTTGAACTATCCTTCTCAATTCTTTAGAACTCTAGATGCCAAGCACACTCCAATAATTCACATAGAAACTCTGCACAGTGACTGGTGACTGAAATGCAGCCAGCTCTGGAGTGAAGCACAGGTAGTTACAAACCAAAGAGCTATGCCAAAAGGTCAGAAGGAGAGGAAGGGATGAAGATTATTCTCTGAAGAGAAAGAGTATGGCAAATTTAGACTGGGAAATATCTTATTCCATGAATCAAAAGACATAAGCTCTCTTTGCAAAAAACTGGGGAGCCTAAAAGCTCATAACTCTACATTAGTACAGCAATTATATTAGCTTTCCTGTATTTAAAAAACCCAAGACAAAACTTTAATGCTTCTGGCTTTGATTTTTGAATAGAAAGTGAAAGTTACACTAGACAAACTCCAATTTAAAATCTCAGTGGGCCTGACAGCTGTGTTCACAAAGAAAGCTTTTTCCACAGTACTTAGTTTGTGGATTGATTTTAATAATGGACATTTTCTTCCTACAGATCCAATATTTATATTCCTCTTGTTATTTTGAAAACTCTTTGGGGTCACATAAATCTAACTGTATTATAGATAAGATAATTACACTTATCTTTGTTTCATACCTGTAATCGAATTAGGACCTATGGCAGAAGCCATAGGAAAACTGGTCAATCTATTCTGCATGGATAAGAGAGACTCCAGGTATTTTTCCAAAAGGATTATCTATTTTATGGAGAATAAATAAACTTTGTCAATTTTTCAGGAAGCTAATGTTTTGTCAGGAGCATTTTTTTGGCTTATTTCTGAAAGAAAACATTCAGAGGACTCCTGAGTCTTTCTTCTCAAGTTCATGACTCTCTTTCTTCTAGTTGCTCCCAAATCCTTCTTCCTTTCCTCAGTCCTAACTTCCCTGGAGCTTGCAGCACTGCTGAAGCTCATTGTGCTTAGCAGGGGTAGAAAGGAAGAGTGATGTAGGCTGGTTGAGTCCTACCAAGAAAAGATTTAGGGTTGTACAGCTCATAGCTACATTCAAACCCCCACAAAAATCCAAGAATCAGGCTTTTTATGGAAACCCACTGGCAGTGTTTTACTTTGAATACCGCTGCTTCTTGGACTACAAATGTCAAAAGCGTATCTGTAGTGATGCGCTGCTGCAGGCTGGCTTTGGGAAACCCTTCATAAAAATCTGTCAGTGAGGCTGGGTAACTTCTCTCCTCTGATGAAGTCATCCATTCTGGTCACAGCTACACTCTGCACTCTCCCTGGGGCTAAAGTAAACATTACTGAGGAGAAAATGTGTATGACTTACAAATACACAGCACTTCACCACATGCAAGTACTTGCAAATATTTAAGAACAGAATAGCTTTCTCATAGGTATCTGCATGTACCCCATGCTCAACCAGCATGATGACTTTGCAACCCTCAGGACACTGCACAGCTAGTTAAGAACAAACTATTCTATACTGCACTTGCAATCAATTTTGCCGGATGCTGTTGCCTATCTCAGGAAGGATGGTTAAGTGGCCAAAGCACTGGGTGGGGACTAGAGAGGTAGGGCCTCTGGGGTCCCAGGGGCACTTTCACGAGCACAGGGACACTCTTTGCAGTTGGGAAGTCGGTCAGCATGAATAACCCTGCCTCTGAGAAACTGTGTCTCTGTCCTCCCTGCCCATTAGCACTCTCGCCCCAGTTATATGCTGCTGGGACTATGTTGTGCAGAGCTGCTAAACATTTTATTAAAGCACATGATTTCCATCTTGTCAAAGCACTGTATGGGCTGCCTCTCCCTCAGTGTTGCCAGGTGGTAATTGCCAACCAGGAAAACAGGGATTTGCAAAAATGACTGTGCTTTATAGATGGCGCATTGCCCTCTCTCAAGAGCCATAATCCCTCTGTTAGCACATGTATCTGTTGCCTTCCTTCTGTTTTCTCGTTCCTGATTGCTTGTAAATGCTATTTTTGATTTTTTTTCCTGTGTCATTTTGCTGTCAAAACTGTAAACACTAGAATATTACTAGGCATCACATCAAAGGAAGATTTACAGATGTTTGGTCTTCATTATTTTTTAAAATTTTACACTTTTTTTTTAAACAGCACAATAAACAAGGTATTTAGAACCTCCCAAACACGGCGTATAAATTCATCCTGTTCCAGCTTGCAGTCATTTATAATTGGCATCAGCTCTTTCTCTGCTACAGTTACAGGACTGCTGCACACATAACTGTGCTGGAGGTAGATCCCACAGAGCCAGGTGGGAGCAGAAGTAAAAAGGCCTGCACCCCTCATAAGGAGTAGCTACCTGAAACCACAGCCATGGGATGCACTCCAAAGCCCGTGCCCTACCATCCTTCCTCCTTTTGCTTAATCCAGCTAGATACATTTATACAGATTGTGTAGTGCAGTCGTAAACAAAGACCCAAAATGGAGGTATGCTGTCATTTTACAAGGAGAAAGAAGAAATCAGTTCCTTTCATTATCAATCATTTTCATAGAGTTTTGTGGCTGACAAATGGGCTGCTAGAGAAAAACTAAACAAGAAGTGTGCTAAACCTTGGAGATACCCAGTTGTGGAGCAGCTCTTCTTGTACCAGTGGAGATGTGTCTGCAAAGGCATTGTGCAGAGACACAGAGATATGCCCTGAACATTTGCTGAAGTATGTGGCAGGTAAATATCTGAAGCAGGAAAGGAATGGAAAATAACTTTCAGGTAAAGAAACAAAGTCCAAAGCCACAATATGTTCATATTTTCTTCTGCAGCAACTTGGTTCAGTAGGTGTGATGAAACTAGCCAGTGATGTGAACCAACTGTGGAAGAAAGCAGTGGCACAATTCTCACTGACATCACCAGGTATCGGTTTAGGCTTTGAAAGCAAAAGTGCCCAGATGAGCAATAGTGACAGGAAAAAAATATACTTTTTAATAGCTTAATCACCTGAATTGCTAGCATATGTGTTGATGCCATATCCCTCTGTCAGTCCCTGAAAATGACCCACATAGTAAGTTATCAGCTCCAGTAACCTCAAAGAGGAGCACATGACAATGAAGATTCACAACAAGTCCCTTTCTTTTGTCTGTCCTACTCTTGATTAGTAACAGGTTGTACCAAGAACAGCCCCTGCATCATGCTGCAGCATCCCTTTCTAGATTAGGTATTTAAACAAAAGTACAGTTAACCCAAAGAGACATCAGTAAAGATCAGTGGCAAATTATCTGCTCTGCAAAAGGCATCAGAGATAAGTATTAATCATTAATACCAACAATCAGCATAAAAATCCACATGTAATTCTCATAACTGGACCAAGTATGTGGTAAAGCAGCCAGAGAAATTAGTTACTGTCTTTTTGGCATTCTATGTGCTTGCAGAATTAATTTTAGAAGTTCACATAGGATTGAATTCTCTAGAAGAGGCTCCTTCTCTTATCATTTGTACAGTATGTACCCTGTCAGACTGACCATCTCAATAACTGATATTAGCTGCAATCTATGTGATAAGCACAGGACAAAAAGGCTCCCAAATTTTAAGCACAACTTCCTCTTGAGTAGGGTTCACATTCTCAGAGGAGCTTGTTCTGAGCCTTGCAGCTGTTCTGAGCACCTGCATCTCCTGCAGATGCAGCTGGGCCAAATCCTGACAACGGCTCACAAAAGCAGCTTCTGCTGCTGCCTCTTGCCCATAGCCAAGGAGAGTAGAGAGCTCTGCTCTACCTCACTGCTTTCCACGAGTCCTTCAGGACTTGAATTACACATGTGGTATAATAGATCCAAGAGGTTTCCTTTGAGCTCATGGTCCTGTGCAAGCATAAATCAATGTCTGTATTCTATGTGAAAAGCACCAGTTTTGCATATTAGCTTTATCACCCTATCAGTAAGCTAGAAGTAGTAAGGCTAAATCCTGAGAGGGTTAAACCAGTCAAACTACATCAGTGAACACTGCCTGAAAGTGTAGACATTGTTTGGCATATATCTTAAGCTGTCAGGAAGAGCAGCCAGTGAGCAATGCAGTACTTGACCTGTCAGCATGATACAGATCATTTACATAGCTTTTTACAAACATTAACAGATTAATCCTCACCTTGGGACACACAAGCAAGGTTCAGTAGCCCTGACAAACAGATCTGGAAGCTGACTCACACAGTGGTTGTAACCTGATTTCCAGGACAACCCAGCACCCTTACATCTTGTAAAAGCAGAGTAGGGGATGGGACGTTATACCTCCAGACCAGGAGAAAAAGAAGTGTGAAGCAGATAGAAGCTTTGGCCCAGCCTCTCGAGTCTGTGGGGAAGTGGGGCTGTGGGGACTTTCTTAAGTGCTCTAATCTGGCTCCTCTTCAATTCACACCAGCTGTGACAGTCACAAGTAGGATGGTAGCTCTCACCCCGGCACTGAGGACACAGGCGCGTTCATGTGCAAAGCACTGCATTTCACGCCCAAAGTGTAAAGCAAATCAAGCAGCTGAAGTGGAAAAGTCCTACCTGATTGCAATTTCCTTGCCCAAACAGCTATCCAAAGTATCTCAGCTCATTTCAATGAGATCTCCTTCTAAAAGTGGTAGCAGTCATCACATGAGTGAAAACTGAATAGTGAGCACAGAGCTCGGGCTTTGCATTGAGGAGCAGGGAGGATCTGTGATGGATACAGCCCACAAGATCATACTGACAAAGAGACCTAGGGACAAGGTGGGACATGGACGTGGACATGGCCCATGAGGTCATTCTGGCTATTTTATTTAATTAGCTGGGAGACCTCGTTTGTGCACACATCATTTATGCAGCTGAGAGGTCTGGTCTTAGTAGTAGCACCAGGGACTGAGGAGCTGTCTGTAAGCCACAGGGGACTGGGAGATCGGGTCCCTGGTGAGGTAGGACAGGGTGTGATCCCACAGGTGTGACTCTTCACAGGAGGGGTATATGCATGTGTGCAGTGCAGGGGTGAGAGGCCCAGTTTATTCACACGTGCAATGAATGGATGTACCCAGGTACACTGTCATGGGGTTTACCCATGGATATCCACATGGACAGGAATAGACACAAAAAGGATCAATGGAAGATGTATCTGTACAGGCATCTTCTAGAGAAGTGTGGGCAAGGAGGACATGACACAAGATTCTTTAAATGTACAGTATTTCTTTACAGTCTTGGTAAAAAGTTTTAACCGATGTCAGGAAGGTCTCTATTTTATGAAGGAAATTGCTTATTGATCCTGTCTGTTCCCATCATTTTCACACTGTACTATTCACATGCTTAACCTGCAAGGATCCAGAAAAGTTGTTTTTCTCTTCATGCATGACTTGACTTCAGCAAGGAGATGCTGCACCTCCATGTGAGGCTCCAGCAAAGGCACGTGGGTAAGAAGAAGTTGTGAGGTAAGGAACACTAGTGTTCCTGGTGTTAAAATCCCTGTGATGCCTATTTGGTGTGCCTTTTTCAAGTTGTAAATTTACTGAAAGCCAGATGAGAGATCACAAGTCAATTTGGAGATAAATTCAGCAACACTACTGTACCATTATGCATGGTCTACTTTTGGTTTTTTGGGGGGTTTTCTGTGATGCTTTTGATCTAACTCCTCTTGTGAAACATTGCAGATGTGATTTGTGGTCTTCTACTACTTTATTAAAATTCAGTGAGGATGGAGTAGATATTCTGTGGGCCCTTCTTCATTAAACATCCATCACATGGTTTTCAGAGTGGGGACAATGACTAGACCGAAAAATAACAGTGATCCCTTAAAATTCCATTTGAAAGCACATGAAGAGATGCAGAATTTAAGGAATAACAATTAGGAACAGAAGTAATAGAACAACCCTTCCTTATTCACTCCTGATGTGCTAGTGATGTTAAAAATATAGAACAAGGTACAACACATTACACAGTCAGGGTGTTCCCAATGATATGACACACTAAAACATGCTGAGCATTACCTTAGGTAGTGTCAAAGATACTGTTACCTTTATACTGAGTCAACAATACCTCAGAATGGCTCCAAAGGAGCAGGTACAATATAGATTGTCATACATTTCCACAGCAGTGTTTTTTCAGAAGTCATCCAGCTGTGCCAAGCTTCAGAGCATTTTGGTACAATATAAAACACTTGCTATGGAATGAAGCGACAGGAACACAAACCAAATATGACATCACCGAAATGCTTCCTTAAAGGAAAGTTTTGTTTTCCAGCTTTCATTAATACAATATATAGAGAGAACAAGTACTGTGTTCAGCAGCACAGAAACAATACTATCCTAAGGCCCATTGTGCTCATCCATTAAGAGCCACTTTCAGGAATGTTTTAAAAGCCTTTCCAAAATCCTACCTTCTCCTGCTAAGTATTTTATAGTGCTTCTCTATTCAGTGAAAAGTTACATATACTGTGAATACCTGAAGAAAAACCTTTCACCAAAAGTTTTTATTTAGACACAAGGTAAAAAAGGAATTCCAACAATACACAAGTCACAGGTCTTAAACAGTCTTGTCATCAGCTTTCCCAGTCAAAAAGTTATATGGTTTTGTTTTCAAACATTAGATTTGTCTTCCCTAAAGGAAAGTTTCTGGCATTCTTATCATAGTTCAGTGAAATCTCACTTTGCAGACGCTATTGCGAGGTTCTGGGATGTGTCAAAGGAAAGTCCTAATTTTTCTCATGAAATGTATCCCAGTTTCACATGGAGGAGAAAGTGATGCTTTTCAACATCTAAAGACATATGCATAAAATGATAAGTCACAAATTTTCAGAAGTCAGAAGTTAAAAATATGGACTTCATTGTATCCTCTGGGGCTCTTACAATGAGTGAAATCCATTATTTATTCTTCATTGTTTATGTTGATGGACTTCAGTTGTTCTCCAATATTTCTTAGCCAAATAAAACCCACTTTACCTGTCAAAGTTCAGTAATTACCCAACTACAATAATTAGATTTAGTTTTCTGACCTATTAATGTTTTAAGAAATATGCAAATATTATAAATCCTGTGCTCAGATCCTCAAAGGTATTTGGATACCTTACTCCCTCTGATTTAAAAAATAACTAGGGGTCATGTGATACATTAATTTCTTAAACACCAGCATTTTACATACTCCAATATTCAAGGTTCCGTGGGAAAAAATTGCCAGCTTAACTAGAAAAGACTTTTAGGTCTTCTTTCGTGTTATTTACAGATAACATTAGTTTAGGAGGGACAGCTGGGGTAGACTGGGGACAGCCCTGTGCACCGTCGCTGTGGATGAAGTTGGAGTGCAGGTGATCCTCCCAGCTGCCCTGAGTTCTGTCCACTGGAGAACATTATTTTGAAGCAAGGTATGTAATTGCTCACTATAATGGAGTATATATTGACTAAAGCATTCCTTTCTAACATTTTTCCATTGTAAGCCAGTAAAAAGTTAATGTCAGAAAAAATAAAAGTGCATACTTGGTGCAGTAGGGTGCATTTTACGTTCTCTTCTTAACACTTCACAGGAATAAAACCCAAGTGAGATGAGATTTCCAATTAAAGTACTGTTTTTAAGCAGACTTTCATATTCTTCAACATTAATATGTCATTGGGTAATTGGGTAAGTGTAGTACCTGTCAGCATCCAGAGGTATGTAACACCTGGAGATGCACAAATAGACCAAAGTGAGGCAGATACCACTTCAGCTTCTGGGATATTCTGTTATAGAACTCATTCCAAAACCCCGGCACATTTGCAAAAAGCTATTTTTCCTTCTTGACATGTACAAAATTTTTCTGAGTTTGTATTAAGATGCCAAGTCAGATTTTTTTTCCCAACTTCAGATGTAATTTTAGCAGCTAAGTACTTCCTGTACAAACCATCTTTTCCTTTTTCATAAAGAGGATAAAAAACTGAAAAGATTACCTTGGACAGAGGAGGCATATCAGGGTTAAGAAGAATCACTGTTAGGTAATATATTCTGTTTTTCATCTATTTTCCCCACAATTGCTGGATTCATACTGACCTATGTGAATTCATCATCAGTCTTTTTATGTTTTCACTGAAATTTTTTCTGTTTTGAAATTTGATTAACTTACCGAAAGCCTTCAAAACCATTACATAGCCCCACAGCTGTCCCTAAACCCTGACAGCATAAGCAGATACACATGTATATCCCCCAGAACCTGTATGGCATGTTTAGGATATTTCTATTAAGTAATTTTCTGTTTAATATAAGATCTACTTCCCCTGTGTAGTAAAGCAATTACATAATTAATGGTTACATTCAAACAGAATGGCTCAGGAGACAAAAAAAGAATTTTTAGGACAACTGGAAAGGAAGTACGCATCAGTAATTCCCTTTCACATTTGATACTTCAACTAGTATTAACTTAAAAGTCCAAATGCAAGTCATTAAGCAAAAAAAATGAACAAAATGAAGAGCAACCTTGCAGGGACAGTGATGAACTGAGAATAAGGACATTTGGGTTCAATTCCGAACTCTTCCCTTGCTAGTATAGCTTTGGGCAGTTTTCTTTGTTCATCAGTTCCTTATCTATTTAATAAGGATATTAATACTCGATTAATTCTACTCCTTTCCTGCATGCCTTTTGAAGGCCTCTTGAAGGTTTTTGTAGTAGAAAGCACTACTTCTGGTATCTGTAAAACTCAGCAAAATAGAGGCCTGCTTTTTGCTGAAGACAAGAAGAATTAAAGGAGGGAAATACCCTCAGAGATTATGTCTACCATAGATGTGATGAGAACTGCTGTTCAGTATCAGTAATATGGGGCTATGCAATATGTAGTGCTAAAGATAACCCTTCAGAAAGCTTCTGATTAAAGAACTGACTCATGAGAGCCAATAAATATTGGGACAGCTACAAAAGATCTAGTTATAAAATTTACAACAAAACATTTCACTGTCAAAAAGAGAAATAAAGTGTTGCAAAATTTAACTGAGAAAAACGGACAAAGAGATATCAGTACAATTTCTTGTAACAAGTGAAAGTCTGATTAAAAATTTTAAAAGGAAGTGTTGTGTCATTTTTAAATCAGTATTTACAAACATATAGATTTTTAGATATTTTAATTTTTAAAAAACTTTATGCCTCTTCCATTTTTTATCCTGGTTTATGAAAAACACATATGGTGATCTATGGAAATTAATTGACCAATAAAAGTTCCTTCTATGGACATTTATATTTAAAAAACAAAACTTTAAGACCAATTTGGGGTTTGTTTTGGGGTTTTTTTGCAAGCCTTTCAAAAGTCAGGTTTTTGCTGGATCTTGAATGAAGACAGCTCAAGGCATTCCAAGTACAGGAACTGCTTATGTGCTATATTTTTAAAACACATTTATCTTGACTAGAAATAGTTGCTGCAATTGTGGAAAGTATTTCCACTGCTCAGTGTAACTTCCCTGACAATGCAAATGGTTCAAGATCGAATTCACATAGTTTATCTAAAGAAACAGTTCAATGGACTGAAATGAAATGCAGGTGTTCTCAGCATCAAACCTTTATTGAATAGTATCTTAAAAGAAAAGGAAATTACTAATTTTACTTGCTTTAGAATTGAAAGAGAAAGCTAAATGCAGGTGTTGTGCAAGTGTTTAAATTATTTAAAATGCAGCTAAAGAAAGAGCTTTAAGTCACAGCAATTCATTGACAGAAATATATGATAAAGACAATGGACATCCGGTATCAGGTAAAATCCTCTCTCTCAAAATAACAAGCTCTTTAGAAAAGAATCCACTATTCTTGCTATGTATATTATAAGGATAAAAGAAGCAAATGTACATATTGCTGCATTAGTGTACTGGTACATATTAAAGGCTGTTATACTTACTTTTCTTAATATTTTTCTTTCTTTCATAATGCACAACCTATTGCAAAAAAAAAAATCCAATGCACCGTATTCTGAAAAGGAACTGTTCTCTACAATAACAATGAATGAAATGTTACTTGTTATGTAATATATACCCTAATAATATAGACATTTATAAGCAGGAAGTTTATAAGTAGGAAGTTTACTATAATTACGATTTCATATTGCGTTTCTATACCCTAAAGATAAGCATATTCCTGGATCAACTAAAGAGCTAAACATCATGCATTAGCCAAAAAATGAACCTATTTAATGTAGTAAAAAGCTTGGTAAATATCCTTGAACCCAATAACAGTGAGTACTTTTATAAGATCAGTGATGTTTTAAATGAACTGTTTTTTTTAATGAGTTCCTGGAAAAATTGACAATACCTAGTAGCAATGTTAATACTGTCAGAAAAATAATAAGGCAATGAATGATTCAGTAAGAATACGCTGCACTTCAATTTGGAGGCCACTAATAAAGGTAAAGTTTTGCATATTCTGACAATTTTTCACTAACAGTGTATTTGTACAGTTGCTTGATCTTTAAGAATGTAATTAACCTATTTTTCTAGCCCTAATTACAAAGCAAAAAGAATCGCGTAGGTAAAAGGAAAAATTATTTTGTTTAGAAGGGAAATACAAATTATGCCTGAAGCCTAATAAATCTGTTGCTATGACAATCAAAGATCCTGGTCTTATAAAATCTTTCAGAATTTATTCACATGAGTAGTTCTCACTCACTGTGCTAGTTTTGACCTCTCCTATCCTGAGTGACCACCATAAGAGATGGAGACCGAAGTCATGGACTAAATGAACTCAATGGACATTTTGTGTGCATTTCTGGACATTTTACAAGGGTGGTCCATAGAGTAAGGGAATGATATCTGCATATTAAATATAAAGATGGGAAGGAGGATGGTGGTTAATGAGGATGTATTGAATAGTGTAGGACCTGAGCATGATGTAAATTGCATAGAATGAGGAATGGAGAATGGGCTGGCTTTGGCTGGGATAGAGTTAATTTTCTTTCTAGTAGTTAATATAAAGCTATGTTTGGTGCTTGAAACAGTATTTATAATACAGAGATGTTTTGGTTCTTGCTGAGGAGTGCTTCCACAGAGCCAAAACCACCCCACTAGCAAGTGCGCTGGGGGTACACAAGGAGTTGGGAGGGAATACAGCTGGGAAAGCTGACCTCAACTGACCCAAGGGATATTCTGTACCATATGGTGCCATACTCAGCATATAAATGGGGTGAAGAAAAAGGAAAAGGTGGGAGAGGAATGTTCACAATTATGTCATTTGTCTTCCCAAGTAACTGTGATACATGATGCAGCCCAGCTTTCCTGGAGATGGCTGAACACCTGCCTGCCCATGGGGAGTGGTGACTGAATTCCTCGTTTTGCTTTGCTTGTGTGCATGTGGTTTTTGCTTTACCTATTAAACAGTCTATGTCTCAACATATGAGTTTTCTGACTTTTCTGATTCTCTGTCCCATCCCACCAGGGGGAAGTGAGTGAGCAACCATGAGGTGCTTAGTTACCAGCTGGAGTTAAACAATAACATTCACATGAGTTGTCCCATTGATTGACACAGAACTGGTGGTGTGAGAAGAAGTTTGCAATGGGAGACTTGAATTTAGGATGCAGACCTTGTTCACATAGAGATCTGAGGGAATGACTTCCACAAGCAAGAGATTCTTTCTAACACTGAAGATGACATTTATGGTTGTGTTGTCCTTCCTCAGTTTTGCTTATTCGTTCTTACACTAGAATGTAATATTTCAGATAGTAAAATACACAAAATATCTACTTTGATGCAAACATCAAAGGTTTTGAACCTTTACTTGTAAAATCAAGGCTGATTCCCCTGAACCCTACTGAAATACTGTCACAGTATGGAATTGTGTTAGTTATCTCTGTTTTCTCCTGTTGCAGTGATTTGAAGAAGCTGCATTACCATTCTCTCTTTAAAAACTGCCTTATGGAGTCTTTCATCATATAAGGAGGAGATTTGTTGGGAACTACCACAAAATTACATCTTTTTGAATACTATTTAAGCTCTGATTCTTGTTCATGAGTCCTGCTGTGGCCTGGCCTTTTTGCTTTGACTCTTTTCATTCTTCTCACCCTCAAAATCAGCTGCTGGGAACCCATCACCTCCATACCCAGCTGGACAGCCTGTGACAGCTGGCACACAAACCTGTTCCTGTTCCATTTCCAACCCCATTAAAAGCAGCCAGATTTGTGAGGGGTTACCCTCAGAGCAGGGGCAGGCCCTTACCACAGTTTACTCGTCAAGAACCACTCAACTTTTTGTCTTCCAAACTCAGTGATCAACCAAGATGTGTAAGAAAATATAAATATTTCACATCATGACTCTCTCATCATTTAGTCTACCCTAATTTCTGAAACAGAGATCCAAGTAAACCAGGTTTTCTGGAAAATAAACCTGCTCCTCCATCTCAGTACATTCACTGTATAATTCCTGATCAGCTTGGCAATTTTTTTACAAAGACCCTAAATTTTTGTAAGTAGGGTTGTTAGTTAATAATATCTCCTTTCATCCAGGAAGATGAAACCATATTACACCTGTTAGTGAAAAATATCTTGCAACACTCAGTGAAGCCATTTCTAATAATTCTCAACACTACTCTAATATGTGGCAAAAATTACTGGATATGAGAACATCCCATACAGGGTTTGCTTATTTTGAGCTGAATCATAATTCACAGTGGTAGTTTTTTGGCTTTCTGACGTGTGTAAGAGGATCTGCCTCCCACTGTATCTAAAACACAGATCCAAGTCTGCATTTGATATTTGTTTCCCATGGAAACAAAATACAGTAAATCTTTGGTACCTGCCAATATTGCAGACATTCAAAACTGTTCTATAGTCTCCATTTACTCAGATAAATATTATTCAGGACTATTCTTACACTGATATAGAATTTATTTTACCTTTTATTTTTGCCTTCTAGCGGTCAGTGCACAACTGAGGTGTGGGGAAGGTATAGCACCATGACCCCAGAGAAACACACAGAGCAAGAGAAAGGGGAGGCAGGAGGAGGGGAATGGAGGGAGGGAGGGAAAAAGAAAGAGAAATGTCAAAGCAAATTCCTAAACATCCTCTTTAGCATGGAAATATGTACAATACAGCTACAGATGTTCCAGTCCGAGCGCAAATGACAGCACAGGTGGGCACACACACACACACACATACACACTGTCACAAAGCAAGGGAGAAAGACAGAAATGATCTTACATAGCTGCTGCAGTAATCAGGACACTTGCTGCTGGAAACAACCATACAAACAAACATTCTTTTGTTTCCTTTCTACATTTTTTCAATTTTCATTTCACTATTGCTATTATTTTATACCTCTTCACCATATCAGAAAGATGGTTATTACTAAAAAGAAGGAAAAAGGCCTTACCATGCAGTGCATCAGGAAGAGATGAGAAGCACAGAGCATGCTGCAGAGATTAAGCTCAGCATGGCATTCAGATATCCTTTGGAACTGAAGAAAATTGTCCAACCCATTCTTCCTAACAAAGCGGACAAGTTTTCTCTAGGCTTGAATTTTTCACCAGAAGTCAGATCCTTATAGTGCATTATATTTTCTTCTTCAGGAGATATATTTCCTCCAGTTAAGTTTCAGCTCCATAATGCCATTTCCAATCAGCTCTAAGAAGTTCTTCATTCCCAGATTCGTGGTGTCATCAGAGGGACTCCAAAGAAAATTAAAGAAAGAAAGAAAAAAAGAAAATAATACCTTACCAAAGCCCTGAAATTACTATGCTGAAAATGAGAAGATATGAAAAAAACACAACACCCCCCCTCAATTTTTCTATTATCTAAGTGTTTCACAACAATTAATACTACCTCTTCGGTCTCATATATCCAGTGCTGATGATTTGTAATAAACGGAGAGGCAAAAACTTTCCCAATTCGCACATGATGCATTTTCATTGCTGCTGCTCAACTGTGTATTACCAAACAACCCTTTTCATCTTGAGACATCTTTAAAACTATCTGACAAAAACATCGGCTATCCCCTTCCCTTCCCAAAGAACATAAATATTAGAATTTCTAGAAAAGTATTGGGGGTTTGACAAATAACCCAAAAATACAAATCAAATCTAAACCAAAACCCTCGAAGCAGAATGTTTCTTGAGCAAGAAGGTACTTTGCCTGAAGGATTTGGGGACACACGCACTAAGTATCATAGGGAAGGAGAGAGGGGAAAAGAATGATGGCTAATGGAGTGCTTGGAGAAGACGGGGTGGGACCAAATGGGTGTCAGGTGGGAGTGGGATCCTGAGTCACCCTCAGCCTCCTGCCTGCTCGCTGACAGCAGCTCGGGCTTCCCCTGCACTTTCTGCAAAGCATATTAATTGATTCTGGTTGCTGAGCAACTAACTCTGGGGAACCACATCGACGGCTCCGGCTCCAGCACAGCTTCAGCAGCAGCAGGGAGAGGGGATTGTCTCCTCCGCCTCTCTCCTCCTCCCGGGATCGGTCAGCCTACCCAGGATGTCCTTAGCTGCCCTGCAGGGAAGCTTTGCCAGGAAAAGGAAAAAGCCCCCACTAGGGCAGCAGAGAGAGGGGTTGGGATGCTCCCCCAGTCTGCACAGCACCGGCAGGACTCAGGCGAGCAGCCCTCCTTCACGCTGACAGCACCGCTGCAGCCCCGGGGGGCATCTCCCCGCTGCCGCCCTGCGTGGGGTGCCCGGGCCAGGGGGGCCGGTGTAGCCAAGGGAAACCCAAACAGGTATGTCGAGAGGTAGGTGAGCCAGGGTGGTGCAGCTTCTGTCTGAAAAGCTAACATCATCTGCAAAGGTGTTAAAATGACAAGAAAGTTCCATGGTTATCGTAGAATCATAAAATATCCTATTCTGGAAGGGACCCACAAAGATGATCAAAGTCCAATTCCTGGCCCTGCATAGGACAGCCCCAAGAATCACACCATATGCCCGAGAGTGTTGTCCAAATGCTTCCTGAACTCTGTCAGGCTTGGTGCTGTGACCACTTCCCTGGGGAGCCTGTTCCAATGCTCAACCACCCTCTGGGTGAAATCCAACCGAAACCTCCCCTGACACAGCTTCATGCCATTCCCCTGGATCCTATGTGAGTTTCCAGTTGCAGCTGTAGTCACTTATGTTCTGTCCCTGCAATAACAGAAATTGTATTGCTTATTCCTTACCTCTTTATCCTGTTGCATTTCAGACAAAGCAGACACTTGTCTGGTTGAAAGGGCACACACTAAACCAGAGCCACCATTCAGAGGAATTGCCCAGGTGTCTTTGACAGATACTGAAAAATGGAGCTCTCTGACATAACCTTTTAATTGCTTTAACTGATGTGTGTAAGTTCCACGTAAAAGAGAAGCAGCAATGAGGCTGTTTAGTTTTGGCCCATAAACGAAGTAACTAGAGCTGGCTTAAAGGGGTTTCTCCTAGAGCACCTCGACTGATGGCCCCATAGGAGTGACACAGAGGATTTCTGCAAGGCTGACACCAAGGGGATGGATTCTGAACAGGGCTGGACCTCTGCAATTTGTGGCAGGGCTTCTGCTGACTTCTGTGGCTCTAGAGTCTGAAGGAAATACCCAAAACACCACAGTGTCTGAAACATGACATTTCTTTTGTGCTGTTGTTCTGTATAAATCCTTAGTCAGATCATGGTATTTGTTCAGCACTGACTAAGCTGTCTTTCCATTACACAGGTAAGATGTAAGAAATAAAAACACCTAAAGATTTCTCTCCCCGTGACCTGGCAGTAAGTGCAATATCAGATCTTGGCCAAACTGTTCAAGCATGATTACTGTCAAAGACCTGAGCTAGATCAGCTCTTTATTCTGTTATAGTGATAGGACAAGTTAAAGGGCAAGGCACTGAGAACTGCCTTAGCTTGCAGTCATACAGCAGAATTATCTAATTCTCCCCTTGAAGAACTCCAACCTGTATCTTGTAAGCCCTATCTAAATGGCAAACACCAGGTCTTTGTGAAAAGGGGACAGGTTATCTTTAGGAAGACAGTAACTTTTCTGACAGTAGCTTAGCTGCACCACACTCTGCTTTCACGCTTTATAAAGGAAGATCTACAGTTTAGCCTCATTTTCTTAGCAAAGCCAGATGCTTCACATATATTCAAAGCTCAGAAAGGACCATTAGATCCTGTTAGCAGAGCTGTTCTGTGAAACAGATTGCAGAACATATTTAGTTCATCCAATATGTTTATTGATATGAACATATACTGGGAATTCTTAATCCCCCAAATACAACATACAGAGAAATATGGGAACATTTAGACTGAGGGAACAAAGAGAGGTGGAAAGATTTCCTAAATACTTACAAAGGAATTACTAAGTCTACATGAACTTATTTCACCATACGCATACTAAAGAAAGATTTGTTTTAGCATGATAAGCTGTAGTTGTTTTATCTTTTTCACTATTACTCCTTTACATTCTTGCCGGCGCCTGTTTTTATCCCCAACAGTACAATCTTTAAAAGAGTGACAACAAAGTATTAATATTTTAATGTGGGTTTTTTTGTACTTTATTTTTTACAAAGCAGAATACTAAACAGTATTGCAGCTCTCTGTAGTGGAGGAAATATCATTAAAAGTGCTAGGGAAGGGAGTTGAAGGGCAAAGCAATAAAACAAAACAACCACAGAAAGAAAGCAAGTAACCAACAGGTGATTTCAGAATGAAAGCAAACTAGCATGTAAGAAGGAGCTATCAGATTATTAAAAATATTTTAGGAGAGGTAAGTTTGGAGATGTAAAAATTTGAGCAGCTTTTTACTTTTTTTTTTTTTTTTTGGAAATTCAAAGCTGCTTAGATAAAATTCAGTCTCTTACAGAAAACAAGTACAGTATCTCCCTTTCACTTACACAAGACTTGAATTTAATCTCATATAAATGCTTTTTATTATGCATTGAAAAGGCTGACTAATGCACTCGTTCCGTTCCTATTCCATTTTCTATTTATCTTTTCGCACCTTTATATCCTTTCAATAGTAGCATTATCCTCTCTGAGAAAATGTGTCCTGTAAGCCTAAGGACCAGAGCAAGCTAGGACCCAGTCAGCCTTCGTTCCCTAGGCCTGGTTGGTACAGCTGGTGTCCCATGAAAACCATGTTGGTTAGTGCAGCTGAATCAGGCAGGCAGCATTCCTCCATGTTCCAGCCCTCCAGCCAGATAGGCCCCATACTACCAGACCCTGGGCATCAAAACAACAGGGATGTGCAACCAGCCAAGGCAACTGGTTGGGCAGAAGCCCATTTCAGATCTTAGACTGCCTCCTCTGTATTGCTGAGGCCTGATAGCAAGAGAAAACTCCCAGACAAATGGGAAGAAAAAAGCCCCTTCTGTCAATATGTTCTAGTCCAGAGTGTAGGGGAGGGCCAAGTGGAAGGATGACACTTGAAGAAGGCAAGTGAGTGCTGTAGCAAGCACGAAGTGGTGACCCAGGCCAGGGAAACAGTGCCTTTCTCTAGCCATGAGTGGTGCATGCCTGTGCCGCAGGGATGGAGGGCAGTCAGGATGGGTGGGCTCCCTACTCTGCTGAGCAATTACTCTACACTAGTTCCCTGGGGACTTGGAAGAGATTGTCAGACTTTAAGAAGTTGAAGCAGAAAAATCTCCCAGGAATCTCCCTGCAAAAGTCAGGAGCAGGGAAGATAAGGGAACTTGAAGCCGAGGTGGACCAACATTACTCCTTGTGTGTTCAGACCACCTCAGGAGCCTCCCTGTCATCAGGAGATGCCTTCCCACAGGGCAGCACAGAGGCCACTGTGAGGACTGTGAACTGAGTGACACGGGACACCTCCTCCCCAGTTCACACAGGTGCCTGCCTCAGTATAGCCTGGACAGCAGAAGTAAGTGAAACAACTTGTTTACCAAAACAAGCCTTCATCACAACCATAGTTTAATACTACAAAGACCATCACTTTACTCCTTGCAAGCCACACCTTTTCCAGTATCTGTGATTTGAGAACTGAATTAGATTTTTGAAAGTAGTATTGTATGTAAAAGATACAGTAATTGTAACATAAATGCAAAGATGTGCCCAGATTATGAAAATTCTTTAACATATAAAATTAAAGGTATAATTCAATTATGAACCAATTTTTTATTAAAAACTTGTGAAAATGATTTACAAATATATTTTCTGGGTACGTTTCTCACTTTGACCCTTCAATAACCTGTGTCTCAATTACTATTCAGTCAATTACAACACAAACAACTGAATTGATTTCTTGCTGTTTTAGTTTAAATGCCATAATACATGCAGGAGAGTCTGAGCTTCAGTGAGGGCATTTCCAGATCATCAGCACTTAATTGAAAAATCTGACCATAAGCAATAGACCTTAATACAAAAAAAGTATCCCAAGCATGACAGAGGATGTACATGTAGTTCCATCTATCTGCAGTATATTTAGTATCCCTAAAAACTATTTCTAACATATTTTAAATAAAGTATTACTGTAATAATTATTTTCAATATTCTATATGGCAACTGGTCTCATTCCTCTCTAGTTTCCATCAGTGCAAATCAGACTAGGATACCATTGTTGCCAAAAACTTGCAACAGTAAGAAAATAGTGCATGGTAAATAAATGGTAAGCAAAGTGAGTAAAATGGAAAACATTTCAGATTTGTTGTTCTCTTTCTTTTTAAATAAATTCTGCTTTATTACAACTTAACCGCCAACTGACTAGAGAGTGATAAAAGGTTACAGCTTGTGTTTGATAATTTTGGGGTTTGTTCATATTTTCATAAGTTAGTCTGAAAAAAATATTAGTGGATATGATTGGAATTTCATTTTTAGAAAAGTAAACCTCCTACATTCACTGGTTCAATGAAATCATCCTTAATTTACGTCCGTGTAGGCAGTGCAATTGATTGCAGTACTAATTGTCCATTGCAGAGTTAGCTTCAGTTTAAATTTGTTATGTACAGGTAATGTAGCACTGCTTTCTGACATCATTCTAATGCTAAAAATAGCATTTAAATATATCTACATCAAAAATGGATAGTAGCAGAGCCATATTCACTGCAGAAAATACATACGCTAAGTATTTTTCTTCTCCAGGAAAAGAAAACCTGGTTTGAAATTAACTTCTCAGCACACAAAAGAAATATAAATGCATAATCTCAACTGATTTAAAAATGGATATCTTGACCTAAGCTTCCATTTTGTATAAGCAATGTGCAGTGGCAGTTGCATTTTTGGGGGGAGTTACTGATACTGAACACAAGTGACATTTCAAAACGTATGGTTTTATCCTACTTCTCTGACCTAGGTAGAAAAACACTCCTTGATTTCTATGTGAAGAAGACTGAGCTCTGTTCTTAGGGGACTACTACAATTTCAGACAGAAACTGCTTAGCCTATTGCACCAAATAGAGGCAGACTTGCACCTCTAATGCTGCTTAAATAGACTAGTTCCTTTCGTACATAGAACCACTCCAGAAGACAGGTACTATTTTCTGAGAGGTAGTGATGTGTTTGCAGTGTCTGTATTGGAACTGGAATCTCATTAGAAAAACTGTAATCTTGCTGTACAGCCTTGTAGTAAGATAGGACATACAACGCATGAATTCATTGAATCCCAGGGGTGATCATCTGCCTGAAATTCTTTTCTAGATCAGCATGTTCACACGTGGTAAAAAAAGCTCTCAAGCAGCAACAGTTATTACTGCTGAATAAATATTCACATTATTTCTCAACAGGCAATATACCCACTGGGCAAAAAAATTATAGTATGCTAATGAAGGATTAGACAGACTTGGGCTAAATTAGTCCTACTACAGTTCTGTTAAGCTCCTAGGTGTGTATTACATGATGTTACTATTTAATACCATAGAACAAAAATGTCTCTCTCTCCCCTAATTTTTTTTCTCCTTTTTTTTTGTCCCCTTTCTTCTCTTTTTTTTTTTTTTTCTTTCCTTTTAATAGAAAAGGTGGAGATTTCCTTTCCTGGTTTAACTGCCAAGCATTAAGAAAAGTAATGTAACCTGAATATTCCAATGATTCACACCTAGGCCTTTTAATTACTGCATCATACACAGGATGCTGCTAGAATGAATATTGCACAGCAGCCAAAATAGTCCTAAGCATTATTCAATACTCCAAAATGCAGAGTATGGGTGTTGCCATGATACTGCACAGTACTCGAAGAAACAGGCTTTGAGGAATTTGACAGAAGCCAGATTTAAGTAACTGCTGGCATTTCTATTCTGAGTATAGCTGATCTCCAGAATACCAGTATTCTGACTGGTAAAACCTTTCAAATGCCTGTTTAGTCTTTGCTTCACAAGAGACTCATCAGCCAGCTTGGTTTTCTTTTTGCCACTAGCAGAGGTACCTTTGTAAGCATCTTTCTGGTGAAAGCCCCTGGGAACAGCTCAGAAAGTCCCTGAAGATCGACAGAGAATGCCCCTTAGCTGAGGGGAAGAAAACTCCAGCCATCCTCTGCCAGGCTCTTTTAAATCCTTCTGAAATACTCACTCTGTTGATTATATTTTGAAAGCTTTACTGGTGAATAAAGCTTCCTCAGATTCCTCAGAGCCAAATGATAACAGCAAAATATACAAATATATATCCACAGCATACTCTGAGGTATCGTCTTTCAAAAAAACCCCAGCAAAACAAGACAAATCAAAACCAGCCTGAACATGTTAACTCTTTATGATATATCTATTTCTTAAATATCTCAATTGCTTTTAGGCTGTTCCTTGGTGCTGGTCTCTGTTTAATTAATTAATCACAGTGTTTGCACATCTTGAATGCTTTGTTTTAATGTCTCACTCCCTTCTGTGGATTTCTCTGCTGTGAGATTTTAATGAGAGCCATTTCTCATGTTTTTATGCAGAATTACTATACAGAGGAGAAAGTGATAATAACTCAGTCTTCTGTTAATTACACTTCTAATTATTCTTAGAAGTTTATTTATAATCATGTCTGCCAGCAGGATTTGTTTCAATTATCATAGCCAGATTGGAAATGGAGCTTAAATTAATTCTTTCTGTAAACAACCATATTTTAAAACAAGCAAGAAAGAAGTATTAATATTTATTTTTTAACTCAAAATTCTCCATTCTCTGATTGCTATTCTTGTAAACAAAAATCTTAGAGAATCATGTAAAATCTTTGTCCTTCAATAACTTAATACATAAGCTAGCAAATGTTCTCAGAGGACACAAAAAAACTTAATTAAGACAAAACCTATTTATGGTTAAAGGGTCTTTTTTTTTTTTTTTTCTAAATGGTAATCAGTGCTTTTATGTTAAAAGTCTTCAAATAGAAAGCCTCACCTCTAGAGGCATAGCAGTGCCATTACTCAAAGAGAATAAGTGTTCTTTCAAGGGTGAAAGGGAAAGAAATATCTATTTTTGATGCTGTTAGATTCCCACTTGCAAGCCAGGAAACCCCTTGTTTACCACAGTGTTTCTACAACAACGCAGACCTCATCTGATAAGTAAGCTGCCAAAAGATCTCAGTTAAGGAAATCATGTTTTCAGGGAAAAACTGATCAACAAAAATCTTTAGAAAGTACAATCCTATACACATTATTTCATTTATCATATGGAATAATGTTGTTTTAACCAGAGGAATCAATCCAGAAGTAATTATAGGAGGACAAAACCAGTTATTTCACTATGCACAGATGATTGAGATACACATCCTCTTCCAACAGTATATAAATGTGTAAAAGTTGCATACATTAGGGATTAATTTCGAGTGAGATACAGATCTCAGCTATGGAAAGAAATAATAGTTATTGTATAGGTAGAAGGTTTGTAACCTGACAGATAGAAAATGACTATGTGCAATACTGCATGTTTAAAATTTAAGAAATACAGTTTGCCTTCATATCAAACACATTTCCCTTCGACACCAGCCCCCTGCAAGCCCCTGCCCCCTCACCAAAACAAACGGTGGAAGAGAAGCCTGTGAGACTTACCTGTTTGCCTTAAAGGAGATGAAGAAGTTTTTAAGCATCAAAGTTCTCGTGACAATCAGCCGCTAGCACTTAGCTTACGTGAAAATAATTACATTCTCCCATCTTTTAGATTTCTTAGTAAGTGAAAGCTAGAGATGGATGCCAGCAGCCTTGTTAAAATATCACTGTAATCCGTGCAAGCTCTGGAGATCGCTCAGAAAACCAAGTCATAAACATGCAGTGTCTATAGCTTCACAAGCAGCTCAGCATTTTCCAGGTGTGTACACACCTTCCTTTTCCAATACTGTACTTTAGAGAGCACTCTACCTATCTCCATTTGAGTAGAAAGAACACAGTTGTTGAAAGTAAATTCTATGTGAACAGAAGTGTTCTACATTTTTAGGTTTTCTCACATCAAATAGTTACTATTTTAGGAAAGGAGACACCCTTTCGGTTTTTTGGTTGTTGCTATTTCCTCGTAAATCAAAAAAGGAAAAAAAAAGCTTCAAATAGAGAAGCAAGAAGCAAAGAAAAGGATATAGCAGTTCAAGAAGCAGCAGGCAAGGATGGGTGTCTTGTGATTGCTTTGAGTTAATACTCCTCAGGGGGAGATGAAAAAAGCACAAATACAGCAAAATCTGTCTTACAGAGTAAAAATCTGTTGTATAAGCCAGTCTCTGGCAAAGTAAAACAGCATGTGCATTTACTCCATTAATTTCTAGCATGCCAGAGTGCAAAGGAAATTAGAAGCTTTCTGTTTATTAGCAGCAAACAGGTAGGAAGGAGGAAAGAAAATTCAGGATATGTAACTAGTGTAATTGTTTCTGCTCTCCTGAGAAACGTATCAGATCTATTGAAGCTGTGTGTGTGAAAGCAGTATTTATCAGCACCACAGAACATTTTATCATTGCCAGTATTTTCTGGAGCATATGTGGAAGGTGCACATTTAATAATGCTGCATCCCCTAGATGCTAATAGCATGTTTGTGACTGCTCTTTCTATAGCTTAAACATGCCTCTAGACTCTCTGGAAAATATGACTATGAAAGCTGTTACAAGAATCATAAGTACTGAACACTTTGGAGTAACTGACCCAATTACTGGCACCAAGCAATGAGAACTTCAGCCTAACAACCTTAATTCAAATCCCACTAAAGCCCATGAAAGTAGATTTTGAGAGGCTGTGAATAAGGACCTTTGCCAGCTGGCTCCTGTGTCCCTGGGCATCATAACACAGCTAAATCACAAAGTCACCAAAAACAACTTGGAAGGAGCTGGTTGAAACCCTGCTCTGACCTGAAGCTCTCCTGGATGTAACAGGAGAATTTGCTCACATAATGTATGCAGCACAAACACATGCCTGTTCCCTTCAAGGCCAAGATAAAAACAGTCCATTTATTTGTATGATGAGTCCAATCACAGGCCAAAATGCCACTGAGCCAAATGCTATTCAAGCATAAAACAAAGAAACTCCTCAGCTGCATGAATTTACTGTCCAGCTGTCACCTTTCATACATTCCACACATACATCCCACCTGCAGTGCCACCAATTCTTGCAGAGCACGGGATTCTTGACTTTAAAGCTTTCTAGTTATTAACCCTGCCATACTTTGGGTCATTTTCCCCCATAGCAGAGTTTGATCTGGCCCTTTCCAATCAGTGAAAACATCACATTTTGAAAAAAAAACCAAACAAACCCAATTTCCATTACTCCAGTTTTTAGAGTGGCTGAAGTCAATGAGCATCTCAGCAATACACTGAAAATATGAAAAATGGAAAAAAAAAAAACCAGGGCCATGTTTCATATTCAAGCTTTGAGGAACTGGACGTGCCAGAAGCAGCAAATCCCACATCCTTGGCACAGAACAAAACACTGATAGCTCGGGTCTTTGCCTCAAAATACTGCAGCACTTACTTTGCATATTCCCTTCTTTGCTATATTCACAATTCTGCATTTTGCTGCAATGCAAGTATCCTAAGCTTACATGTTCATGGAAAACCCCTGTCCCTTTGAGGAAGCATTGGCTGCTGATCTTCTTGTAGGGGAAGTATTTGCTCATATGTTCCTAAGCATTAGATATGCTGCCAACTCCCTTTCTATATCTGATGTCCAGGTGGAAGGCAAATACCCTTTCTAGACGCACAGCAACCCTACTGCCCCTGGAACAGCCACAGATAGGAAGGTGAGAACACAGATTTTTTGGCATTGCAGAGAAAATCCCAGCCTACCACTCAGTCCAGCAACTTTCAGTGACATCTTGAGTTGTTCCAACTCTGTTTAGACCCCTCTAGACTCCTATGAAAATTTTTCTCTTCCTTGTTCACTCCTCAATTTTGTTGGGTGTTTGAGTCTTCCCACTGGCACAGGGCTGGTTTCCAGCCCAACCTTTGACAGAGAACCACATGCAGCACCCCTGCAATAAAAAAAGCAATAAAGCACTTGCACCATCTATTGCAGGATATGTAAGCAAACAGCACTTCCACCCAAAAAGAAGCTGCCACTGCCACTGATGCAGCATGCAGTACTTTTTGCACACCACCATATATTTCCCACTATGGTAACCTGAAACTACAGAGGAAGGGCTACTCTAGCATTGTTGCTGCAATAAACTCTTTGGTGTTATGTGGCAGAAATCTTAATGCACAGCCGGTTTTCAACTCACATTTGACTTCCAAATATGCTTGCAATGCATTCTGTATTTTTAGCATGCCCAGGATCCGCATTTTACGTTACCAGTATGAGATATCTTTGAAGAGGTCTGATGTTAATGAACTTTGGATAGACTGGCCCATTTTAACATTGGGCAGTCGGAGAAAAAAAATTAGAAAGACAGATATAAGATATCAGTAGCTTCTTCCAGAAACAGAGGTCAGTGGCTATGAAATTTGTCACCATCTTGTTAAGCATCAAGAACTTCAATATTTTGACACTACAAAGTGCACCTGCCTCTAGAAATTATTTTGAATGTCTGAATTATCCCTCTTCCATCAGATCCAATAATCCTTGTGTAAAAATATTTGCCTTATATTTTGTACAAAATACTTCCAGCACTCAAAGGTATATTTTGGGAATAGAGGTCAACGTGCGTGTGTCCCAAAGGTAGGATATTAATAACACTAGAGGATCTATAGTTTTCCATAAGACATGGCATTTCAGCTACTGACTGTAAAAAATTGAATCTGTTCCAAGGGTTGTTTTTACATAGGAAGGTGACACTATCCTTGCAGAGGGCTTATGGGTATTCCCTTCTCATCCTGGGAGAATCTGAGTGTCCCAGGAAGGACTCTGAACATCGTCAGTGCCTTTTGAAGGTCAGAAGGAAATGAGTGAGGTATACAAGCCCCTCAAGGAGCCAGGATCCTAGCAAGCATGATATAATGCTTCATTCTGTCATCTGGATTTTCTTCCATATTATTCTAGCATGAAAAAAGCCTTTGACGGACTGGGATCAATTAATTTTAGAATATGTGCACGTCCCTGAGCACTAAAGACCTCCAAATATACTTTTTTTGTATCTTGCTCACAGAGTTTTTACCAAAACAGTTCTCCCTATGCATCTTGGCAAGTTGTTTTCACTAAATAATATAGCCTGCACAATTTCCTTGGTGAAATATAACCAAATGGTAAAACAGTCTCAAGACCAAAACCAAAATACTAAAAAACATAACTACTGAAAGTTAGCACTGTCTAGGGTACAGAGTCTTGTAAGAAGAAACAATAAACAAGAAACACAGGATAAACAGGAGTGGAAACTGGTGCATTTAACAATTACATTACTTTTATTTCTAACCAGAAACATAAATCCTGAGGCACTCTGTGCATATCCATATTCATATCTGGAACAAATTTATTGGTGCTTAAAGAACAAGTCCCTATACCTGGGACTGAGGAAGTTGAGCCTGCAGCTCAAGATTCAATTTGGGCTTGAGTTCAGCCATATTTTAAAATAACACTTTGTGATCATTTCTACTTGTAGCAACAGCAGCAAGAAATGAAAGAACTGTATTTAATTTTGATTAAGATCAAACAAATTTTTTTGTCACATTCAAAATCAGTTCTAACACTGCAGAGCTGGACTATCTCACATTCCCTGCAAAAGAGTAGAACCCTTATGTAAACATCCATATCATGCCAACACATGTGTGTTGATAAATAACTTTTTATTTACTGTCCTGTGCTCAGTGTTCAAGTGCCCAAATATTTAAGCCAAGCTTGAGAAAGAGGCAGCATTTCTTTTATGGTCCAGAGACAGAAACCCCTTTATTAAAGGAAAATGACTCTACTCTTTCAGCTACTCTAAAAGAAGGTTACAACACATTCCTTGCAGAAATCATTCATGTGATGAATGGGGGAATACTGTAATAGGCTGCCAGGATACATAGATATAATGCCATTTTTTTTCCTTGGACTTTCATGAACTCTCTAGGGTCCAAAAGTACATCACACTCTGAAGTGAGTCCATCAGCTCTTGAAAAAAAAAATTCTAAACTTCTTGAGCACCCCTCAGCACCCTAAAAATAAAAGATAAATTACAAAATGGAGGTGAAACAGAAAGATGATAATTGAAGGCCAACTCGAGGATAAAAGTAGAAGTAGAAAGGCTTAGGGCAAGGATATTGGGGGGAAAATAGAGCTGTAGGAAGAGAGTTAGAGAGAACAGAGGTACAGGTCAAGGAGGAAAAGGTATGATAAGATTTAAAGTCATGTAAAAAGAACGAAGGTGTGAAGCAAACAGTCTGGAATCCTGGCAGAATATTCCCCAAACTGCAGTTTGATCATGTCCTGAAATTAACTGCCTAGGTCAAATTCTCTTCTGATTTACTCTTTGGGAGCCAATCACTGGTAAGAATGGGAAAAAAAAGAAAGTGAGCATGATTTAATTTGATTGTCCATATTTTTAAACTGGTTTAGGTAATCTTTTTGCACTAAGATTTTACTAAGATTTCTTACTGAAAGCATTTCTTTCAGTTCTTCAGTGTTTGCTATGTGATGTATAGTGCCTGGCATCGGGATGCTTAGCATCAAACTACTTTTTCACTGAGGACTGGATCTAGCTCTTGTAATCAGAACTGGAGTGATTTCAATGCCATTCACAAATTAAAAGTCACCACCAACAAGCTGCCAAAGCAGCAGTTTAAGCTCTGCAGTTTTGCACTGCACTGATATGGGTTGAATATGCTCTTGTGGATGGTGACAGTGTCACAGCTGACTGGAATGGCAATTTCCAGTTCATAGATGGTAAAAAATGATAAATGGCAAAAAAGTTGAGAATGGTAGCTTTTTAACTTCTTTTGACTCCCCAAACCATACCAATTTATATTTTTCCTTTCTTCACTTTTAACATTATACACTGTTTCCCACGAAGTGCTATTCATTCAAGGCCTAGTGAGTGTCAGTGCTGTCCAATTAGAATCCCAAAGGGATCACAACCATGCAGGTAATGGCAAGAAGCATGGGACAAAAAGAGGGCTTTAAAAAATAAAAGCTTCTACCTTATACAGGTAGAAGGGACCTCAGGCGGTCATCTAGTGAACCTTTGAGTCTGACCCACTTTTGCCTGCTTGACAGAAGTGCCCACCTTCCTCACAAGGTTAGCTGTAATAACGGGCTGTCTTGAACAGATGGCAAAGACTTTGTTTAATTTCTTTTCAATTTTTCTCTGACTTCATCCCTTCAAGAAAAGGCAGTACTTAAATATTATGAACGTGTTATAATCATTCTCACTGTATGCTAGTCTATAAACTTCGTAAACCATAAATAAATAAGCCACAGATATTTTACATTAGTTGCTGTTTTGATTCATGCATTGCATGGGAAAGATTTTTGGGTTTGTGAAGAAAATATTACATAAGAAAGATTCAGCCCTGTCATCCATTCATGACAACATTTGCATTATAGAGAACCTGTGACCAGTCCTTTCCTGAGCACTTTGAATAGTACGTGCAGTAACATTTTTTAAATTTTGTTTGAACAAAAAAAAAAGTATGCTTGCATCTCCTGTGACTCATTAACTCAACAAGGCCATAATATATCAATCAAGCTACATGTAAAGAGGAATATAATAGCACAATGAGTCTGTAGTCCTGTTTCTAATTAACATGGCTTAACCAGACACAATGAGCAATCTCACTGTGTAAGCATACTCCTGTGACTGTCATATAAAAAATAATCTGGAAAGGTTCAAAGGATTTCAGTCCAAAAACCTGGTTATTTTTTCCATCATCACAGCTCAATTTTGTTTCAACTAGCAGCTTTTGAAGGGAGTAGTTGAGAGCAGTATTTGAAGAGGAGAGCTGGAATCATCACTACCCATATGCAAAACAGACATAATATTTACTTCCCACAAAAAGACACTGTCATGTTTTCATTAAAATTAATAAAATGTTTTGCAATCTACAATGGAAAACACTGTCTAAAGTCAAACAATTATATTCATAAAAATGTTTTTGTTTTTCAGGCCACTTACAGACTGCCATTTGCTTGTTTTGCTCTTTCTTATTCCTATAGAATATTCTGTTGTTTGGTCTTTAGTTTGTACTTCTATCCTCATCCTTGGAATCTGATAACACTGGGTTCTGGCATGGTGCTTTGCATGTTTGCCCTAGAAAATTTTAAAGACCGCGATCATTTCATGAAGTCAGGAAGGAAAATTTCAATTTTGGAAATACTGGTACCATATACATTACAAAACAGCTTTTCTAGGTCTGCGAACTCATAATCTCCACTGAAAAGCAACACTGCTTGACTCTAGTCTACCAGATTTCTTTTATATTTATTCTGGGTTTTTTTAAGAATATCTCTTTTGTTTATCCAAGACTAACAAAATCAGAAACTTAAGACAGGTGAGGAATGAAGAAGTAGTACTGTTACACATAGCTGTACTGTACCAGCACTTTGTCAAGAGAGGCTACTCTGAATCTTCTGTCCTGAGGCATTAAAGCAAAGGTCACAGTAACTTGTACTCATGAAAGATCCTGTGGTTTTTCCCATAAGCTTCAGGTGACAAATGCAGAACCTTGGACAAAATCCAACTCAGGAAATTGCCTTCTAACTACATAAAATAATTTCTATAGTTTCAACTGAGTAATGTATTTTTCTCTACTCTCCATCATAAGGTCCTGTTGCTGAGCAGCCTTCAGTAACATGAACATTTTAACCAAGAGTTGTTTTGAATTACAAATACTCCTAAATAGTTAAATTTCGCAGAATATTTTAGCAACTGGGTTCAAAGAGCTATAAAAGCTCAAGCTTTTCTATTGCCATTTTATGTTAAAGAATTAACTTCTTGTGCTAATACAGTATTTTTCTAAACATTGTATTTAACTTTACAGTTGATAATGTCTTATTCCTTTTTTATTTATTTTTCTCCTACAAATGCTGGAAAATAGTTTCTTCTATAAGCTGTCTTGTTAGAGTCTGATTGGCAATTCTTAGCATAAGGAAAGAAAAGACTTGTTTCTTTGCTTTTAACACAGCAGATCTAATGGACAATATATTTTTAGTTGCATACCATAAAGATGAATTATTTAGAGAAGGACAATGGTCAAAGGCTAGATAGTTTCAGCTGCTTGAAAATGCACATAGAACCCCTGAATTAGCTTGTAATGCCATTATGAGCCTGAAATTTATGGGAAACATTAGGACCAGGGCTCTGTGAATATTATGGCTGAGGGTTTTAGAAAAACTTAACTCAGCAAAGATACCATAGAGGATGACCCAGGTTCAGTGTCCCACAGTAATTCCATAGCTGAATATTATCTGCCTCTCTCCATCAGCAGCCCCTGGGCAGTGACCCCTTCTGAGGAGGCCCCTCATCTCTGTTCTGGTGGTTTGAACAAGGTAAGGCTTCTTGGCAGTGAAGGGGGGTTTGGCCATCTTGGTGCACAAGGAGTGTTGCACGAAATCACTTCTAATAGATTTTGTTTTGCAGACACATTCCTAGGCCTGCTGGAAAACTCAAACAGTTCCATAAATTTTGAATGACTTTGTACTAAAAGATATATGTTTAAAGGCTACACTTTTTAATAAAAACATAATTTCCACACTTCACGTGTGAGTTTGCCTCTCTCTTATAACACTTAATACTGGATAAAAAGATATTTATATTCTGTGAAGAAAAAAATTATCTCCAGTGAAGACATAGTCATTAAAGTTCTTCTGGTCTGCAAAGGCTTATTTCCTTCTAACTGCATATATTTTTTTCTGCAGTTAGTTTTAGATAATCATATTATTCGCTGCTAAGTTTTTTGAATGATATGTCGAGTACTTATTCTATCAAACAGCTGCCATCAAATAGTCTTAAAGTCCTCAAAATAGACTTAAGATCCTCCAAGTCAGTCAGTGACAGCCTATTATTTGCATACACTACCTTAAGACAGCCATGGGTGTAGCAGTTTTGAATACCATTTTCATATATTATTTCCACAATACAGCATTTCCTTATGATCTTAAAAATATATGTGAAACTCAGCACAAAATAAAGACTAAGTAATTTTTTCACAGATAAACTACAAAAAATGGAACAACGTTTGTCCATATATTTTGAAATTCAATATGTTTAATAAATTACAGCTTCTAATATATTCAAGTGAGGTTGGGGGGGGAAGGAAGGAAGAACTGAAGGATCTATCTTTTTTTGTTGTTGTTTAAATGGTATAATTACCATATTTTAGTGGATTAATTATCTATGAGGAAGGTCCCATTTATGATGAAGTATTAGCTGCTAAATGCAGCCCTAATATGAAGCACAGCAAGTTGCAAGCTAAACAGTCATCTTTGAGGTTATCAGGAAGTGTAGTATACTGGGTGTTTAAACGTTCTTTCAACAGTCTTCTATATTCAAGGTTGGGTGTTTTTTTTTCTTTGCAACTTTAATGTTTTTCCAGTGCTTTGTTGTTTATGTTTGGGGTTTTTTTTTAATTTAATTTATCATACATATGCTCATGAAGATGGAGAGAAACAACTAGGAATATTTTCATGAAAATGTATTTTGTTTCATAGACTGAGAAATAAATTAGACTGAGGAATAATTTAACAGGTATACACACATACCAGGAACAATTATCTAGTTCTGTAATTTATTTGGTCTATTACATTCTATTTCTTTTTCTAAACACCTACTGTACAAACTTTTTCCAACCTATTCTCATAAAGTACAACACCATTGCATGGGTGATCATTATGAAGAATTATATTTCTGAATTAAACTATTTCAAGCTGAACAAAATAAAGCAAATTCTTTTCTCATTTATACTGTAATGCAAAATTTTCTTAATAACTTATTCTTTAGTGTAATTTCACAAAGTTTTGCAATGAAATCCAGGGCCTCAGTTATAATCAAATTTACAGAAAGGTTTCCTCCAATATGCCCATTTCTTAGAATGCTGTTCATTTCATAAACTTTACACTTTCAAATACATATATGTCATAAACAACAGTGGTATTCATAAGTAAACCCAAGAAAATAGATATTTTTCCACTTTTTCTTTTGCTATCATTTTTTTGAGCTTTGTCCTTCAGCAAGTTATTTAAAACTTCAGCTTTTTCTGCTCTAAGAACTTATTTATTCTTGTCTCTCCTTGGTGAAGTTATAGGACTAATTTATATGCAGCAAACACATAAAAATTCCACAAGAATCTGCATAGATATTTCTCTATTCTTTTATACAATATTTCATTGTTACAGCACTTGATTTCTCTACAGTTTTAACAGAATACATGTTCTATACCTCTTAATAAATCATAAGAGAATACCTATTAGATAAGAAGCAAGAAAAGTTAAAAATGCTGATATGGCTTTCCGAAGCAAAAAAAAAAAGAAATAACTCTTAAAAAAATACGTTCTATCAATCTAACAGTCCTAGAGCCAATATTAGGCATAGTCAAACTCAACACACAACACAGATGCCTTGCCCATCAAAAGCTTGAAAACTGGGTGGTTTTCCACCAGACGGGCATGATACACAGAATAAGGCAACATGCAAATTTCATTTTAACAGGTTTTTTGGCCTATGCTGGAGGAAATTATAACCAATTCATCATATTTTTTTTTCTCAAGTCTGATATTTCCTATGCCTTCAAAAATGATTATAGAGTTTTTTTCAGGTTTTTGCATAAAAGAATAAAAAAAAAGAAATACTAATTGCTCAACTTAAGGAAATACAAGAGCTTCTAAACTATTGTAAAGTAGGGCAGATATACCAAAAGCACTTTTGGAATGCTGACTGTAAGTTTTCCTGTTTCAGCATTAAAATTTAGAGATTAAATTCTGTTCTATTTCCCTCTAGTGACCACTTTCATTGAAACAGGAATTCATTCAGATTTATTGTGAAGTAGTGGAACAGGAGATGACCCCTTAAGGCAGCCACTCATTCCTCTTGGAGCAAATTATGTAATTCCTGGATTTGATTTCCAGTGCACATGAGGCACAAGATGTGCTTTAGATAAAAAGAACAGGGACAAAGATTTAACATAGAGGAGGGCTTTATTCAAGTGCTCTAAAATGGAATTTCCAAAGATGTTTTCAATTTTGGTATCTGCTGCTCTGCCAACATGCTTTTTGAGATCAACTTCTGTGAATTCAAGTGAGACATCATTTTTATGCTGTTAAGTTTTAAACAGTATGAACCAATTACTTCCACATAAAAAGGTGAATGCCTATCTCAAATGCACTTCTATCTGGGGTGATGCTTTTGCAGGCACTGGAAATTTTGCTACAGTTGCATGAGCTTTGAGAAATTTTCCCTATTTTTTCATTTTTTGATGTTGGTAATCTATATCTCAGATTAGAAGTGTAAAAAAAAACAATTCTAAGAAAAGCATTGCCAGAATTTTCTGCCTGTCCCTTTTTCTTCTTATTATAGCCCCAAATTTTATTAAAATAAAAAAAGAAGGGCAGGGGGGAAGGTTTTACAGGAAAACAAAGGCTTTTTTTTTTTCCCCTTTGTTGACAGCAAGACACACTTAGCAATTTCCATATAGAATAATACAAGGGAATACAAGTGGTTGTGTGTTCAGGCCTACTGTCATTACTAAAGTTAATCTCTTGCATTCATTGAGAAATATCTTTGAGATCAGCTCACTGAATTTAAAGAAAGAATCTTTATCTATAATTCTTTGCACAAACCCATGATGCTGTGCAAACCCACAAACCCAGACACCAGCACTGAGTGCGAATACCTGTTTCAAAGCCATGGTTAAGTGCTAATTCCTAGGTCATCCTTTCCATATGTTCCTGAGACTTCCAGTCAACAGATCACCTTAAGCCATAAAATGTTCTCCCTGGCACCATGCCCTCTTCTCAAGAAAATTTATTTGAAACAGTATAAAGGTAAGAGAAACAAACTCACCTTTGCACAACTTAGTAGACCTTTCCTGATCACATTTAAGACCCAGAAGACACATCTGATTGATCTTTCTAGGTATTATGCCTTTAATTACTGTGGCTGAATAATCTTTCCCCTTTAGCTAAACAAGTTAAATCAGAATGAAAGCATCAGTAATTCAGTTATGTAGGTTTTTCTTGGTTTGTTTTGGTTTTGTACTAAACAGGAGACAGTACAAACAGTACTCCAGGTTGGACAAGGAATTTTCCATTCTTCCAGCCCTCACTGCATTCAGTTTGCCTACAGCCCTAATACATCTTAAGCTACCAGTGTATTAAAACATGATGTATCCACATGTATCTTTGCCTGTCTCTTGTTCTTCCTATAACAGAATTATAGGAAATACTTAACAGAAGACCCTTTTGTAGTGAACCCATTATCTTCCAAAATGTCTTTATTTCAGTGCAACAGCCTTTCCATTCACATGATTTGTATTTCCTGTCACAGTCTAAGGAATTTCTATATTATTTTCATTTCATAAGTCCATCATATAAGAAAGTCAATAATACTATATTTTCTTCTCCATTCATCTTTAGAAAGAACTTTATTTTTGACTTCTACATTAATGATGAAAAATTGACTGTGGTGTTGCAGAAGAACTTAGTTAATAAAATCTAAATTAATCATATAAAAGGGAAATCCTCACTGCCTTGTAATGTAGTGTGCACAAAATCTGAAAAGTTATTCTCTTTGTTCTGCGCTTTGCCTTTGCTCTTATAATCCTGTTTATTTTCCTCTGAAATACTACTATTTATGGCCTATGAACCACCCTGGATATAACATTTAAAGTAATAATTACATGGGTCAGAAAATGTGTCACAAATGTTTTGTGATTTCTTAAATTCAAATCAAAACTTAACTTCAGATTTTAGGAAAACACATATATTTTTGTTTATTTTCAAGGGGGAACTATAGGTTATCCTGTGCTGAAGAAACCCTATTGAAGTCATTTGAGTTATACCAACAGATAATTTGATTCAGAAGGTACCAGCTGCAATACTGCTTAATTGAACACTGCAATACTACCTAATTTAATTATTTAGTAGAAATAAGTCTCTATATCATGTTCAGCTCTCAGTGAAAAATAAAACAAAGGACATGTTTCTCTGTGTTTCAAGGGTATATTGATACTATTCTGAATCCCAGGAGACAAAGGAATAATAACCTGCTAAAACATCGAAGGTAAAAGGATACGGTCATGTTTTGGATCTGGTCACAAAGATGAGGTGAATAAGGCATTTTCTGGGCAACAGCAAAAACATGAATAACACAGGACAGATTTGAGGTGGACTCTTTCATCATCCAGACAACCACTGGGAAAGGAAGGTAGTATGAACAAATTGGCAGCAAATTCATATGTTGACATATCTATTTCTATAAAAGGTGAAGAAAGCAAGTAAAGGAGAAGGTCTTCTGACTATCTTTCTGGACAGCCTGAAAGAATTGGTTGAGAATGTGCAGCTACAAAGCAACCTGTGAGAGTGACCATGAAATAGATGACAGAACTCACAGGCCTCAGATGGTTAGAAAGAAGAACACAAACATCATAAATCATGGAGCTTAGGACAGAGTGCAATAAACATTTCGAAGTGGATATGCTAGATTTTTACATAATGTCAGTAAAAAGTGGAAAAGGAATTGGGGAGAGCTGGTAGTGCTGTTAAAACAAACAAAACCAAAAGGAACAAATTAAAGGAAGGACAATTCATAGGCACAAAGTATCCTGATCCTGGAGTATCAACAGCCTAGGGATATAATGAGAAAGGCAAAACATAACTTTTGAGAAAGTAAAATATAGGAGAAAATACTCCATATTTATGTTATAAGTATTAGAATATTAAGAAAAATGCTGATCTACTCCTCAACAGGAATCTTGAGAAGGTCACAGTGTTAATGACATCTTTGCTTCTGTCTTCACTAAAAATGTCAATGTGATCTCATGAGCTGAGAAAATGAGCTGCAGAGGTAGAGATGAGTAATAAAAACAGAACAGTGACAAGCAGATTGGAAAACAGGTAAATGAGAAGTTTTAAGATAGACTCACTGGAAATTCTCTGTAGGTATTTTCATTCACCCAGCCTTTTATCCCAGGGATGATAAATGATTATCTTTTGAAAACTTGTCAAAAATAAATAAGGTTCCACAAAACTGGAAAGGCTACTCCTACATCTAATTATAAAAAAAGGAAAAGAGAGGGGGGATAGGCTAGAGGAGAGAAAACCACTCAGCCTACTTTAAGTTTCGAGAAAAATCCTGGAACAAAGAGTCAAACCAACCATTCACAAACACCTAAAAGTTAGAAAAGTCATAAGTGACTGCCAGCATGGACCTTTCAATACCAAATCATATAAATTAATCTAATTCTTTTTATGGGATCAGAATTGTTAAGATGTAACAGTGAAAAATAGACAAAAATAACCTGTCACAAGTGGAGTTGTTGCTCAAAAGATGACACCAGGTTGAGGTAGAGTGTTGTTCTGCTGGAGGGTGGGAAGGCTCTGCAGAGCGATCTGGACAGGCTGGATTGATGAGCCGAGGCCAACACTAGGAGGTTCAACAAGGCCAAGTGCCGGGTCCTGCACTTGGGTCACAACAACCCCCTGCAGTGCTACAGATGGGGCAGAGTGGCTGGGAAACTGCCCAGTGGAAAGGACCTGGGGGTGCTGGTCAACACCCAGCTGGACACAAGCCAGCAGTGTGCCCAGGTGGTCAAGAAGGCCAGTGTCATCCTGGCTTGTATGAGGAATAGTGAGGCCAGCAGGACCAGCAGATTGTTTCCCTGTACTCAGCACTGGTGAGGCCATACCTGAACTCCTGTGTTCAGCTCTGGGCCCCTCACTACAAAAAAGACATTGAGGTGATGGAGTGAGACCAAGGAAGTGCAACAAAGCGGGTGAAGGATCTGGAGCACAAGTCTTCTGAGGAGCAGCTGAGGGAGCTGGGGGTGTTTAGTCTGGAGAAAAGGAGGCTCAGTGGGGAACTTATTGCTCTCTACAACTACCTGAAGGGAGATCATAGCCAGGTGGGCATTGGTCTCTTCTCCCAAGTAACAAGCAACAGGATGAGAGGAAACGGCCTTGTACCAGGGGAGGTTTAGATTGGATGGTGGGGAAAATTTCTTCACTGAAAGGGTTGTCCTTGTCAAGCACTGGAACAGTCTGCCCAGGAAAGTGGGCAGACCTTGGAAGCATTTAAAAAACATGTGAATGTGGCACCTGGGAACATGGTTTAGTGGTGGGCTTTTCAGTGCTGGGTTGATGATTGGACTTAATGATCTTAAAGGTCTTTTCCATCGTAAATGATATTATGATTCTATAAGTCAAAATTAAACTTCACTGAGTTAAGTATCCTTTCTCTGACAGAAGCCCCTAGCAGGTGTCAAGGAAGAACACAAAAGAAGTATGGTAAATATATACTTAACTTTTCTGTGTTAGGTTGCCCTGGTTTAACAAATACTCAATGACTTTTGGAGATGGAAGTTCCATCGACAGCTGTTTTGGACTATTCCACTGAAAATGAAAGGATATTTTAAATAAAACATTGCAGAATCTTCTATTATAACATTTTCATAAATCACTTTCATGACATTATAGATACAATATACTTGTTAAATATGGCAATCATACCAGAATCAAAGAAGTTTCAAGCCCTGAAAGGTCTAGGACTAAAACTCCAAATAATCCTAGCAGGTTAGAGAACTCTCCTGCAAAACCAGGATTCATATTAGAGGGGAAAAAAGAAAGTAAAGCTATACACTTAGATTACACTACACAAACAGAGGATAGGGAACGACAGATCTGCTCTGCTGTAAAAGATCTGAGGATTAAAGTGGATCAGATCTGAGCACATGCCAATAACACTGCCGAAAGCAAACATACTGCCTAAATGAAAGGCTGTCTGTAAGAGCTGGTGCAGCATCTACTGGAGTAGGTTTCAGTTAAAAGCACTGCTCCTCAGCATATGAAAGAAGTTAAGAGAGCAGAAAGAATGACAGAATTCAATAACATGTTTTTTGAGAAGGGTTGAATGGGTCATATAATCCAAAGGATAGAAATCTGAAAGAAAATCTAGAAGTTTTCAGATGTGCAAAGAGTACCTGTAAGGAAGAGACTAAGCAATTCTTCATGAACATTAGGGACAAAGCAAGAAATTTCACACATAAATATCAACACAGAAAATTCAAAGCCAGGCCCTAGGAAAACTTTTGGACCACCAAAGTTGTCCACAAAATCAGCCAGTCTCCATCACTGGAGTTTACCATGGCAAAAGTCAGGCAAACACCTATCAAAAAAGGCTTAGGCATAAATGACACACCTTGAGGTTAAGTGGGGTGTCTTCTTGTTTTATTTTCTGTGCACTTACCAGGTTTTTTCTCTCTGTTTTTGCGTAAAGGCAGATAACTACTAAAACAAATCATCAGAGGATGTTGTAGATTCTTAATTTCTTCTAGTTGCATGTGAAGATAGAAGCCCTTCCTATGAAATATATTGTATTGCAACAGATAATTATTTGGCTTTATACAGACATTACTGACAGTGACTTTATGATTTTTTTTTCTGAAGGAGATTAAGCTACCTGGTTCTAATGTTTTATTCTGGACTTACTATCTGGGCATTACAAATAGATTAATTAAAAAGTCACTCAGGGTGCTATTAAAGTGACTACTGAATTTTTCACTCACAGTGTTGAACAACAATATGATACAGGAGGCTCAGAAGGGACAAGAAGCAGTGGTCTCAAACTAAAATACAAGAAATTCTGTTCAAACTTCAGAAAAAAACTCTTTTACTTTTACAGAGGTTGAATACTGCAGCATATTGCCCAGAGGAGTTATAGAATCTTCAACCCTGAGCAACCTGCTGTAGTTGACCCTGCTTTGAGAAGGGATTTGGACTGCACAGTCACCAGAGGCCTCTTCTAACCTCAGCCTCCTGTGACTCTGTAAGATCCTGTGAATTCTAGATTTCAACTACATGAAGTGCATCTTATTATCATGAATCAAGTGAAAACTCTGAAGCATTCAAGAATGAAAACAAGAAAAACCCATGTGAAGAGAATTTTCTCTCTTGTCATGATCCACATGGATTTTTTTTCTGATGTATCCAAATTATTTTTGTTCCAATTAGATAGTTTTTCTAATGAAAATGAGACTGTTTTCTGCTATTAAGAGTGTGAGAAATACATCCAGTGAAAAGCTGAGTTACAGTCTCTGTAAGATGGCACCCTATATGTATGTGATGAGCAGTGATGCAAAAAAGTAGAAGGTGGCTCGGTAAAAAGGGGAACATAATGAGATGCTCCACATGAATTGGAAATTATAAAGACCTATTTAGCACAATATTTTAGAATAGATAATATAACATTAAAAATGAGGAAAAGAGAAGTTTGCAATGGAATAGACTTTAATAACACAGACAAAATACTGGAAAATGTTTGGTGCGCATAGAAAGACAGGGAATGGAGGCAAAACCAGAAGGAATCATATTCCGCAGCCCAGTGAGGGTTGTTGTCAGATTCCAGACCCTCACCACAAAAATCTGAAGTTTTGACATATGCAATTCACATCTTGAGACTGATATAAGCCCAACCATTCTGTGACTGAGGGTTCATCAGTAATGATTCTTTTTAAAGGCTCTTGCCTTTATTCCCAGGACAGCAGAAGCAGGACAACCTAATTAACCCCCTTCTCCACTGAGCCCATATTTTCAGAATAAGAATCATCTCCCTTAATTTATCTGACCCTTCAGGAGAAACCAGAGACAGATAGTGCAAACAAGCTCTTCTCATGATGCAAGGAAGAGTTAGATGCTTCTGAATGGGAGTGAGAATCACAAGTAAATACAGTAAGCACCGTGCTAATCAGAGGTAATAGTAACAAGATGACATGGTGTCCCCTTGCTGAAACTGTGCATTAAAAGCTAGTGCAAGTCAGACACTTAGAGATTCAAACCATCTCTTATACTTTGGCATTTATATCAAGTATTTTGGAAACAAAAGACTCCTTAATTAACTTAAATGGCTGAAAAATGGAAGTGGTGATTATAATTTATGTTATAGATTAGAAGTTAAGTGCTCTCATGCAGGAAATAGAAACTCTGCATACAAGACCTTCTCCAGCCTGCTGGTTCAAACTCAAAATTTTCATTTTCCACCAGTATGGATTATCATTATTTTTAAAAGGAAGGTTTGGATGGAAATCACTTTTCTACAGAAGCTCTGTCATCTTGCAATAAAGAATTCAATGTTCTCATATACTAAGAAATTTACTACTCAAATTTACTAACAAATTGAGAATGTAATTTCATTTGAAAATGAAAAATAAAGGCAAAGTCAGTGTTAAAGAGAATTCATCTGTAAATAGCAAATTGCCTCCTGGAGCAAATGCACTCATTACGCTCAAAGAAAGGATGAGATCTCCCACAGTTAAATAAAACTAGTAGGAAAAATAATTGCTTGATAAATCAGAGTAATTAAATTTTGCACATGTGAATGCTACTGCACCTCTGTCTTCAGTACAACAAGGCCATCCCTGTAGCAGAGAAACAGCACATAAAGCTCAGCCTTTACTCCCTGGAAAATCTATTACTGAAAGAAAGAGCACACCTTTTCCCTCTTAGCTCTTCATTAATGAGGAATGGGCAATCATGGAAAATGCCCGACAAAGCTACTGGGATGAGAGCAGTCAAAAACTGTGATGATGCTGTCTAGTTCCAGTTCAGCTTCTGCCAACCTTCCACCAATCATTAGTGAGTCTTCTAGCATTTTAAAACCATCTTATTTCCTTTAGTAACCTACAAAGGTAATTTGTTAGTTGGTCTGTCTTATATGTTAATTTTTGTATACCAGGTAAAGAACTGTTTCCCCTTATAACCTTCCACAGGACAAATATTTACCCATGAGACCTTTAAACCTTATAGGTGCTCTGCTTGCTCTGTATTAGTTCTGGAAGAAAGCTTCTGCCATTATCTTTTCAAATTCTAAAAATTAATTCCTGACCATTCAAAATATTTTTGTGTTTAGGCTATCTAAACACGGTTATCTACATGGAGGCACACACAAGTTAATCCACTGTTCATCCTTCTGCTACCACCAGCAGAAATCCAGCCAGTGCAACCTAGAGCACGATGCAGTTCACTCCAACCAAGGGATCCAGCAGCTGCTGAGCTGAATCACTCCCTCAGCTCCAGTGACTCCAATCCTGATCTTAATATTGACTCTAATAAGGGCTTTGATACTGAGGGCTCAATCCATTGCCCACACAGAGGGAGCCCATGCCATTTGAGATGAACAGCATAACCTGCCTGTCCTGCTGGCAATAAGTCTCCCAGAGCTGTCAAGGTGCCTGGCATACTCTAGGGCATCTGAAATGCTAGCAGTTCCTGTGGAGGAGGGACTGAATCAAGCCTCTAGGCCACAAACAGACTTCTATGTAATAAATTCAGGTATCTCAGTTTCCAGCTGAATCTCTGGAAATTTAGGAGTTTGAACAGCTATACCTGGAAAGGCCATGTTATTGCCACAGTATATGCAGCACTCTTAAGAAATGGCTTATGATGGTTTCCTTCCTATTATTCAGGAGACTAACAGAAGAAAAACATAGCACAAGCTCATTCATATATATTCCTTAAGAGTACAAGGATGTGTTGCATACTCTGTCTTCAGAACCAGTCAAGCAGAAAGCACCAGTAAATACTTTCAAAAGGGTTACAGAAGAATGATTTTGGGCTTAAGGGTCATTTTAAGGCATAACAATATGAAAAGCTTTAGATGGTCATAAGTTAACTCCACATTTTGTGTCACCTCGGGTTTTCAAGCCATCTAGATGCATTATCACTGGATAGCATTTGAACTAAAAATTTACACCTCTCAGTTTATTCATGCAAGCTCAGTAGATGGCAAACTTGGCTGCACTCCAAGCTGGAACTGGCCTGTGCTGCAGAATCTTGGGGCAGAGATGGCATCAGCTACTAACCTTTGAGCATTTAGGTATATTCAGACATTTTGGTGCTGACCCTCTTACTGCAAAATCACCACAATTTGGATAAATTGAGACATCAGGAAACAAAAGACCCATGAAGCGATGAGACAGCCTACCTACATAGAAACGCATATCCAGCTTCTGACAGTCTATTTTTGACAAAAGAGAGGTTGCCTTTTATTAAGAGAATCTAAGCAAAAAACAGTAATTTTGCCAATGGCCCAATATTCTATAAAAATCAGTTCCCTAAACCAAATTCCCTAAAAAAGTTCTGAAAATCTTATTACTCATGTGGTCTTTGTGCATTTAGTCTCATTTTAACTCCTCCACTGCAGTATTTTTGTAGGAATTGACCGTGGCAAATGTCAAGCACAGGTTGTCCATTAGGTGGTTCTATCTATTCTATTCTTTTAGATTATCTATCTATCTATTCTTTTAGATTAGATATTGCCAGATGACCGAGTAAATTCTCTGAGCTTCTTCCCAACGTACCTCTTGTGTGTATGTGTCATCTCTGGCAAAAAAAGTAGTGTCCACTGAGAGAAAGAAGACATGTAGCAGATGCTCGACTGCATTTCTTTTCCTGCTTGACTGCAGTGACTGCTCTGAGAAGTAAACAATCCACTCAGTAAAACAAACTGCTGCAAATGCTCACTATGGGTTGTATCATTCAATTATTGCCTTGCTTATTCCCTTTCCCTAAACAGCTTTATTCAAGTTCCCGTACCAATCTATATACTCCTGAATTTTTATCAGCTATATCTCTTCTCTCCAGGCAGAGCCCACATTTCCTTTTTGCTCCAAGACTGTTTTATCTATATGTAGGATTGGATTTTTTGTTGTTGTTTTTTTGTAAGGTACTTATTCTTGGAATTAATTTCTGCTTTTTTTACTAGGGGATGGCATTTCCTATAAAGTATTCAGTCTCTAAATCAGACAATGAGAGAAAAACATATGATGTCTCCCATTTTCATAATCAAAAGAGCAGCTGATGTCAGAAAGCAAGATAAAAAAGGTGACCTTAAACCAATATGGCTCATGAGGACACTGCTTTTTAGTCTCAGTGTCCAATTTATCTCTGCACATGCAGGGTGAAGACTGCAAAGTAAGACTAATGAGTATGGCAGAAACATATGCAGTAATTCATCATCGTAACAAAGCATAACACAATTATCAGGAATTTCCTGTAGGCTTGCCATGATTACATGGAAACAAATTGTTTGGTCTGCTCAGTTAGAAGTGCAGAAATGCTGGACCAAAAAACAGAAACGGATTGTTGCCACCTATATACACAAGTCATCCTTTTAGGATATGACAAATGTACAATTTGGCTTTCTTTTTTGGTTTGTACACTGAAATTGTATTCATTCAGTGCCTGGCCAAATAGGTCTCCATATTCTGCAAGAGCACACACCCCAGAAATTATAGGAAGAAGAGGCAGTTGGCTGCAGGGGTAGAGGAGTTAATGGATGTAATCCCTACACCTTTCTCATGCTTGCCGAAGACTTCAATGCAGCAAAAAGTTCTCAAGCAAGACTAGAAGGAAGGGAAACCTTTAATTAGTTGAAATTTACTTACTTTAAAAAAAAATTGTCTGTGCTTGGTGTATCTTCCTGGGAAAAGACTAACATCAGCATCACTTTGTGAATAATTGGGTTTGGTCCTGTTCCTGGTTTTCAGCTACCTGGAGTACAGTTTAGGCTGATGTTTATTTGACTTTCCTCCCAGAGGACCACTCTTCTGTAGGAGAATTAAAGCTATGCAATGCTTACACAGACATTTCTTGCACTTCTCAGAGAACAAGGCCTATTCTGAGTAAGCACTAATAATAGACAACACTGCAAGTAGCTGCTTGGGGCTCACATGCCTGAGAGACATAATATTAAAGGCGAAGTCACTGCTGAAAGGAGTAGATAGATTGCATTTGCTATCACAGATCTCTACTGTGTTTCAGGGATCATGCCACTTAGGTAAAGTGGGACTTTGAGAGCTAAAGTCTAATTAAAATAAGTGGGCGTCACATAACCATGCTTGGAAGGCAAATTTTCTGCAATATTCCTTAGTGACTAGAAGCTGTCTTTCTTTAAAGCATTTATACAACTCAGCTCTAGCAATTTAATGGTTGGGAGATGATGAGGAAATAAATTAGATTTTGGTACACAATGGCCAAATTAATTCCAAGGGTATATGTAACTCTTAGCACTTAGGACCCATAACCATGTCATGACCCATATCAACAGTAAGGTCTCAATTTTTCAAGGAAGGTTGGGTAGCATGCATCACGCAATTGCTTTTTAGAAGGTGTTCTCATGCATCATGACAAAAGTCATGTTTCAGGGAATGCCTTAGCTCCACAAGGATATCCATTACAGTCAGGGATGCACTGCTGAAGCCCCAGGGATGTACCTGAACAAGAGAGTGGATTTGCCCCTCTGTCCTTATTTTTTTTGCTTTGCTTTAATTGCTTTGTCTCTGTTGTTTTAATGCTTTTCTTCCTCACCTCATTTATTTTATGGATCTTGTCTTTCCTCCTGGTTCTCTCTTTCCTGGTTACTTCTAGATTAGCACAAGGATGGGACGTCCCACAGGGAGCCCCACTTGGCCCCTTTTTGCTGAGTAAAACAGCCTGCCAAAGTGAAGATATTCTTGTCAGAAGTAGTAGGGAACATTGCTGGGAGGGTCTACCTTGGGTGTCACAGGTATTGGTGATAATCTGTCGTGCTGCTGCAGAGTCCAGGTAACAGTGCAGTAATTGTGCTCCCCCACTACTTCTCTAAATTATGCCAATGAAGGAACTATATAAGGTGCAAAGAGAGTTAAGCTCCCTCATTATGTCTGAGCCTGGTTTGCCAGCACTGCTTTCTTAAGGGCTGCTGCAGAGAGCTCAGTCTCCAGCAAGGGGGAGCCTGCTGCAATCAGTAGACACCTTATGGAGGAAAATATACCAGCTGTTAAAACCAGCCTCAAATTAATTTCACTGTATGGATGAATTCTGTCAAGTTCCTTGAATTTTCACAGACCAGTTTCACCTACCCGTAATTTACTACTCTTTAAAATGTAAACAACTTTCAAATAAGATTTTATTGCATTTGAATATAAGTCTTGTCATATTCTTTACTTTTCTGCTTCATTTCAAAGAATGTTGTTATGATTAACTCATGCATTATGGGATGCCATGTGTAATGCTCCCTTGCGACAATAACTCAAATTGCTGGTTTTATACTACCTCCTGTCTCTCACTCTTGTTTTATTTTTACTCTGGTGTAACTAGGAGATCTATACCCTCACTCGTTTGAGTAGAAATATTTTCAAGAAGATATTTCTATCTCCTTTTCCCAGCTGACTGCCAGCTCACGCAGTCTAGGGCAATGGCTAAGTGAAAGGATCCAGCTAATACAGCTTTGCTTCCAGTTGCTACAGAGCTCACTTTCCCAGGAATTCTGTTGGACCTTCATCTGTAGAGCTCAGTCACGCATCAAACCATCAGCGAGTTGTATGTGAACTGTTTGAATGCCTGGTTAGTCAATGAGGCACACAGCAAGGATTCAGTTCAAACAAGCAAGGAGCAAGGTCATATCTTTGCAATTTATTTTTTTTTAAACAGCACGGGTTGGCTAATTACTGAGTTTCACCTATACCATTCAAAATAAGAGGTAGCACTATTACATCTTCATTCTGGATATCAACAGAGAAAGAGAGCTTCTGGACTAATTGATCATGGAATAGAAATGATTTTTCATAATATTAGTAATTCTTAACCTGAATAAATATGCAGAGATCCATTTCATTTTACCATTTGAGTAGAAGAAATAGGGCTAAAGCTTTAAAGTCCCATAATACTGACAGTGATACGAGAACTCATATAACATGCATGGAGAACCTACAACAAGGGAAAATTCTGAAAAATCTAGGAGAGAAGAAAGTGGCAGCAGAATACATGCAATCAAGGGAGATTTGAGGCTTTTCTTCCATCCTAGCTCTCCTTGATTACACCAGTAGTAGCCTGTAACTGTTCGCCAACTCCATATCCCAAATCCATCTAGAAAACAGTAAGAAAACTCAGGATAGGAGAATTCAGCTATCAGGAGCAGGCACAGATTGAGCACTTATTTTCCCCCAAGTGTTCTATGCACAAGTGTCCCTACAAAGAAAAACCCAGAATGAAAACAGTAAAGTCTGTGCAAATAGATGCATGGGGTTAATAACTTTTTTGAGCCTATCCAGGGCTGGCACTATGAAACCCTATCATCCTATAACAAGAAATACAGTCTAAAAGGATTTATTAAGATTATTAAGTCCTTCTCCTTGTGAGAGCAGGACTGTTCTCAAAATACTTGAAGCAGTAGTTTCTAGTTTAGCTTTAAATACACAAAACAATGGCTTTATTCTTCCTTGTCTTGAAATGTATCCAGTACTCAGTGGCTTTTTCTGTTCTCCACTTGCAGTTGCTATATGTACAACAGAAAACCACAATCTACATTAGGTGGCCATATATGATATGTTCAATCAGTAAAAACGTTTTCTTTTCTGCTTTTATGGGCTTTATGGTGGCAGCCTTCAATAGCTGCCAGATATTAGAATGGAAAAGGCCTTAATCTTTCACATCACAACCTGATCACCTGTTCTTTTATCCTATTACTCCCACAGACTGAGCACCCCAAAGAACATCTCCAAACAGATTCTGTCTCCTTGCTGTCAAGGTCATTTATGGACATTTGCAGATATTCATCTATCCTTAGTCAGTAAACTGAAAGACATTTCACTTTCTTTGTACATCCTCCTCTAATAATGTTTCTCTCTGAATTGCCTCCAGTTCTCTACACTGTTAATTAACTTTTATGCATTACCAGAGATGGATGCATCTCAGTAGTGACTTAAGTAATTTCTCTATAGCTTGTGTTTCAGTTTCCATTCATAAAACACTTCAACCTACATTAGTCAAATTGTTTCCCTCTTGTAATACTTTAGCATTTCCACAGTATCTCTCATTCTGAAGTAATAAAAGGGCAGAGCAACAGAGGAAGGTCAAATACCAGTATTCGTCTTTGCCTGAAATACTCAAGTTGGTTAGGACAATAAAATATTTTCTGAGTGTTTGTCAACTCAGTATTTTCTACACTTCAGTTGCATTATTAAGTAAGAATAGCTGAGCCTTACCTTAAATACCAGTATAATAGGACCTTAGTTGTTTAGCAATATTGTTTCATACAAAAAAAAAAAAAAAAACAAACAAAAAAATCCCCAGCTCAAACCTTGTAACCACATGTGTCACTGTGGCAAGGATTTCTTTAACAGACTGTAAACAGCACATAGCTTTTCATGCACATTTTAAGGACATATCTAGAATTCACATACACTTTCACTTTCTATCACCTAATTATTAGAGAGAAAATTTGCAAAAGTAAACAGTTTGTACAGTGTCTGAGCCTCTTAGCGTTACAATGAACATGGCTATAGAATTATTTTGTTACATAATACCAGAATGTGTCTGACTTACACAAATGTTGAATCATTTAGAAGTGTAAAGCAGAGGTTTCCCAAACTGGTGGTCTATAGGCTCCTGTCAGTGGTCTGCAGCAGAAGGTTTATGGCTGTCTGGTTACATGGTATTCATTCCCTATGGATAGTGGGGAAAGAAGAGATTAACAAAGAACAGATACTGACCAAGAAAAAATATTTCAATTTATCAACATCAGTAAAATATTTTTTGATAAAGACTGTTGCCCCACAGTTTCTGTTAATAACTTTTGCATTTTATTATGATTTTATCAAACAGATTGCTTTTACTGAAATTTTCTCTTTCAGATTGTTTCCTCTTTTACAGTCTATCCAGTTATAGGAAAAAGATTACAGAAGATGTTATTTATAGGGTGTTTTTAACAGGCAAAACACTTCTTGATCTCAGAAACAGGTAAAAAGAGAACTGTCAGCTGGCTTAGGAAGTCTGATGACACTGATAAGGGCTAAAATGCAAAAAGTGAATGTACAAGGAATGGAAGCAAGAAGAGGGAATAAAACAATTACAACTGCATGTTTTCAACAAAATCAGGAAAGCCAAAATGATCTGATGCTCAAAGCCTTCATAAAGAGGGATTCTACAGGTCCATGAGCCTGCAAAAATAAGCTGCAGTGAAAACATGAGTGTGTTGACGAGCAGAGAAGAAGAACTAGCACTGGAAAGGTTAAATACCTTTTTCCCTTTATCTTCACAGGCAAAGCCTGCTTCTGGACCTTTGTGTTTTGTACAGTCTGCAAAGGAGAGGGGCAACCATCAGTAGGGGAGCAGTAGGCCAGGAGCTGCCCACAGCCTGGACATACTCAAATGTAAGTGGCTCCTTTGGTTGTTCAGAGAGGCGTTCAACATGACTCTGAGGTTACTGCCTGTCACCTGGGAAAAACTGCAGCAGTCAGAGAATGTCCCTGATGACTAGAAACAAGGCTAACATATGTCTATTTTAAGGGAATGATGGTTACAACAGATACCAAGCCACATTTCAATATACGGGGACCTTAAGAGACTCAGGAACTGGGATGGGAAAAACTTCGTGAAGTTCATCAAGATACCAGCTTGGAATTCTGAGCAAAATAAATTAATACATTTTTTACCACTTTGGCCTAAAAATGTTATTAGTTTTAGGGTAGCCCCAAGTATGTTTTTGAAACAAATAAGCTGTTCAACAACTTTATTATGTTCTACTCCAGGTAAACCACGCCATATTTCAGTATATATAATTTCCATAAAGAGTTGCTGGATTTGGCACAATTATATACACAGAAAAGCTTTGGCCTTGTTTTTGTTAGAACTGCCTCTGTGACTTTCACAATTCCCTTTTATTTCTCTGTCATTGTCTGCTTATCTTATTTAATGTCATTATTCTAATTCCCATGCTAATAAACTCACATTAAGAGCCACAAATAGAAAGGGGAAAAGGGTGAATTACTGCATATTACTGTCTCAAAAACACGTTTCAGACTACTTTTTTTTTTTTTAAACCAGTGATGGCTAAAATCAAGTTATACATTCAAGGAATACATTCAAGAATACTTGTTTATTAAAACATAAAAACTTTTCAATATCACAAAATGGAGACTCAATTGCTCAAAGATCATGACTAACTCCAAACTTTACGAGGTCTAATGAAAGCTCTGCTTTAACTGTATTAGTTATCCAAGTAGTACAACTTGCACTGCAAGATATAAAACATTCATGTCAGTAGAGATTTAAGCTCAGGAAAGTAGAACAATACTTAATGGTTAGTGAACTGCATTGGAATATTCCTTAAAGCAATTTCTTTTTTTCTATGTCTACATTACAATGAGTTTTATTTCACCCAACCCAGGTGAAAACAGGGTTTAGTGCTACCCCAAAATTCAAGCAAAACTTGTGGGCATCCAGATTTGCTTCACAGAGCAAACTGGTTCCAGAAAAGCAAGAAATTTTGAGAATTACTGGTTAGCCTCAAGCTTATAAGCAATAAGGAAAAAGAATAACTAAAGAAAGCAGCAAATTCAGTAGGAAGAACCTTTCCAGCAGTGTAATTTTGGATGCTGAAATACACTGTAGTGAAAAGCAACCTGTATGAAAGGTACACTGCAGTTCTTTCTAATGCCTCTGTTTTGGTTTTTGCCTGAGACAACAGTGAACACGGAAACAACAATTATATTGGCTTCCTATACTTCTGGCCTCTCAATAGTTTTTCCTCTCAAATATGTAAAGCCGCAGCTGCATTCTCTGAATATTTTCAGCTTGATTATAGAGCTCCTGCAGCCTGTTTTATACTGTTTGTGCCAGGCAATAACCAAAAAGAACAAAATCATGCTAATGCTTGGAGGGATGCTATGAGCATAGCTACCTCGGCACATGCACATAACCAGAATTCACAGCACTACCTATGAAACCTGATGCTTGGGAAAGTACAAAGAGCTTGATTTAGCCATCAGTCTTTTGTCTGAGTTCACCATAAATTTTCAATTTCCTCCAGTTACCCTAATGTTCACAGGAAAGAAGCTTGTATTCAGTTGCTTCCTACCCATTTTTTAGGCTCTTCAGATTGTGCTGCAGCTCTTGGCTAACATACAGTGGGGGCAGGTAGGTCAAACCTTGCAAAATTGGTGTTTGCCAGGTTTGATGGACAACATCATTCCTTTCAGAGCAAACAATTCTGCCCTCCTTAGCCTGTGGATTTCTTTTCATTGTCTATCACTATGCTTTTCACATATATCGCACTTATCCATGTGTATTTTCAAATAAGCATACTTGCTTGGGCTACCAGCCCCTGCTTCAACCTCACTCTATCCCTATTCTATGTTGTCAGCACCTGCCTGTTGGGACTACTGTTCCCATTTTAATCTAAATCTGTTTTGGTAGACACAGTTCCTCCCTTTTGCCATGTCCAAAAACCCAGCATGTTCCTATGCTACTTTATGCTGCCACAAGAATTTGTGCAGCCCCACACCCAAATCATGTCAGGGAACCAATGCAGATGAAAGCACAGCAAGCAGAAAAGCAGTGAGCCTCTTTCTTCACCAGTGCTGGATTGTGCCATCTTCATGTACATACTGTGGGATCAGCATTAAAAACTCTAGCTTCAGAAAGTCTGACCAGTCCTGAAGTATGAACAATTAATGTTCTAAATATCCCTTAAAATACAGGTCTTGTTAGAGATCATAGTGTCTGAGGCAGGAAAGCTCTTTTCTTCCTGGCTTCAGTTTGTGTGCATGCAGTCCAATTTTTTATTCCCAAGATATGTCTGGGAAGAATCACAGCATGTGAGCTCTTCTCTGTCAGTGCCTTCTCCAAAGAGGAGGGTGATGTGTCAAAGGCCTGGGATCCCTGGTTCAGCTTAACCTGAAACACCTCAGAACCTACTCCCATGGGTTCTCAAACTGATCAACATTTTTTCTTTCCTACGTATCCCTTATGCCGTCTGTTTTCTTTCTGTGAGCTGCATTTTTAAACATTGTTGAGACACACAAGCATCACAGGCCATTTTATTTTTGGAGACTGGTGTGGATGGATAGAAGAGAGACGTATATTTTGATCTTTCTATGGACTTCATTTTTGTTCTTTAGCATTTTAGTCTCCTAGTTTAAATAGACAGATAGGCAATTTGAACTTGGAGCATCTGTTGCCTCAGAAAAAAACAGGATCACCATCCCTCTAAATATTCTGCTCATGTGTAGTGATCCATACCAGGCCTTATACTTCAGAAGGCTTGCATATCGAAATGTTAATTAACAGATATAGTCCATTTCCATATGTCTTCCTCTAAAGGTTACTGCAACAACATTTCCTGAATATCCTTTAACAATCTAATGGCAGCCTGGCACTGGTCTCATGACAAATAAATTTAAGTGACATACAGGTTGCAGTGACAGAATACAAAGTATAATGAAGCAATGTACTTCTTATGGAGATGTGACATGAAAAACATTGACCTGTGGTCCTAAGTAATCTTCATAAGACAAAAGCTTTCATGGTAATAAAAACAAATCAGTCAATGTGCTGAAAGACTAATATAATAAACCATCAGGGAAGCTATTCAGCTGTGTTAACTCCATTTAACAAAACAGGAGTCATTATTATTCCAACTTTGTACTTAAAGTTTGGTGATAACATTAGCTGCACTATAACAAAGTAGCCTTCTTGATTAATGGGAGATACCTTCAGAAATAGCAGTGGGATTCAACATAGAAGCATGTGCTACCTTACTGGTCATATTGAGCAAAACCAGCTTGACATTGGGAACATGGGGCTGGACAGGGGAGATTATTAATTGCAGCGAAGCTGAAGATAGTGCAGTGGCCCTGCATGAAATATTGCCAACTCAGAGACTTTTTGTATTGAAAAGCAATTAGAACATGAGGAGGACGAAAGAGGCGTCAAGAGTGCAAATATTTTGTATGGGAAGGAGAAAAGAAAAGAAGAAAATGTATTTTCAGTACATGAATCGCAAACTGATTCTCAACAAATGGATACTATACTGCTTTTCAAGAGAAACAAAGCTGTGCTTCATCGTATTTTTTACAAGGTGAAGTTGCATTGCTATAGCCACTGAGAATGGGAGAAATTAAGTGCATTACAGGCAATTTGGGATACAGGTAGAAAAAATTCACAGGCTATGATTACAAACTATGCTTTCTAATTGTAAGTTCATCCTTACACAAGCACTCAGCAGTCTTCATTTCCTGAGGACCTGAAACGTCTTAATGATTCTTGCCTTTCTGAACCTCACTCCCATTTGCAAGCATCTTTGCCATTCTGGTTTATAAACTAGACAGTATTTGGAAATATCAAAGTATCAAATAACCTGCTGGAAGTTTTTCAAAATACCCAGACCTTCTTTTAAACCGCTCCTTATCCTTATCCTGCAGTGAATTTTGGTGACTTTACACACTTAACAAACCAGTTTTCTCCTAATCTATACCACAAGCAACTCTACTAAATCCAGTCAGGATTTTATCCAATTGCACAAGGTCCAGTCAAGTAAGCATAAAAGCCAAACAAAGGCTGTAAGCTGGGACTTTGTGGAATATACCACAGAAAGGTCTGAACTATTTATTTGAGAAGAGGATAAATGGACATGCAGAGCAGAACAGAAGGACAGAGAAAAGGAGGTAAATGAAAGAAGCAGATTATATAGGCACAGCTGAAAAAGGCATTACCGGTAAAGATATGAAACATCTCTGCCTGATTAACAAAATATAAGGTAGTCAGACTATAACTGAAAGGGCTACAAGTTCTTCAGAAGACTTTGTTCCTGCTGATGCAACATGAATGGCTAATTATGATGGACATAATACTGAGAGATCCCACTTGAATTCAGGTCTACCAGGTACCGCACAAGCAAATTGGTAGACAATTTCATGCCCTATCAGCTTAAGATATGAAATAATAGGGATGGACAATGAAACAGAACTGAAAAAAAATAGACTATACTTGTTATTAGATCTGTGTGTAAAACTAGATTATGAATAAGTCTACCAAGAACAGCAGCAGGTGCCACATCAAAATATATTATAGTAAGAAAACAAAGGACTTCACCCCCACAGAAGACAAAGCACTCAAGTATTCCGGAAAAAAATCCATTCTCAGCAAAGAGGAAAAAACTACTATCCATCTTTAACTGACAGCAATGTTTAATTGTGACTCTTCTTTAAAATCTGAATGGCTTTTCAAGGGGAAATTTTAAATACTCTAATATTCTTTTCAAATCATACATCCTAAAAAAATAAAATTAAACTTCCAGAGCATAACTGAATTTACATAATCTAGATAACAACTGTAGTTTCAATTCCTAAACAAGAACGAATATAAAAATAACACTGTATGACTGTAAAAGAAGTTTGCTTTAAGAATTTGCCACTCATTTTGTTTTTTAAAGCATTTTATATACTTAGATCAGTTACTACCACTTGGATACATTTAGGAGACCCTGTGCATGCTTACAGTTGCTCAGAGTTATGGCAGCCAGTATAAAACTCTCTGTGGGCTGGTTCTTGTGCCTTGTCTTGCTAAGGAAACGAGGCAGTGGATCTCATTCCCAAAAGTCAGCCCTGTGTCCTGTTCCTCCTGCAGAAGTAAAACCAGGAAGCCTGGCTCTCCAGGGCTCATTATCTCACTGTGCAGCATCTTTTTCCATATCCTTTTTGCTATCTCTTTCTTCCCCATGGCATGAGCAGCCCCAAGCTCAATCTAGTGGGCAGCAAAAGTCAGTTTTGCTTATGGTGCTAAGAAATCTTGAGTCAGCTCCATTTAGAAATATTATTCTGTGCCCTTCTCCAAAGGGAATGAAAAAAGTGTGCGATCAGACACGCTCTTGTCTACTCTTCAAAATGAAAAAAATAAATAGAAGTGTTAGGTAGATCTTTTTCGACACTGTCATAGCAACTTAGGAAAACTGTACAGACAAATAGAATGCAGACTAAGTGAACCCCTTTGGTCTGGAGGGATTTATTCTCCCTTGATACCCTCTGAATTTGCTTTGAATGGGAGGAGAGGTGAAAAGGTCTCATAAAGTCAGATAATCAGAAATAAACTTAGCAAGATAAAGCAGATGGATGCTCGTGTTGCCCTTTTATTGATTTAGTTTTAACTTCTACCCAAAGACCTCTGCAAAACCTCAGAAAATTCAGCCAAGGGTAGTATGGCCACTGACCCCATTAAGGGAGTACAAGAATTGTAATGCATTGAAGAGTCTCAATTCCCCAGTCTCCTAGATGATTTGCAGATAAGAAGAGGAGCAGTGGGACATCCTCTCTCCAGGCAGTAGCTCCTTCTAGAAGGTGAATCACAGTATCATGGCCCCTGTCAGAGTCACTCTGCAGAGATGACTTCCACTGCTTCTCGAAAAACACTTCTCAAAAAAAAACATTCCTCTTTGTCATAACAACCTTTTGTAAGAATACACAAGGGAGTTAGTCAAAACTACTCACAGTTATAGCACAGGCCCTCTGGATCTTTGTGAAGTGGAATAGGAAAGAAGTGGCCACTGCCATAATAATGAGATTTGTCTAATGTAGGTTCCAACATCAGGAAAGCTTCGCTCTCTCCACCACAATATACTCTGTGCCTGTGACAAAGCAACAGGCATGGAGTCTCCTTGTGCCATATAACTCCTTCAGCCCAGCCTACTTTATGCTCAAATTCAAAAGATACTATTTTAATTGTCCCAGTTCAAACACCACAAAAACTTTAGAAAAACCAAAATCAAAACAAAGCAGAAAACAAACAAACAAACCAACCCAAAACCTTTGAAAATCAATCTTAGATATTCTACTGACTAATTTGACCTAATATCAGCCTGATTTATTCCCTTTCCAGAGGTGTCTGTGACATTGAGATGTTTTAAATTACCCACATTATAGAGGGGATGACTGTTTACAGGATATTATGTATATAAGCAGTTTTGCTCTTTTAGTCTTGGCTCTGTGAACAGGGCTAGCCCTAAGGCAAAGCCTAAGGCAGAAAGTGAAACACATTTTTTAAAGGATGTTTGTTAATTGAGCCCTAAACTGCTTCCCTGTTCCTTGCCAGTTTTATCCTAACATAAGAACAAGTCAATGTTAAGGCACTCTGCCAGATGCTGGGCAACTCAAACTACTTTGAGCCTCCTCTCTCTTCCTTGGCAGCTGATATCTCTCAGCACTATTCAAATTTTGCTCACCATCTAACAGGATTCAGATCTAAATGGGCTGAAATCTGCATAGAAATATTTTAAATACATGTTGCTGTACAGAAGAAAAACAACCAGCTAAGCACAGGCAACTAAACTAAGAACTTGTAAGGTCTGTGACAGCAATAGATTTATAAATGCCTGTTTGTTATGCTTTGGGCATCTCTCTGAAAGGTTGTGATTGAGGGCACTGCTAGCTAGTTGCCTTATTTCAAGAAAGAAAAGTGCAGCAGTTTTGCCAGAACTTTGCTACCCTCCTGCAGTCAGTGCAGAAACTGATGAGTTAAAGAAGGAATTTCTCAGACCACATGCCTGATATTCACACCTTTCCTGAAGACCATTGGACTGAAGGATCATGATCAGTAGCTTTCAAGAAAGAAAAAGACTGCATCTGGCAGGAAGAGAAGGGCAGAGAAGTGGTTGAGTTCCAGTCAGACTCTGCTCTCAGACCTGCATCAAATGTCCTGGAGTGACGTGAACCACTCAGCTCCTGCCTACTTTCCCTGGTGAGACTGCAAAAACAGGCTCTAGTAGGGCTGGAGCCATTCTCAAAAGCAGAAATTCTCCAAGCACCCTATGCTGGCATTTCACTTCCCCTCTGGGACACTGTGATTCCCTATGTATATCAACAGATATCTTTCAGATTTTCTTTTGACAAGTGAGGCAGTGGCTTTTAGCAACTAATGTCTCCTTCGTCACTCCCATTGTCTTCCTGCCCAGTGTCCACACTGCTACAGTGCTCCACTTGATTGACATCTTACACATTACAAAAGAAAGAATTTCAGTCTTCCCGTTTTATTGCATGTGGGGCTTTCAATATACTCCCGAGATTTCTGGGTGCCTTATGGCTTCAAATGCAGTTTGATGGCAGGTTTTTCCCGGTTGCATATTCCTGTACACGCAGTTCTTCAGCATCCTAGAGATGCTATTTCAGAAGCTCTGTTTTAGCAGTGTCTGGTCATCATTTGAGAACAACTGTCTCTGCTAAAGACAGGAGACCGGGATGATGTCTCCAACCGATTCCAACTAAAACTTATGCCTGTTATTTCAGTGCCAGTATTACCAAGGTTCCAGCATTCAGTGCCTATTCATTTATTGTAATGGGTAGAGTGTAAACATTTTATAGTTAGATTCAGTGCCAGCCTACCTTCTGCTCTTGCCCATGACAGTAAAGGTGAATATATCATCCAGTAAGCATCCAATACATAAGACGGCTTTTTAACTTCTACTTCTCCACCGGTAGAATTTGGCCTCTGCTGTACAGTTGGACTTGAATATTAAGTTCATGGTCATGAAGATGAATTACAAGTAAGCAGTTTTAATGGTGTTTTTCTAGATCACTAGGATGATGATGATGATAATAATGACGAATAATGATGATGACAATGATTATGGATCAACATTTCAAGAAACAGATCAAAATTTACAAAAGGGTGAAATCTAAATCCAATGTCACATGTTGGTGCCAGCATAGAGAGACAGCGTTGAGGGCTCAGCTGTCAACATCAGGACATGTCAGGCAGCCAAGTGGTAGGGGTGCAGGCAGAGGCAGGGCAGCCCAGAAAGGAGCCAATGGATTAAGGACAACCAGAAGATAAAAGAGGAAGAGCCAGGAATAAAATAGCATGGAGGAGCTTTGTTGAATGGGCACAACCTAAGCCATAAAGGTGACAGATCAGTAGTTATGGGGAGTCTACATGGAGATGTGAGCTGCAGTAATATACAAGGAGATGGTGAGGCTGTTAGGATGAATGTGAAAATGGAGTGAGGTGACCCTGGCACAGACATCTGTTGTCAAATGGTGTCTAAGAAAGAGCTTGATTGAATAGCTGTCCAAATACCTTGACTGAACAGAAAGAGGTTCAATAATCCTAGAGGAAACAGCCTAAAAGAAGTTTTCAGTATTTTCTCCTTGAGTCTTGCTCTGCAGAAATCATTTTTTCAAACATCCTTCATCTCTTTACCAGCCTACCAAACAGCCAGGCATAGCTGTTGTTTGGAACAACAAACATCAAGGTGATTTAGGGGGAAAGAGAGAACTGCTTGGCTAGTTTTCCTTGTCTTTATTTTTAACTTAGCAACGAAAGGGAGGGAAAGTTTCTTGGTAACAAAAATAAAACCAATAATGCCTTTCAGAGCTGTTACCCGTTCATGAAAAGAGCTAGGCCAGAGTGTAGGTAAAAGCTGTTGAGACTCTTCAAAAGAGAAGGAATCTGACACTTGCATGACATTTTCAGTTTAACATTGACCTCCTACTTCCCTGCTACTGAGAGGTTCATCAGCTACCAGATGCTTTTAAGAGCTTGGGGGAATGAAATGAAATATTATTTTTCCTGCCTAGATGCTCTACTTTAAATCATTTACAATCATACTTTTTTCTGTTAAAAGCCACAGTACTTTGCTTTAAAAAAACTTCAGGTTGCCAAAAAAAAAAAATCAAAATTCAGTATCACCCTGCAGACTTAGTCTGCTTTTCATCAAAAGGCTTCTGTATCTCCTAAAAGCTTTGATGAAACTGATGAGAGACAAAGGTTGAGACAGAGACGAAGTGAATCTCAGGCACGTAGTAAAGTTTTGTTCTCTCACTAAATAAATTGTGAGGGAACTGGGTTGATGTTTGCTCTAAGTCTGATGCTTGTTGATCTCCCTAAATCAAAGTAAATTTCACAATGTGTGGTCACAGACTTTTATGGTCCATTGGTTTTACTAGCCTTTATTGCACGCACACTGCCTCTATGCAGAGACCTAATAAGATCAAAAGAACTTCCACATCTAACATAAATGTGAGTATAGGAAAACAAGACCTGAATGTTAGGATTTCTAAGCCAGTGGACTATTTATGAGCTTGGACTGTGTCCCCACAGTCTTGGTAAACCTATGCCTGATAAGCTTTACCATCATGGAGAATCATGTCATCATAAATTCGACTCTTCCCATCTTTGGATAATACATTCCTCTTGGTAAGATCTTGGATGTCTTTATATAAGTATAAACAACAGTGATTACATAGGTCCTCTGTACTGTTCAAGACAAAACATATTAAAACATTTGGGTCACAACAACCTGGGGCATTGCTTGGGGCAGAGTGGTTGGAAAGCTGCCTGGTGGAAAAGGCCCTGGGGGTGCTGATTGATAGCAGCTGAACATGAGCCAGCAATGTGCCCAGGTGGCCAAGAAGGCCAACGGCATCTTGGCCTGTATCAAGAACAGTGTGGCCAGCAGGACCAGGGCAGTTATTGTCCTGTTGTACTCAGCACTGATGCAGCCACACCTGGAATCCTGCTCACCTCTGGGCCACTCTACAAGAAAGACATCGAGGTCCTGGAGTGTGTCCAGAGAAGGGCAACGGAGCTGGTGGAGGGTCTGGAGAACAGGTCTGATAGGGAGTGGCTGAGGGAGCTGGGGGTGTTTAGTCTGGAGAAGAGGGGGTTCACAGGAGACTTCATTTCTCTCTACAACTACCTGAAAGGAGATTGTAGCAAGGTGGGGGTCAGTCTCCTCTGCCATGTATCAGGCGAAGGGACAAGAGAAAACGGCCTTAAATTGTGCCAGGGGAGATTCAGATTAGATATTAGAATATTTTTTTTAAACTGAGAATGCTTAGGCATTCTCAATTAAGTTGTCCAGGAAGGAGTCACCATATCTGGAATTGTTCAAAAACACATCTGACTGTGGCACTTGGAGATATTGTTTAGGGTTGATTATGCTGGTGCTGGGTTGACATTTCGACTCGATGGTCTTGAAGGTCTCTTCCAACCTTAATGATTCTGTCATTTAAAGAGGCAGGGTTTTGAAGTTATAATAAATAGCAATAGATGGCCCTGATGTGAGTATATGACTGAATTCATTCCAAGGACTCTCTCTTCAAGATGTCAGTGTTAAGCCCCTTGAGCAAATGACTTCTTTTGTCCTCACTCTATGGCCATCAGTTAAGCCCTCATATTCATCAGCAGTAGCAATCAAAAATCATCTAGTACAGACAGAGACAAGCAAACTTAATCTCTGGATTCAGAAGTGTTTGCAGTCCTTGCCAAGAAAGGCCTATCCCTCCTGATTTAGCATCAAGTTGCAAAATAAACAATCCCACAAAATTGCATTTCTCCACTTGGGCACCACAAACAAAACCCAAATCAATGAATGTTTATTAGAATGAGCTTGACAAATAATGACTTCCCACCAATTGGCTATCCATGTTTTACCCTTTGCTATCTGGGAAATCTCCTTAATAATGTACTTCGTTACACAGAGATTGTTGACAAGTTCCCTAATGGTAACAAGTGTTCATCAGAAAGGACTTGCAAATGAAAATTGTGATATACATATTAATTTTCAAAAAATCCAAATTGTAAAGATTGAATTAGACACATGAGTTACTTTGGTTTTACCTGAAGATTTTTTGGCAGAACTACCTGAATACAGAACAGTTTCAGTCTTGAAAATTGGCCAAGACCTGAAGAAAAACAACCTAAAGCTATGTAGTAATAGTCATGCAGGACCAAAATCTCTCTGTCACCACATATATTGCTAACTTTTTGATGATACAGTCAGGATGTTCTAGCATTTGAAGTGAAGCTTGAACAAGTATCCTCTTTGCCACAACTTTTTGGTGACTAGTTTATTTCTTTCTATTAGCTATTTTGTAAAGGTAATGGGTTTCCAAGACATCCAGCATCTTGCAACATATCATTGCATTTTTCCATTAAGAATGCTGAAAATTAAAACTGGCAGCTAAAATATGTTTTAGAGTCAAGTTTACTGGTCACATCCCACTGATCAGTGTCAAGGTCAATAAACTGTGTGCTCATTAGGTCCACAAGGAACAACTCACCAAACCCAGAACATTCAGATGCAGTTTAAAGCAGTTGTAGGGAAGAAGAAAAAAACAAAGAAAGCACCATGTGAATACCAGTTTCTCCATGTTTGTACTATGCTCAGAGTTTTCAAGAGAGCTCTAACTCAAACTTACAATAATTCTCTATTCTCTTTGTTGAGACCATTTAGAAATGCAAAATAGAAGACATGCAGACTTCCAGACAGATCCTTGCAAAAAGTCCAGTAACAAAACACCACTGATTTTCTGATTATCACAACGGGACAACTGATTAAAATTGCGTATAATTTCTGTAAATTTGAAAGGAAAAGCCTGAGACAGAGGAGTTGAAGGAGACAGGGATCAGTGGCTATTTCTCACCCTCTATTACCTCCTTCAATGACTTTTAGTTGTGGGAGACCTTTAACTCTAGAGAGGGATTTATCTTATATGGATGTCACTGATGTGCACACCTCTGTCTAGAAATGTATCTTGAGCTAGTTGCCTTAAACTTCCTAGACGAACGAAATATGTATTATTAGGCAGGATTCACCCAACCTATTTTGCACATCTGCATTAAAATATTTAAGACTTCAGAAAAGTCCTGTTCCTTATATTGTCTATAAATGGAATCTCAGGGATTCAGTCAAAAGCTGAAGTTTACACTAGAGATCTCTAAGATTAGATATGCCAAAGCTTACTCTTAGGGTCTATCAAAAAGCATGCAAACTTCTCTGGCGTGGAAGAAAGTGAAATCTTTGCCTGAGGAGACTGTAGGAGCGTGTCATAAAAAGAACTATTAAGTTTTCTGTCTGATGCCTGCAATCAAGGTGACATCTGGCTCACATTGTGCAATTTACCTGTTTGACTTGAAGAACTCAGATCTACTTCTTGCCAAGCCCAGGCATTTGGTCTGTAAGGTGTAAGTCTGAAAGAGAGGTTTTTGGAAGGCTGAGAAGGGCAAATCTGAGTCTCTCACTTTCCAGGCAAATAAACTCTAAGTAATCCTTTAAGGTGGTGATGGCAGGGACAGCACTGTTGGTCATGTAAATGGAAAGAGCCAATACTGATTGGATTTTTTGAAAGAACAAAGCAAGGTCCTGGCCCAAGAAACATACTAGGATGGAGCCATCAGTGCTGAAAATTGGGATGTCTTTCATAATGTCCCTGCACTTACTGGGAGCTCACATTTCTGTATTTCATTTTGGATTGCCATGTCTTCCCAGGAAAGCCACTCTGAATCACTCTCTGCAAGACATTTACCTTACCAGGTATGTTCTGTGAGACCCAAGTCCTTTGCTGGATGTAGCCCAAACCCCACCTGTGGCTTGGACTGTCCCTGCACTAAGTTTTGGAAGTAAGATGTCTATGGATATTTGAAAACTGTGTCTTTAATACACATTATGAAGTCAGGAATTTCTGTCAGTAGGTAAACAGAGAAATTAATACAATCAAATTTTTATTCCCATCCTCTTTACTCCCACACAGTATAAATATTCCCTCAAGTACATTATCA
>NW_020884878.1:9735180-9847837 GCF_003945725.1 Corapipo altera
TCAAGTACATTATCAAAAACACAATAAAACCATAGCCAATGATAATGATGAGTGATGAGAAAAAAGTGTCCTGGCAGATGTCTAATAGAATGTAATCACTCAACAGGAAGTGTCCGGTACGATTTAGTATCAATATCTCTCAAGATCATTAATTTTTTCAGATTTCAATATCCAGAAGTCATCCATCCCATTTTTTTCCAGTTAATAAAATTTTCTTTCGTTTGTCCACAGTTATTGACAAGACTATTATCTAAATGAGTATTAGCTCTTTCTTAATTAGCAGGCAATTCAGCTGTGAATTGCACACAAAACCTTGTCTATTTTAATAAATGGTTACATTGCTTTACCAGTGCTGAGCAATTAATTAACTCAGAAACTGCATTCTGGTTTTCACACAGTTTTCTGGCATTTGTGTTGTGTACTGACCAATGCCACCATCACATTGTCTAAGAGTGTTATTCCCAATCTAGATTGTTCATGAAATATCAAAAAACAGAGTCAATTAATAGCTTGGAACAGGAATTCTCCTCTGCCCCAAATTTTCCATACTCTTCAAGAACAGCCAGCTGATATCTATCTGCCTAAGTGGAGTCCAATTACTTGAACACATGTGTAGAAGCCTGTGCATCTCAAAGTAGCATTTGAAGACCTCTGCTTTCAGATCATTCCTTCCTGATTTCCTATGCTTATTTAGTATGTATAAACAAAGCCTGTGGCTTCAGACCTGATTCTTTACAGTCATACACAGCAGTGAATATAATGCAGGTCTAACCCTTCACAGAAGCTGCCCAGGATGTTTGTCAGCTTCAAGAGGACTGCACTAACTTATAGCAGCTTCAAACCTTGCTTGTGGTATTTTACATTCACTTTGCCATAGCACGCACAATTACACAAGCTGCAGGGCAGAAAAGTGAATAATTCAGGCTTCTTTCCTCCTCCGCCCACATCTTTTATTTGCATGTAAAACACCTACTCTGTTGCCAGAGAAATATAGCTAGGTAACATAAGCAAACTAATGAGGTGTAGCCTTGAGGCGTGTCAGCTCTATGTGCCTCAAAAGCACCTACCTCTTGAAACACAGAAGTGCTGTTCAAATATTGTTCCTGTTTTTGTTACCTAATAAAAACCACATGAAAATATAACACCATGTCACCCACTGTTTATAAGTTAAAACAGTACCATACAAGATTAGTAGGTAGCCTGAGTGGGCAGCCTGCACAGTCTGTCCTGGGTACTAGGGTTTTTAGGATTGGTTTTTTATCATGCATCTCAGGAAATGTTTGTCTTATCAATGAACACTGTGCATAGGCTGTCAAAGCATATTGCAGTCCTGTTTCATGTAGGGTTGTTTGACTTGTCAACTAAAGTAGAAGAATGCAAGTAATTTATATGAGCATTTTGCATTAGAACATTGAATGAGTTCTGGTTTTGATTAGGAGGACCAAGAATTGGTTTTGCAACAAGATCTAATATGCCTCCTGCAGCACAAAGGACATCAAGGATTCTCACGTTAAAAGTGGAGCATTGTAACTGATTCTGGTTCATGGCTGTCCACTCTTCACTGGACCTTTCAGATCCTTAAGATGTGAGCTTCCCTTTTATCACTGTGGCTCATCTTTCTCCTCTCTGCATCCATATACATTCTGTTGGGCTTGAAGCTTGTCCTGTATCATTCTGCTTTCTCAGTCTAAGGAAATATGTACAAGTCTTCAGAAGACTCAAGTCCTTAGCTCCATTCCAAAGTCCAAGCATCAAACAGTTTTACCTAAGGTGAAAGAGTTAACATGGGATGTACTCATGCAGCATCCTCTCACCAGTTGTCTGTCTTGTAATGTCAACTGCTCTATCTTTATCAATGTCACACATCAAACCAGTAACAAGCCTTCAAATAGTGTTTTTCCACTAAACATTTAAGAGTGCTTCATAAACCACGGATTACATACAGATGCAAAAACATGCCCTTGACAGTTTGTAATTTTCAGATAACAAGTCTATTAGTTAAGAGTTTTAGTGAGATATTTAAAGTTACATAGCAAGCCCATAGCAAAGCTAGAAATAGAGTACATACATTCAACTCCTAGCATGATGTTTGCTACTTAACAATCTTATCTTTTTACCCCCAGAAGCTGCCTGGAACAGCAGCTTCAGTGCTCAGACCTGGTTTTGCTCTATTCTGTGTTCTCTTCTACTCATAAGTAAACTGCTAACAAACCTAGTTCAAAAAAATGATGGGGTTAGATCCTCAGTAGGTATAAACCACTCGAACTTCATTATAGACAACAGCTAGCCTGGTCTTCAGCATAAGTAAAAAGATTATTATTACATTTTTCCATCAGGCATATAAATATAATTTAGATCCTTTTTAGAATGCCCTCTTTTATTAGGATGACAAGGACTTTATGTAGATGAAGTCCTCACTAAACTGTCAGTTTATTAGCTAACACAGGCATTTGTATTTGACTGATAAAAGGCTGATCAAATGTTCTTTTTACTTAACCACCCTATTTTTATTCATACGTTAAATACTGTCTCAAAGATCGTTTACTTTTAGAGTCACAGTATCACAGAAGATTCTGAGGGACCCACAAGGATCATCAAAGTCCAACTCCTGGCCCTATAGAAAAATCTCTATTTACCATCAGAATAAGCTTTTCTGATTGACATGCAATACTTCCTGAACTGGTAGACTGATTGCTGATAAAGTGAATAACCTTAGAAATTTTGTGGCATTCTCCAATAAGCCTCACTAAAGTTGTAGCATTAGCTACATGCAGGCACGTGTACCCTGACCCCACAGCTGCCACTCAAATGAAATCCTGGTGAAATAATGATAGCTGCAGTGTTTCATCAAAATGTAAATTCCATGACAAAAGACTGCTGGGATAAATGACATGAGGAAAGTCCGAATGGGACCAAGCTAAGGAACTCTGACTCTTTCATTTGTAGCTGTTATCAGTACAGAGGTACTAAGCCCTATTATTGGGATGGACTAACGGAGACCAAGAAGCTACTTGTCTCACCCAAAGCTAGAGAGGGTTTGGATTAGGATCTTCAACTCCTGAACCTGCACTTAAATAAACATTTCTCTTAATTTGGAAACACGACGTGAAGCCTCTCTCCATTTCTGAAGCAGTCACGTTGTCTCACTCGCAGGCGCTGGTTTGTCCCGGTTTTGGCTGCTATTGTGAAGGTGGCCAAGAGAGGGCACCCGGCCCTTGGCTACACAGCTCCCCCTGTGCGAGCTCCAGCCCGTGGTGCGGGCACAGCCGGCTCCGCTCCTCGGCGGCGATCTCGCCAGCACAGAAAACTAATGTGTCCATTGAGCCGCAAGAATCAACCAGCTACTATGCAGCAAGCGCCCCAAATGCTCTGGGAGAAGGGAATTTCTGGCCTGGCTGCACAGGTGTCCCTCATGAACTGGGTCCCATGCACGGATGAATGGGCACATAAATTACTTTCTCCAGAAATATCTGTTTTTATTTAAAAGCGAGATGAATCAGAAATAGCCCTGATGATTTTCATGCCTCAGGTGTTTTGGGAAGCAAGCATCTGTGCTGGTGCTGAGGCTGACAGGACAGGACAGGTTTATTTGCTTGCCCTTCTTGATATAGTAAGTGGCATTTGATAAATCGTTGTCAGACCACTGAAATCTAATAACATGGATCACTACGAGATGATTACAGCCCCTGAACATTACTGGTACTATATGAGTGAATAACAACCTTGCTGTCTTTGACAAGGGAATACGTAATCCTCAGGGTATTCAGGGACAAGGTGTGATTTCCACAACTTGATCAGGAAAGGCATTAAAAATTGTAAAGTCATTGGCTGAGAAGCCCTCCCTGTGGATTTTAATGATTTGTGATGATGATAAATAAAATCACTCTCTTAATCAACCCTTTTCAATATCATTTATGAATGTTCTGTTCAAAACAGCGTATCATTACAATATGGAAGAATATTGGTGTAGAGACACATCGATGCATACATACATTTTAAAATACAGATATTGCCAGTCCAATGATGAGATGAAAACAAATCAACATAAATTACATCCTCTTAAAGGCACTTTAAAAATAAAGTTTCTTAACACAATGTACCTGCCAAAGTATTCAATGGATTTTACATCATGTCAGGGAATAGCTATCAACGTTTTCGGTGCACAGAAAAGCTAGTAATCAATGAGAAGAAATGCAATTCACTATGCTTGATAGGTGAGCTAGAAAGGCAGCTATACTTCTGAGAAAATGTCAGGAGTGATATGTGGACACTCCTTCTGTCTTGAGTGCAGAATCAAGACCTGCCTTCACAGACAAAATGACACTATAATTATCAGACTTTTCTATTGACATCGGGCCGAAATTATCGATCACAGTCCAGCAGAAGGCAGGTAAGATTGCCCAGTAAGTATACATTTCCTCATATTTTGAGCTGCGAGAAAAGGATATTAAAGTTAGATTGGTTTGCATGCCTCAAAAACCTTTTCATCAATTGCAAAGAAGAGAAGATATAAATATATGAAGATATCTCTTTCAAAAGAAGCATTCTGAAAGTAGCTACTAGATCTAATTTTAAATCCTGTTATTTTTAAATACTATTCATAGCAGAACTAATGTGACCACAACACATTTAGGTAAGAACTGGAAAAATCACTAATCTGTACAAGTTCAAGTGCAGAAATCATTGATGTGAGACCTCAACTGTGAGGGTTAAGTTTTGCCTGAAGCAATACCTGCCACTAGTCCCACTGAAAACACAGTGTACTCTCAGACAAATGTTATTAGGGGAATGAGAGGGAAAAAAGAAAAGCTTGAACTTTAAAGCATCCAGTTTAAAATTCTCATCAGGACTTTCACAGAATAGCCCTGACTGCTGTCCCAAGCTCCTACCACATGTCCCAGCACCTCTTGCCCTTGTTAGCAATGCTGTTGTTCATCTCAACTGCTTCTCTTCCCTGAGATCAAAGACCTACCCAAGTTACTGCTCTAGCTCAGTATCAGCACCCACTCAGTCTCCTCACATCACTGCCCCCAAAACCAGACTCAGCAGTGTTAACTGTGCTCATAGAAATGCCACATAAGGTCTCAGTCAGTGCTCCGTTTAGGACACTGCTTGGCTCTCCTACCACACCCACACAGGCTGTCTGGGTTAGGAGCTCTACTTTTATTCTCATCACCCTGTTAACACAAACCAAAAACATGACTGCAACATGGGAAGCGTCATTTTTACCCATTTTTGTGTGCCTCAATACCACTGCAGAGCAGCTCAATGATTAAATTGTGACTCTAGGGAGAGGTTTGACCAAAATGCAAAGCCCACGACATACTGACCCTGAGAAGCCCCTCAAGGTGGAAAGTCTTCCCAACGCCTGAAAAAGATTAGAGAAAAAGGCATTTGTCAGCAGCTAATTATGAGGACACAGCTGTACAGTCTTCCAGGCCTGTCCTTATCCAAACCCTATCCCATTCCTTTAGAGACCAACCAAGCCAGATGTCCCTGTAGCAAAGTTTGGCCACTGGACCCCTGCAGGTGGCTGGTACATCATGGCAGCCATTCACACAGAGGGAATATGCATGGCAGAAGGGAGGCAGAGAGGGGCAGACCAGGAGGGAGGCCTGGCAGGGCAGGACAGCAAGGAGACAGGGACCAGGCAGTGGCCTCCCCCACAGATACAGTCCCAACACCTCTCCTGAGAAGAAAGAGCCAGGGTGAAGGCATTCACAAGGCTCCTGTCCAGATTCAAGTTGCACCTGAGTGGAAAGGCCTGCGGCAACGTTTTCAGGCACTAGGAAGAGGCAGGTGCAACCCTGGGCAGCCTCTGACCCTCCAGAGGTGCTTCCTGTCAGACAGGATGGACTGATGTCTTGTTGGCCAACAGCTCATTCATTGAGGCAGAGAAAAGATCCTTGTCTGATCAAATCAGGTGCCCCCATGCCTCTGCCACTCTACTGTGGATGTATCTGAACCCCTTTATTTAAAAATACCTTGGGTGCTGAAAAAACCCGCCTCAGAACACCTTTATTTTCAGACAGGAGAACAGAGAGACAGTCAGCTGCCCAGGGAGTCAGACCTTCATGGTGGGAGGGCAGAAAGACACTGTTCCTGTAACCAAGTTGAAATGCTAGAAAGAAAAAGGCAGCCATGTGCTGCACTTCTACAAAGTGATATCTGAAATGCACCCAACTTCTTTATAACAGTCAACACAGGGCAATTATCACTAAACAGTTTATCCAGAGCTGCCAAGACTGTGCTAAAATCAGTTATGGAGACTATACAAGCAAGGAAACAATGAGAGCCCCAAGGACAGCAGTGCAGGTGCTTAGGAATGTCATGGAAAAAGGTCAGAAGCTAAAGCTGCAAGGGCAAGATAAACACAGCTATCTACATTTTTCTTTTATGTTTTCCTAGATAAACATATCTGTAGGTATGTGTCAAAAATCATCTGCAAACTCATGGCAGGTATGTCCTTGTTGTATCCACACAACATAAACAGGCTTCCTTTGTAAGGTTTGCTTTCATTTTCACTGAAGTTGAGACAAAAGCTGCAACCTGCTTTATCAAGGAATTAATCATACTCGGGTCTAAAGATGCATCTTCTACTTTGCCACTGTCTGACAGGTGTCTGGTACATTTGGAAAGGGAAGGTTGCTGGTTGATGAGAAGCTCAATGTGACCTGACAACATGCGTTTATACCACAGAAAGTCATATGTATTCTGGGATGCATCAAAAGAGATGTGACCAGCAGGTTGAGGGAAGGGATTCTGCCCATCTACTCTGCTCTTGTGAGACTCCACTTGGAGTGCTGCATCCAAGTCTGGGACCCTGTTAAAGGCTTGGACCTGTTGGAGTGAGTCCAGAGGAGGGTCATGATGATGATCAAAGGGATGGAGTACCACTGCTATGGAGTGGGGCTGAGAGAATTGGGGTTTTTCTGCCTGGAGAGGGGAAGGCCCAGGGTGACCTTATTGTGATGTTCCAGTACCTAATGGGGCTATAAAAGAGAGTTGGAGAGGGACATTTTACAAGGGCATATAGTGACAGGAAAACAGGTTTAGATCAGATAGGAAGAAGTTCCTTACTGTGAGGTGGTGAGGCACTGGCACAGGTTGTTCAGAGAAGCTGTGGATACCCCATCCCTGGAAGTGTTCAAGGCCAGGTTGTTTGGGGCTTGGAGCAACCTGGTCTAGTGGAAGGTGTCAATGCCCATGGCAGCAGGGTTGGAAATAGATGATATTCAAGGCCAAGATTAGGTTTGGTGTAGCTAGGGGCTTTAGCTTGCACAATTGAAAACTACTGCTGTATTGGCTACATCCAGCTGAGGATTTACAACAGTGTCTGATTCTGAGTACTAGAAAGGAGAAAGAAAATGGAAAAAAAAAATACAGTCTCTACAGAAATTCAAGTTATCTGCAGCACCAGAACAGCCATTTGATTGGAAGTGATAAATAAAGGAGCAAAGTTACTAATGGGAACTCTGGCCTTCCAAACTACTTCCCCCACAAACAGCTGCTTCCCTCCAGCACCTATATGGGAAATGTGATGTGGCTAACTCTACTCTCCAAAACTGCACGGCAGCTGAATGCCTAGTGAAAGCAGTACAGAATTCCCATACAGAGCTGAACAGATTCTTGCAGATCGCAGAGGATGAGGTCTATCTACTGAGGCCATTCTAGCTGAGGGTTACTAAGGAACTTTTAGATTTGTTGCAATTGGTGCTGTTCCTAGAGACAGCAGAATAGCATCCTCAAGAGATAATTATTCAACTTTTCTTCCAAAGGATTTTACCTTAAAGACCTGCTGCTGTGTAGTATAGGTGGGAAATAAGAGAACTACAGTGTTCTCTGAAGTTTAATTTAAACAGTATAAGCGGAAAGGAAAACAGCTTTATGTCTGACTTGAAAAACGTTTCCCTGCAGTGTTTGTAGCCCAATTCAGCACAGCACTGCCACATTTTATTCAGGAACTAAACTAAAGAAGTTGATTTCTTGTCCAGGGAGAACAAAACCAAGAGTTTTTGGAGATAGCTGTGAACAACAACAACAACAAAAATTTTAAAGTCCTTTTGGTTTGAGTCATAGGTGAAGTACTTCCGATAAGAAAGATAAATATGTGGGTTGTGTGTCCTGATCCCTTATCACGCCCAGTCTTGGCTGGTAGCTGATGGGAACCCTGATCCTGGAGCTGGTTTGTGTCAGTCTGAGGCTGTCCCAGAGTGGGATCTCCCACATACAGATAGTTGTGCCATGGGAAGTCAGAGACTGTACTGATCAGAGCAGGATAAAACCCTGATCAGAGCAGGACAAAACCCTGAATCTCCAAGACAAATCTCTCTTCCATTCAACAGACACTGGGAAATAGCAGGGGAAGTGTGTGTTTCATGTTTTTAGTTTAGCTACATCCTCTTTGAAGGCTCTGAAAAAAAGGCAAAGAGCTGATCTGTGAACAGACTATCTAATTTCACTCATATAATAACTTCTCTATTTTTATTTGACCCAGACAGTTACTTCAGCTTAAAGGAGAGACAGAGAGAGTTCTCATGGTTATTAAATTTTATATCCATGCCAAGCAAGCTGTAGTTTCTGTTTTTCCTTATAACTTTTACTAGTTTTTGAAAGCACTACAAAGGAAAAAGGTCATATATATGGAAGGAGGCAATTTGCCACAAACAGGATAGAGTAGTGCTTATGCACAGTAGTGTTGCTTATGATGGTTTTTGTTTTCACTGAACAATGCATGAGCCTGTGCTACCAAATCTAAATTCTACCATCGAGATACTGTGGTGGTACCAGCTACAGGCATCCCAAGCTCTTTCAGTATACTAAAACATTATGAAAGCCAGACATTTAAAGAAGTTTTTAAGATACTAGCTGCTAGAGATTGCTGGCAACATTTGTAAAATATTAATTGCTTTATTGCTAATATTGTTTTGATTAATATAATTTTTAATTAGGATTTTATTTAGGAGCAGATGGCTGTCTTCATTAAATCATAATATATTCTACCCAAATGGAAGCAGCTGGTTTTTTGAATACACTATAATTTATTTCTCACATGCCAGAAACCGCTCTAAAGGGAATCCAGATTGTAATAATTCAGTTTGTTTTTATTGGAGTTTGTTTACAATAAACTTTGAAAGTTTTTAGGAAACAGAAGTCCAATGTAGGTGACATTTGTTAGCAAGACCAAATTTCTATTATTGGGCTTGGTACTAAATCTGTATTCATGGAAGTACTTCCAAATATACATAAATGATAGTCCTTGCATGCTATATGCTCTATACAGACATTGGTAAAAGAAACCAACAAGCAAAGAGCTTCCAAAATATATAATAAAACAGGCAAAGGACAAGGGAAAAAAGATGGAGTTTGTTTTCCCATTTATGATGAAAAACAAAAAGGAAACTTGGAGGATAAGGAACATTGTTAGAGTCCCAAAGACTCTGGCAGCCAGGAGAATGAATCTGCCTCTAAAATCATCTCTCCTTTTCCTCTTACAATTTCACTGGAATGAGCTGGTAGAACAATTGGCAAATGCCATATGCACCAACATATTTTGTAATTCTTTTCAGTTCATTTAAGAAAAAGTTTTTCTTAGGAAGGCTTTTTCTTAAATTACTGGGCTTCAGCCTTCTCCCTACAAAAGAGAGCAGAGTGAAGCTCCCAGATTACATTTTTATTGCTTCACTTACTATGCATTGATATGCAGAAGTCACTGGAGAGCTCTGTTGTACAGGTGATGATCCTGCTCTCCTATGCTAAGAGACTTCTGTGGTACAACCTATGATCCCTCTATGCATCTAGAATTTGAGATGCTCCTCAAAGCCTCTGGAATTACTGAGGAAGAGCAGGACTCCAGATGAAAAGTTCCAAAAATATACTGCTTAAATATGAGTTGATAAGTAGGCACTTACCTTACATTCTTTGTAAAGTATTACTCCTTCTTCTGGATCCTTGTTCATCCTTCTCTGTTTTCCCTACTGTTTCCTGCACCCTACTTCATGTCTCGTGATTTTCCTCCCTCTTTTTTAACTATATTTGAGTTCAAACAAATTCTTCTACATACCTTTTCGTATTAAGTTATACATTATGAAGACAGTAACTACTCAGTAAACATCTAAGCAGGAATTATGAATGTATGTGTGTGTGCACTAAATTTAAAAATTAGACAGTCAGCATTTGTCAATATCCTAGACAACCCTTGCTAGAAGAGTGATAGAAAGTCTTTACCAATGGCAAATTACATTTAGATTCCATATTCCTCTCTTAGGTTTGAAAAGAAAGTAGCAGCAGAGATGCCATATCATAATTTTTCTAATTTTCCAGAAATATAACTACCTCATTATGAAAGTCCAATTTGATTTAGATGAAGCTAGGGCCTCTATACACAAGAGTATGTCAGAAAAGCAAATACAGACAAGAAAGCTTCTGGAACTAGAGCAGACATATAAGGGTGTATTTATCCACCAAATTTTTCCCCAAAGAACCCACTACTGAGTTGCCTTAGTGTGCTAGTATTTTCCACTTTCCATTTTCCACTCAAATTCAGTTTAGAGAGAAAATATTGTTTCAGCTCATGTACTTGTTCCCAAATTGCCTAATCCAAAAGCTAGAAATTCAGTGACTGACTTATAAGTCAGCATTCAGAAAGGGGTTTTCAAAAGAATTAGATTTTCTTTTGGAAACAAATTTGATTTGGAAAAAGTTATGGGACAGGAAAGCCTATTAATCTAAACTAAAGGACACTAATTATTTGGAGGGAAAAAAACTGTAGTTCTCAAAACACAGCATGACCATGCTAGCAGTTCACTGAGCCTTCCATCACTTTGTCACTGATTCTATGAATGTGTACCTTTTACCATTCCTTTTCTATCAAAATCTGAGAACAAAATTTTTCAGACTTGCATGTATATCATGTTTCTATACCATCCCTTCTATAGAAGGGAACAGCATAGATTGACCATGGCATCTAGCTTTGGTATGAATAAGAACAACAGTAAGCAGGAGTGAGGCCAGAGGTTTTTGACTAAGACATACTGAGTATTAAGCAAGAGAGCAAGTGTCCTATTACACCTTCCTGGTTGTCTGCACTGGGTCTCATTTATGAAACATAGGCCTTCTCAGCCAGTAAGAAAATAATACTTTCCTCCATTCCTATCTAAACAGCAGAATTGTCTTTCTCTACCTGGCTTTCAAAACAGCTCTTAAAAGGAAAGGTATTACCTCAGGGAAGGTACCAAGCTCAGGAAATTTCTGTTCCCAAGATGACAGTTTCATATATTTACAAACAACTTAAAAGCAGAGGGCTGTGCTTTGCAACTGTAACCATAGAAACAGAGACCAGCTTCTGCATTAATAGGAAACTGGGATTCCACCCTGCATAAATTACTTCAGCCAAAAAATGCTTACCTGCTGAGGTCGTGCAATTAAATAAACATTATTCCAGTATCTTCTTACATCAGTGATGTGGAGCAGTCTCTTGATGTCAGGGACAGAACTAAAGCCTCACAAACTTGTGGCTCTCAGAGCTCCCAGATCTGCTTAGCTTAACAGAGAAACCACCTCCTAACTGTTCTTCCCCCTATTCTGTTTTCCCTTGTCTTTCTCTTTTTGATTCTCTTTATTTTTTTCAGCCATATTCTTTACACTCCCCTTTCCTGCACTTCTCCTGCTTCTCTGCAAGTAATGCCAAGGAGTAATCATCAACCTTTAGGTCAAAACTGACTGTGGGGAGGGGGCTTTTAAAGTGACTTCCCTACTCAGAACTGCTGCTGATGTCATTCCATATCATGTGCACTATCCTCTCTTAGAATGCAAAGGATGGTAAAGTGTGCCATGTTTTGACATGCGTCCCCTGTACTTTAAGGTTTTTCATCTCCACTACTGGCTGAGGCACCAGATTGCCAGTTTTCATGCCTAACAATGAAATGGCACCACATGCCCTAAAGCTAAGGGCTCTATTAATGAACAGTATGCATTATGTGGTACCTGCAGCACACAGAACATCATTTTGTTCAATTGAAAAAGTTGCTATTTTGGATTAGTCTTTTTGATGAAGGATGGATGTGAAAATAAGTAAGCCGCACCAACTTCTTTCAGAGATAAATTGTCTTGTACTTCATAGTAATAAAAATGTAACTGCATTTTTGAATGCATCTGGCAAATACAGATAGAGTGATAGTAAAACTGACATGCTGAAGTAGCAGTGATATGCTAAATTTGACATCTTACTCTCTGTAATGCACCAGGGCACTGGAACCAATCATTCATAAAGTCTCTTTTGAGATTTGTGGAGATCAGGTTGAAGCAAGAGTCTGTGGTTGCTGTTTTACATCTATTAGAATATAAAGCCAAAAACCACAGGTGTGCAAATACAAAGAATCTACTAAGCAAATTGCATTGTGGAACAAAAGCTAAAAATAATTTTAAATATGATTCATACAATCCTATTTCCAAACAATCAGAATATTCACAAAACATTCATCTTTTGAGCTGCTTTTTCACATAGCCTAATTTAATATCCAGATATTTGTCATTAAATGATTAGCTGACACAACTCCTTGTATTTTACGTTTTATATTAGTTCTTACTGCTGGAAAGAGCCAGAGAGAGATGGATAGAAAGGCTGACAAACAGCATCTACTCTCTCAAGTAAAATAGGGTCACTCTTCAGTCCCAGTGCCTGATCACCTTGCTGCATTATATTAATTTACTCCAGTACTTTTTTTGGAAGTAAACAAAATATTTCCCTCCAAGACAAAACTAGAGCATAGTTCGGAGACCATTTCCCTCCAGAGACTGGTTGCTTCAGGCAGGAGGAGCAGGATTGTGCCCAGCTGGGATCTCTTCATCCTAAAGAGTCCTTCAGTCATTTCCCACCAGGCTTTGAAATGCCATGTACTTTAATGCCACCTCCAAGGGCAGGCAACATACACTTTGATCTTCAAACTACAGGAACATGCCTCTGGCACACTGTGACACTCCTTGGAGTATTTCAGGAACTCTAAAAAAATTACCTCCAACACCCTTCTTTTCATCTTCCCTCAAGAAAAAAAAGACATTTTGAAACAAGCAGGGCATAAAGAAAACTGCTATGGACGGAACTGCAGCTGTTCATACAGTGTCAGGTACCATTCAGCCCCAACACCTCCTCTCATGCTCTCAAACACAGTACTATGCATGTGGAAAGATGTTTTTAGGTGTGTACATGTATTACTGGAAACAGCAAGGGGATGCAGACTGTGTGCATTGTGCTGGTACAGTTCTCAGCACAACAGAGGCCCAGGGCTTCTGAAAGCTGTCTTCATTAATCCATTCTTCAAGTCCCACAATAGCAGGAACAGACCCTCTGCATAGGAGATGCCCATTCTTCTCTATACCACAGATAAATGGCTTCTTCTCACCACATTGCATACCTATGGCACAAGGATAAAAGCTGTGCTTCCACACTGAAGCTTCAGTCCCTGTGCATTCATAGTGGCTGTTAAGAGGTCTTTATAAGAAGGGGTTATTTTAGGACATTTTCTCTTATCTGAGAGATGGCCATTTTCTAATTACCATCAGTTACCTGATATTCTTATGAAACCACAATTCTCAGAAAGGGACGGTTGTAACTCCATCCTAGCATCTTCCATGAGCTCTTGATCCAGATTTAATACAGATTCATAGAATGTTAAGGTTCAGAAAGAACTTAAAGATCGTCTAGTCCCAATCTGCCCTGCTATGGGCAGGGACACCTCCCACTAGGCCAGGCTGCTCAAGGCCTTATCCAACCTGGCCTTGAACACTGCCAGGGTTGGAGCATTCACAACATCCCTGGGCAACCTGTTCCAGTATCTTACCGTCCTCACACAAAAGAATTTCTTCCTAATATCTAGCCTAAATTTCACCTCTTTCAGTTTGTACCCATCACTTTTTTTCCCATCACTACAGTTCCTAATGAAGAGCCCCTCTCTGACTTCCCAGTAGGCCCCCTTCAGATACTGGAATGTTGCTATGAGGTCTCCACACAACCTTCTCTTCTCCAGACTGAACAGCCCCAACTTTCTCAGCCTATCTTTGTTGACAGGGTGCTCTACTCCTCTTACCAACTTCATGGCCCTCTTCTGGACTTGCTCCAACAGTTCCATGTCCTTCTTATGTTGGGGACACCAGAACTGTACACAGTACACCAGGTGGGGTCTCACAAGAGCAGAGTAAGCGGGAGAATCACCTCCCTAGACCTGCTGGCCACGTTTCTTTTGATGCAGCCCAGGATACATTTGGCTTTCTGGGCACATTGCCAGCTAATGTTGAGATTTTCACCGACCGTCACCCCAAGTCTTTCTCCTTAGGGCTGCTCTCAGTCACTTCTCCTCCCAAGCTGTAGTTGTGTCTGGGATTGTCACAACCCAGGTGTAGAACCTTGGACTTCACTTTGTTCAGCTTCATGAGGTTTGCATTGCCCCACCTCTCAAGACTGTCCAGATCCCTCTGGATGGAATCCCTTCCCTCCAGTGTGTCAGCTGCACCACACAGCTTGGTGTTGTGAGCAAACTTCCTGGGGGTGCACTCAATCCCACTGTCCATGTCACCAACAAAGATGCTGAACAGCATCAGCCCCAGCACCAACCCCCGAGGGACACCACTTGTTACTGGTCTCCCTGTGGACAATGAGCTGTGATCATAAATCTTTGTGTGTGGCAATCCAGACAGTTCTTTATCCACTGAGTGATCAATGCCATCAATTCCATGTGTCTCCAATTTAGAGACAAGGATGTCATGCAGGACAGAGTCAAACGCTTGGTACGTGAAAGACCACATGCATGTGAAAGGTGACATGCAGGGGCAAACAAAGCAAAAAATAATAATTAAAAAAAAAAGTTGACTGCCTTTATATTCACATGCATGCAAAGATTGAGCAAAATTACCCAGAAAAAGAGATCAGAAAAATCACAAAAACCCTTCCAAAGCTGACACCATTCTGTTCTTTGAATATGCATTGATCTAACTCATATTAAGCAAACTGAAGGAATCAGGAATGACCCCAGTGGGATAGTTGGTTCACATCAGTAACAAGATTTTTTTTTTTAATTACTGTATTTATTACATTGGTTTTCTGAACTCTCTCCAAGCTAAAGATGCAAATGCCATCAATCTTTTTGCAGTTCAGTGCAACACAGGGACTATCCCAATTGGAAGGGCCTCATTTAAAATACGCTGGCTAAGATCTTGTAGCCCCTGGTTGCATTGGGACATACAGCTTCAAATTAGCTCCAAAAATGCTGTACAAGAATACCAGAGTCATCATGTTTACTACTTTGCTTTGCTGGGGCTTTGAGTGGCTATGTGCTTGCTGTTGCATTTCAAAGCATACCTTGTGATTTTAAATCCTGTTTCCTGAGCTGACTCTCGGGTATTTTCCACACTGCTGGTAAGTTCAAGGATCTGATTTTTATTACCTTGGGAAACACCTAGGTTTACCTCTGGCTTTTACAGAAAGAAGCTGAGACCTGAGTTCCTACTGAACATTTCCAAAGGCTGCAAACAATTTGTTTCATATTTCTGAATCAACTTTCTAAAGGCGGTCCTTGAAAGTAACATTCTATTTTCCTTGATATCTCAGGAAAAACTCATAACAGCAGCAATAACAAAAGGAATATGACACGACTGAGCATGATAATGCTTGAGATGTCTTAATTTCCTGCATCACAAACAAATTTTTATTAAGTGCAAGTTAGATTAGGTATACAAAGAAGGTGCTGCCCTTGCTGATTAGGGTTGCAGACTGAGGATCAATGGTGATATACTCTACTTTTGGAAATTAAGGGCAGTGGCCACAAGTAATCACATTATCACTTAACAGGTACTTAATGCGTAGGCTAAACTTTGGTAACAGCCCCTCTGAGTGACTCTCATTTATCCCAGCTGCAAACAAAATATATTGTGATGGATTAATTGCACACCACTTGTCAATTGAGCTGATACCTGACTATTCATATGATCTTATGTGCACCCTAATTGTGAATCAAAATACATCACCTTAATCCACCTGATATCTTCTCACTGCACCAGGCCAGGAAGAGGACTTTGGTAGATTCCATAGCTTAGCTGATGTGGGTTAATTCATCAAGTCATGGTAAGACCAAATACTTTTTGTCTATACTCAGAGTCTATGAAGGCCCTGTCAGACTAATTTATTCCACATAGAACATTACATGTAATACTCTAGCTATGTTTCAGTTCAACTTCTGCAAATGAAAACAATTGTGAGAGGCATCGTTAACCCAATCCACTCAAATATCATGGACCAGACTCAAAACAAATTAGAAGATTGCCAAAAGGTTCTGAGTTTTCTTATTTGTCCTCTGGATTATTTTTGCTTTTTTGTTTTTTTTTCTAAATCCCCTTAGAATGTCTTCACATTTCTCCCCCAAATCCCACATACTAAAGTCCCGTTCTTTAACATATGAACACTGAGATGCTTGAATTTTCATCCCAGAACAGGGGTTTGTAGAAAGCTGTTAATTGTCATGAGGCTTTAGGTAAAGCGTAGAGGTTATAAATGCAACAAACAAGGCGCCCTTTTAGTAGCATGTACTTCATCAATTCAGATGCAAATGGTATTAGAAACAGTAGCAATTTAGAACAACAGCAGAGGATTGAAATCTACAGCTAAGCATGACATTTTCTTGCCTGTGTTTAGGGGACTAAGACAGTAAAAGCAAGGCTGATTTTTAAAGGTTAGGATTCTAATTCACAGAAAACCTGTGAAAAAACTTGGGTGAACATTCTCAATTTGTATTTCCATAGAAGTAGATGGCAAATCAGTGATGAAAGACAAAGTGCAGTTAGCCAAAGGAGAAAAGAGAGTCTCCAACTCTGGGACACAGCCTGAATTTACATCCATGGACATTCATAAAAGCCAGGTTTAGCACTGCAAAGTTAACTTCCCCATGCAAGAGGCATAAGGCTCCACCAGTAGGATCTAACGTAGCAACTCTTTTCAGGCCCTTGGAAATCCTTTTCTGTCAGGAAGGAAGTCTTAAATTACATTTACAAGACAATTAATGATCATCAACTTCTGAGTGGCCTGAAATAACCCTGTTAAAAAAGGCCACCTATTTAACATTGTTGCTTTAATGGTGTTACTGGTTATATGTCAGCATAATTGATGCTCTGCCACTTTAACTTAATAAGTAGTGTAATTGATGCATTATTACTTTAATTATTCTTCATTATGAAGGTTATTAAGGTGCACTGTAAGTTAGAGTAATTGGACATTTCAATTGAATGGTTAAGGAGTCTGGAAATAAATAGCTCTAAGATCTAGCACTGATACTTGCTTTTGAAATGTGTATCAAATTTATATACATAAAAATGGGTTGTTTTGGCAAGAGAGAAGAGGTGGAAAAATATGAAAATAAGATGATGTGTAACTTTTTGGATTCTATTTCATGTAAGTTTGCAGTCCATCTCATTTGTTCGTTTGTAAACCTCCATGAGTTTCTAAACACTTCAGAGATGCTGCCTCTCTGAAAGAGTGTGCAATAGAGATGTACTTTTCCATTTTTCACTGATAGCTCTGTACTGTAAGAACTAAGCATTGCAGTAATTAAGGATCTGCCTCCTTTTGCTCTGTGAGTAAAGATGACTTTGTCCTGTCCATACTCTGAGTTACCAAAAGAAGTGTGACCATGTACACTGTACTCACGGCACCTCACTAAAGCAGTCAAAACTAGTTGACCCCAGACTACCTGCACTATGGTCTCAAATATTCACAATCCCATTCCCCAGAGGGAAGCCACCAGACCTTGATCAGCTACCAAGGTTCCATCTGCAACATGTGGGAGACCAGATCAGTCACATGTTTCAAATGACATCCTCAAGAAGGCAGCAGTCTCAGGTGGGAGCTGACCAAGTGGGTGCTGCACAAATCTGACTAAGCACCACATATCAGTCCAGCCATAAGGACACCAGCTGCATACCGAAGCCTCCAGGTTTCCAAGACTAAGTACAACAACCTTTATGGCAAACCAGAATGAACCAGCAGCTGTGGTATGAGAGACTGTCAGTAATGGTATCCTTACTGAAAAGTTTGTGTTTCGTCCCATTTCATTTGGAAAAGGAGATTTTACAGGTTGATTCTTATTTGAAGAGACAACCCTGCCATGGGGAATTTCCGTGGTAGCATTGAAGAAGCTGAAGACAGGAAACAATGAAAGAATCTTCTTGATTGAGAGATGAAAGACTTTGGAATTAATCACCTTCCTTTGCTGACGTTGAACTGGAAGGACTTTCCTGGCTTCTATGTGGAAGAAAAGCAGGGAGATTGTGTCTTTTTACTGCCCTGTGATTTTTTTATGCCCCAACAGTCTTCCTAGACTTTAAGAAAGAACACAGAAGTCAGCTTATGCAGCTAAAGGACACTGGTCGTAGTGAGAGAAGACTGCCTCTCAAGATCACATCTTCACACAAAACGGCTAGGAAAAAACAAATAATAGGGTTTGACCCCACAAGTAAGACTTTATGTAAGTTAGCTGACAATACTAAATGATCTATCTTCATCTATTGCTCTGTGGCAGGAGAATGAAGAAGAGGAACAAACATATTATCTGAAGAAGCAGTGAGACTGGTTAGGATAAATTGGTCTGTGTCAAAATGCTACTGAATTCACTGATGAGTAAGGAATTAAGCTGACCAAATGACTATTTTTCATTTTTCATTCTAAAATAATTAGCATGTTAAATTATACATAAGAGAAAATATTGCAGCACAGTCATAAATGTGGATCTTGGTAACTAAACTGTCATAAATGTTGCTTTTACACATGACTGGATTCACACGTTTACAAATAGCCAGGCTATCCAACAGTTCTAGAATCACCATTTAGTAAGTAAGAAGAAATGCTGTACAGAAATACTGTACAATATATATTGTATTTCTATACACTGCCAAACCAGAACAATAGGTCACCAGTCTACTGGTGAAATGATAAGTTATAGGAAGGTACAATATGATGGGGACAGCAGACCAACACAAGTGCAAAAGACAGAGTATAAAGATACTTCATGAGCTATGTTTAGTATAACCGAGTCTTCCCCTGAAGCTTGCACATCTTTGCTACAAAAGGTTCCATTTTTCTTTTATGTGCTTTTTACTTATGATTGTTAATCACTTTCAGATTATAAATATAACATTTCATCTGCATAGTTTAGAGAAACAAATCTACCTCTTTAAAATAAACTCTTTGCAAGGTCTTTCATCAACACATAATTTATCTTTTGCAATTGTGAACTTGCATTAACACACACTAGCAAATATATTTTAACACCAACTACACCAGTTCTTTGTCCATGTTTTAGATTTTATCTATCATACCCATTTTCCTGACAGCTGAAATAGGTGAGAGGGTGGAAATAGAGAAAGCTTTCTCAGAAACTAATTCCCAAACATCCCTTAGTGCAAGAGGGGAGGTTGAGGTGCACTCCAGTTCAGTTACAAAAAACTTGAATCATGTCCTTGTATTACAGGTTTCTGAGCTTGCCAGAACATCATTTAGACTAACTGATAAATAGCAGAGACAACTAGTTGTCTGTGGCAATGACTTAGTTGCATAGACAAATTTATTTGAACTGCCTGAAACAGCCTAACTCAATCTGTGCTAGATGGCCAAGCAGATTGCAACAGCTTTCAATTCCCCAACATTCATGGTTGACTCAGAAACCTGCTGCAACAGAGAAGATCCTTTTCAAAATTTCTTGGCTTAATTCTAAACTTGAATGGTCTGGGTCTTTGCAGCCATCATAGCTGGGGCTACAAAGCAACATTACTCTTGCCAAGGTGAGCAGACCCCCTTTTCCATCCTGGTTCTCTTGCCAAGATTATCTCAGCACATCTCATTTTGTGACAATATCTGAGCAATGGACATTGGTGACAGATTGGTTTTTGCAATTATTAGTCTGTGTAAGACTGAAATACTTCAGGAAAACTGTGGAGTTTGGCTTAACAGAAATATTTGTAATACTATCATCAAATGACCTTCAGATGATCAAACAGACATGAAAGTGTGTGTGACTTTCTGGATATTTTGGTCCTTAATTTCTGCAAAAGTGGAAAGTAAATGTTGGCCACATCCTGTCAATCTGTTAAGGTATTCATAGAGGCTACAATGCATCTTACAGTAACGCAGCGAGCAATCACAGGTTATAACTATACTAGTGGCAGACTGCATAAAAACAAGAATATGTTAGCATTGTGAGATTCTAAGTCAGCCCAAAAACTTATTCATTCTGTTCTAGTCAAACTTGTTCCAAGGATTTTTGAAAACAAAGAGATGGCTCTACTTTTTGTTGCCTCCAAGCCAAAATACACCAAGTGGCTATGAAAGTATTTAATTTCATTCTAGAATTAACATCTCCCACTAAGCATTTTGAGAATAATCCTACCCTAAAAACTAGCACTTCAGCTTTTTGTGGTCCCATTGGTCTACTTACTGGATCAGTTTACAGCTTTTATATGCCACAGGAATATTCATCAAACAAAAAATAAAAAAAAAAAATCAACTCTCCAGGAACAGTGATTTACTATTTGCATATATTATAGGATCTGAGCCACTGAAATTACACCACAGGAAAATATTAACTCTAGATTTACATAAAGCTAGGGTTAGGGAGCTGCCCACTTGCAAAGAGAAGAATGCAGCTGGAGATATCCTTTTCAGCAAAGGACTCTCAACTATTTTGGATCATTCAAGAATGATTCTTTAAAATACTGTTTCTAAAATTATTCTGCAGGTAGTTATACAAGGAAAGACAAAGAGAGAGGCATAAAAGCTGGAATAACTGTTTGTGTCCAATACAGACTAATACATCACAACTATTAGAGGGGAGAAAAAAGAGAATCACATGGTGGTCAAGAGAGTTTATAACAAGACATCTGGAAAATTATAAAGCTACAAGAGTTGTAACTTTTTGTTATTTGGGTGGCATTTTCCCCCCAACATTTCTAAGGCAAGTTTCAGATTTTCCCTGAAAACTATATGTGTAAGTTAAACACTGTTTTGGTTTGTAGTTAATTTGCCTTGACTTTGTCTCCCTTCATGCCTCAGAGAGGTTTTGGGGATCAGTGGAGTCTAAGCACAGAGCCAAGCCTTCTGCAAGGACTGGGTTAGTGTAGGGGGGAGTGAGGAGAACTGGGAGAAGCATTCTCAAAAACACACTCTGCCTTACTTTTATGGGGTTTTAATATTCTGTGGGTTGGGACTTGAAACCACTCTCATTTTCCAGCGTGCACATATAAGAATAACTCTGTGGTTCAAGATAAAATGCTTCAAAAAGGACTTCATGTCATTTCCTGCTGAAGGGTAAAGGACCAGCAAAACCTTCCAGCGTGAGTCAAGACTCGTTTTATAAATGCAGCTAACAAAGGAGCGAATCCCCTCTGACAAGTGCGTGAGGTGTTTGTGCTGGACAAATTAGAGGTACAAAGCTGTGTGTTTAATTCTGACTGAAAGCAATTGAGAGGTACAAATTGTACCAGAGGAACTTTCTAAATTGAAGGGAACATAGGAAAGAGACTCAAAAAAACCAACTAAAATGACCTCCACACAATGACAGTTGAGAGATGAAAAAAAACTTATCAATTTGGAAGGAGGGAAGGGAACAAGGCAGGCAGGAGGACAGGCAGAGAAGTACTCTGGAAGTTTTTGATGCATAACTTGTTTTTGAGAACGTGAAAGCCCTGCTACCATGCCTGCTTGGATTATTTCCAGTGTTACAGATGAACTCGTAGCTTAGTGGATACAAAAGCCAGGACTTTTTGCTTTGGTCTCCCCTCTTCTTTTTAGCACAAAGGAAGACAGCAATCATGTCAGGAAAGATTTCGTGGCTTTAATTGAGCTGCAGTTGTATCCTTTCCTGTGTTTTCTATCATGTCAATTTTCCAAGTGGCCATCAAGATTTTGTCAGCTGAAGCAATCCAAGTATACAAGGGTGACATTTAGAATAGCTCCAGGATTTGCCTTCCTCCTGGCAGCACTATCAAGAAGGGCTTTAAGCATGCTTAAGTTGACTTTAAATAAAGATGTCAGTTTTGAAATCAGGCTGTCTTTGGTGTTCTTGTCAATAATGCTGAATTTGACTTAAGCCCTATACACCTTCATGCATTAACCAGCCAGTATTTGAAGCTATGTTCCTCTTATATATATCACAACCTTTTGTCCTTTACTCAGGATTTGGGACCTTTACAGTTTGATAGGGTGAAAGATTTTTCCCCCCTTCTCCTTTAATGAGAAAGCACAAACGCTTGCCCATGCAAGGAAAGCAGTGGTGGGACAAGGGAGGAATAGATTCATGGTGAAAGAAGTTAGATTTAGAATGCATATTAGGAACAAATTCTTTACAATGAGGGTTGTGTGGCCCTGGAATAGGTTGCCCAGAGAAGTTGCAGATGTCCCATCCCTGGAAGTGTTCAAGGCCAGGCTGGATGTAACCCTGAGCACCTGGTCTAGAGGAAGGTGTCCCTGCCTGTGGCAGGGGAGTTGGAACTAGGTGATCTTTAAAGTCCCTTCCAACCCAAACCATTCTGTGATTCTACAAAACGTTTTTCAAATCTTAGTTGGGGGGGTGGGAGGTATTGCAGAAGAACAAGATCATAACAAAAAGCGGAGATATATAAGTCTGCATAAGTGTGTTTATGCATCTTTGTGTCTATTCTGTGGCAGAGTTGAATGCAAAAGTGTTTCCCATCACCAAACACCTTCAGACACTTTATGCATTTATTGTGATGCTCACAATGCATAAGGGCCAAAAGAAAAGAGTCAAGGAACTCTCTGTAGCAAGTAGCTGCTAGATGGACAGACAAGACAAAGGTACCAGATTACGCCTGGTATTGCAAAATGTCTCCCACATGGATACAGGAATAGCATTCACAGTGATGCTATTCTAAAAACATCATCACTCAATACATCTATACTGCAACAACTTTTGCAGTTAATTGCACGATGCAGACAAGTTATTAAAGCAAGAAATTAGCAATCATTGTGAACGGAACTAAAATATTGTTCCCATTCTGGATTGAAAAATAATGAACTAAAGATATTTGCTTTTCTATGCAATTGTCTCATTTCAGAATACCCAGGAGTATTTTAGAATATACGAAACCTTAGATATGGAAATACACCATGAAAAAACTTTCTTAGAAGTCAAAGAATACCCCAAAAAGTCGTAAGAAGTGAATTTTATAGAACTAAAATCTGACTATGAACAACATTTAGTCAAAACCATAAAAACTCATTTTACCCAATCCTATATGGAAGAGAAGCACTAATCTTTCACTAGCATAAAGCAGGATATGAGTAAGAGGAATCTGTAGCCAAATGAAAGTGAACTGGGTTATAATATAAGGGGTAAAACTTTTAAACAGTAAACCTAATATAGTTCTTACAAAAAAAGTTCATCACAATTTCATGGAAACGTCAACTGACTTCTCCAGTCACTTTATTTAGTGAATTCCCATTAATGTCAGTTTTCTCATCAAAACTGTTTATGGCAGCTTCTTCCAAAATGACCTCTGAGTATTCTGCAGGAGCTCTTATCTAACTCTTATGCCAAATCAGCCCAGAAATAATTTACGAGACCTAAGTGCCACTATTATTAGGAAAATACATTTGAAAGAAATGTTATCTTTCCAATACCCTAGGAGGACAAAAACATACTAAAGCAACAAAACGAAAGATTAAGCCATTAACTAACACCATGCAGCACAATTCAGCACATCAGCCTAAACTGAGCTCTCCCAAAAACTCATGTGTGAGGGTTAAAATATCCCAGTTCTGGTGGCTGCCAAAATGGACAATATCTGAAGACAGTAAGACCACAAAAAAAGAAAAAAAGGGTTTATCTAGCAATTGTCAAAACTGGTGTTGCGAGACAGGCATACTCAGAGTAGTGACTAATGTGGTGCTTGCTCTATGTACAGAAGCAGTCTTGGGATGGAAATTTGTACCCAAGGCAGAGTCAAATGGGAGGACTTGTTTTCTCATTGCCTTACTTAATGGGTTCTTATCATTCACTTAAGGACTTCAGCTTCTCTATAATGAAGTTCAGTGAAGATGGGAACTGGGGTGAAATGTGAATGGTTGAATCTCTGGAGTGGCAGGAACGCAGCTGCTGCAAGCAATGCGCTTACTTGCCAACAGCTCACATCAGTTGCTGCACAGGAAACCCTCCTTGTAACAGAATAAAATTTGACAGTAGAGTAGCTTGTGCCAGGGAAGAGTTTTTTTGGTGGCCAGATAGCATGCTTAATACTGCACTAAAGAAACTGAAATTTTAGCAAGCACACAAATCTGAAAATTGTCTTTAGCAGCATGAGGAGAAACAGTGCAAAGTCTTCACAGAATCAGAGGCTATTAAAGCTGGAAGAAGCATGAAGCAGGCATTCACATTTTGTAAGATCATGACAAAATTGGCAGGCAAAGACCTCAAGAGGTTGCCAAGTACACACAAGGATGGGATATAAACTATCTATTACATTAAAACTAACACAAGTTCATTTACCTTGTACCTAAATTTCTCCAGAGATGGAGACTCCTCTGTACTCAGCCACCTCCCTTGCTACCCTTGCGCTAGAAGGGGATCAAACTTAGAAGGAACTTAAATCTGCCATTTTACAATCAAAACGTATTCAATTTTTTTTTTTTAATCTCTCATACATAAACTCTTTTCCTGAAATATTTTAAGCTCATTTCTGTTGTGAGACAGCTGTCTGGACACCTTCCTAACAGAAACCATCTCTTCCCTCCTCAGTATGAACTGATGTCCCACCTTATATTATCTAAAGGGCAAGAGTTTGGCTTTTTTTTTAATTGCAAGGCGTCGTGTGAGCTCATGGCTCTTCTCCAAGTAATAATAATGCATTCTCTTGCCATTCTCTTTAGCCATTTAACTTTTAACAGACTTTCAAAGTGTCTGGTGCCCTTCTGAGCTGTATCATGTACAGCACAGTGAAAACTTTCCTGTGGAATATAAAGCTGTGTAATTTTCCATTATAAAGCACTGATGCTGCAAACGCCTCCACATTCTACCACACTACTGGGAAAAGCATATATATTGTTAATGTGTTTCATTTGGAGCATGTGAACAGTGCTTTTGTAATCTCTTGCATACATATGAGTCCTTTTAAGTACATTAGCTTGATTTACAATAAGCAATAACATAATAGGGATATGAGATTCTGAAGTTAAATTAAGTTTTCTTAATAAAGTAAATATTAACTCTGATCACAGGTGGGGAAGACTGAAAGTACAAGATATCTCATCTGAAATGACATAACCAATGCAAACACTAGAGAAATGTGTAATTCTGCAGACTCATGTTTTCACATCTCCCCTCTGTGGCATTTGCCCTTTTAAATTAAGAAAATAAGTATTTTTAAAATTTTTAATTAAGGATTCCTGGCATGCACTTTCATGAGATAAGAGAAAAAGGTTGGACTTTAAATTTCAAAAGCACTTAAAAGATAGCTGAAGTGGTCTCAGAGTTTTGGGGGGGGAAAAAAACCAAAACCAAAACCAGAATCAAACTATAAAAAAACCCCAACCAACTAAACAAACAAAAAGTTTAAAAGCATTGATTTTAATTAGTCGAGGTCCATTTTGACTGGTAATCAAATATAGCACTTGCTACTTGTTTCTTAAGGATGTTTATATGACCAATCAAAATGCAAAAAGCTCCAAGATCAAGCTGTCCTTTAACCTCATGATTGTACAGATGGGACAAAAATACCAATGTTCTCCCACATAAAGATACAATAAGGAAGAAGCATATTATAGAATACAATTCTGTATGGCTAGGTAAATATAAATTATATTAGTTCCCAAAAACAGTCAAAAAATCCCAGGAACGAAGACAAAAGCAAAGCACTGCAGTCCTATAAGTCCCAGGTCTTCAGTAAGGCATAATTGTATTTGCTGGTCTTCCCTTCCTGAGGGGTTTGCAAGGCTGACCCACGCAAAAGGATGCAGGCTGTGCCTCTCCACACCTCGAGGTGAGTGAGCTCCCCAGCACACTGGGCAGACAGCAAGCAGTGTTCCTGCTAAATTAGCCCCAGAAGGGGCCAACTCTACATCATACAGCATGAATCCACCACTTCTTACTCCTCCCCTAAAAATGCCTGGCTGTTTTCAAAGATATCACTGCTCTGGGAGAGACCTATTATGAAACTGGACTGTGGCAGGACCTGTTAGTGTTTAAGTCAGAGAAAGCTAGAAAGAAATGAAGGAAGGCCTTGGTAGCAATAAATGGCAGAGTACAGTCTACTAGAGAGGCACTTACCTTAAGGAACGAAGTATTGGGACTGATCATTTATCTCCATAATATTGAGAAAAACCCAAAACCAAACCCAAGCATTTTCATTATGCAAAAAAACCCCTTCATTTGGACAAAGATCATCTAGAAGACCAGACTATTTCTGACCTTTATCCATATTGCAAAGCACCAAACTGCAAAATAGCTCTGGGACCTGTTCCAAGAATCAGACAGAAGTCCCTGTTCAGGATCATCTCAGCTGGCAATACCAAAAGGTATGCAACAGATAGTTGCTACAAGAAATAGAAAATCTGTCTGTAAGATATACCACGAGTGGAGTAGAAGTATGCAGTTCAATGCAATTACAATGGTGTGAATCAACACAAGGCACCAGGAGTTAGGGAAGGAGCAGATGCTGGCCACCACTACATCAGGTGCTGTAGTCTAAAACGGATTGTGAATAAAAGTTAGTCTTGCTTTCTTCAAGTTTAGATTCTGTAAACCTCAAAGTGATGCCAATGAGGATCTAGTTTATAACAAAACCAAATTCCTAGTTCAAATCCCAATGTAGAATCCTCGTTGAAGGTGGAACTGCCACAGAGGCTCTTTTTTGTCTGCCTGCAAACAATAGTTTAAAACCAAGCTAGTTTAAAACCAAGCACTCAGTTGTATCCAAAACTGTTCCCTTCAGGAATGCAAAGGCTAGAACACTTTGCTCCTTATACAGCCTGGTCTGGGAATGAACTTTCTAAATTCTCAGTGCTAATGAGCATTAAAGGTGGGATATGGTTATCTGTATTCACAGATTTGGAGCAGCAAATCTCTGTATGAAATGAGAAATCACTGCCTCATGCACAGGGAGAATTATAGAGACATTGCTATTCAGTCAGTGGTGTGCCACACTCAAGTTTGCTTCACTTGTACTGTTCATCTCACAGAAACACAGAGACACACAAATACATTGTGCCCAGAAGTCTTTGAACATTAAAAAAAAAAAAAAATTGGAAAACTTTAAAATAAATACAAATTTTAAACCAAGTCTTATATTCTTTCGCATCCAACTGACCCTGTCAAACTATGTTCTTTTAGGATACCTGTACTGCCTTTAAAAGCTCAAGAAAGGTGATGATTCAAGGTAGACTTTGAGAAAAAAAAATCATAAAATGGTAAGTTATTTAAAAAAGAAAATTGGTTTTAGAATGAAGCAACTTCCTGTTGGAAAGAAATTATTATCACTTGATATTATTATAAACTCTCCAGACCCACATGCTTTTTATTAGTGAGAAAACAATGGTAAATTGAATTCTCGTGCTGGCGATCAGTGTCTGGCTTCTGCACTGGAGCCCAACAGCCACCCACTGTGAGGGCACAGCAAACCTCCCTCCACAGGCTGCCTCCAAGTAGACAGGAAGATACTTGGGAGCTACTATCTAATTCCCAGCTGAAGTTTTCATACAGTTTTAATTATTTTTGGTGAAACCTTGAAACACAGAGTTTTGCTTTGTATGGCCATTAGAAGACCTTCTCTAGAAAAAATGGTTTACCCCCAAATCCTTGCACCTTGCTCACATGTGCCCTACAAATAGATATGTTGGCTCTACTACCTTGAGGATCTGATTTTCAATTTTCAGTTAATCATAATCCTTTACATGAGTACAAAGTGGATGAAAAGAGAAATTAGATAAACTGTTTCCTAGGCCTACATTTTTTCCTACTAGCAGTTAGTCCACACGTGACACTACTATTTTTACTCAGGCAGTCTGGTCATAATTTTTCTTCTTTCTATGTCTTTGTTGTGTACCAGAAAAACATTTGTTGTTCTAGCTTCCTCTCTAATACCTATATTTTTCTTTCTTCTTACAATTCCACACCAAACTGGGTGATGTTTTTCACCTCCGTATTTTCCCCACCTAAAGCATAAATTTAGTAACATCCCTAGAACCCTTACAGTCAAGTTGTCTCCTTAAACTCTGTAAAAATAAATGACAGTGATTTCAAAAGTCAGTGTTTCATTTTGACATTTTCAAACTACTACTGCTCATTTCAGCAGGTCCTTCCATTTTGAACACACTAAAACCCCTTTTTCAAAGTTCCCATCCAAATTCAAATGTTCTGTCCATCTCATACACACACACACACACACAGACACACACAGACACAGTTCACAACTCCCAGTGCACTGAAAAATTAATTACTCTACCCCCTAGTCCTGCACAGGACTTGGCACTGTCCCACTAACACAAGAGGGGACTAAGGAAAGGGGACTGGAGAAAGTGTGCAGGGTGACTAAAGGGCCAGGGCAGCTGGAGCAGAGATGCCTGATCACCACAGTCCCACAGTCCTCTGCTGAGCTACCAAGCCCTATGTTGGAGCAAGGCTTATCAGCATAGGCGTTTCCTATCCCCAGATGTCAAGTCTCTGTGCTCACTTTTAGATGATTAGCAAGTCCTGGAAAGCACAGCTTATTAGGGCAGAACTTCCAAGCATGCTGCGGAGGTCTGGTGGCTCTGATGAAGTGAGTGCTGATTGAGCTTTGCTCGCCATGCAGGGCTTGCCACTCTGCATGTACCACCGTTATCTGCCTCGAGCCTTTTCATACAGAGTCCTTTTTCAGGTGGAAATCCCAGAACGCCAGACATCGATGTTTTGAATTATACAAATAGTCTCTGCTTTCCACAGCGAGGGGTCAGCTCCCTGCCAGCAAACTCATTTGTAACGCTGCACTTGTAAACTCCCGATAAAAGGCTCTGATGGAACCACGCATCGCTGGGTAGTGGCAATAAAACCACACGGCCTCCTTTACATTCTAAAAAGCTTCCACAAACCTAACACTTCAGGCTGAAGCTTCAATGTGCGATGGATATAAACCCATGAAGCTCCAGTGTGTCGATGGATATAAACCTGTTCAGGGGAGATTTACTATAAAATCTGCACTATTTTTAGGTGTTATCAGCCTACAGGCAAACACCTCTAAAAGTCTACAGGGGAATCTCAGTGATAGGATGAAATGTTAAGTTCATGTTTCTTTACATGTTTTTCATGGGATTTCAGTGCATTGATTCTGACCACAGGGGTCAAGAATATCAAAAGAACAGTATGAGGGGAAAGAAAAAAAGTTGTCTTATTCCAGGGGCTTGCCTTAAATACATGACAGAAGTTATCACAAATAATTAGGCTGATATTTGCTTCGAGTTACAATTGCCTTTTTAAAATCTCTAGTCTTGTTGTAGTTGGTTTAATGGGGTGACATATACCACAAAACTGCCTCTGGGACATGTGAGATTGTTTACATTCAGGTGCCAATGCCACCCTGGAAACAATCAAATGGTAGATAAAGACTGGTTTTCTAAAGGAAAAAAAAAGAAAAGAAAATACAAAACCCAAAATGGAACCAATAAGACAATGCTGACAAAATTTAAAACAAAACAGTGAAAGGGTGAAAAATCAATGAGTTTTGAAACACTCCTCTTAAAATTACTGGGCACTGGCCACATTGATGGTTTATGCTGAGGGCAAGGGAGACCCCTGCAGATCTTTAAGCACGGTCTTGGGTACCACTGAAGCAGCACTTCCAATCACACAGCATTGCCAGAAATGCTCAGAGTTTCTAAATCAGCTCATGGTGGGTGGCTGCCAGCAGGGCCAGCCCCTACCTAAGGGTGTGCATAGTGCTTTGACTTGCACTCAGCAATCGTGAAGGCAGATCTTGGCTTAAGCTTTTACTTTCTATTTCTCATAAAAAATATATTTGGTAATTATATAGATAGAAAAATATACCACTTCCTTCTAGACACTGTCATCATTTCCCCACCAGACAGTCTGACTGTCTCTCCTGAGCAGCCAAATAATTTTCAGGCAGATCATTGTCCCCTGAGTGGAGGAAATCGGTACAACTGTGCACAAAGAAAAAAAGATTAAAAAAGCTAGGCAACACAGCCAGAAGACATTTATAATGTATATATTTTGCTTCAAGAAATGTGTTTTATGGAAGAGAGGGGATAAGAGACAGGCCCTAGAGAAAACATCTCCCTGTTCCTTATTCGTAAGCACATGCCTTTAAAGAGACGCTCAGAAATCTCAGGGTTTGACTACATGGAATCCTGCTCTGCATGATCAGACCAAGTGTTTATCTTGTCCTCAAAGCAATATCCCAATGGGAAGACTCCTGCTCCAGCCTAACGGAAGGGTTTCCTCATGTTTCCAAAACTTCATTAGGATACACTGGCACTCACAAATCCTTGTACACTGGGCCAGCTGTCTGCAGGGCAATCAGGGATGCACAAGCCATGCTACCACACATGCACACACAAAGAGAGAGCAGCTCAGCAGCACACAGTCAGGTTTCTCCTTAGGCTGCCCTGCTCCTACTGCAAGTCCAGGGCAGCTCCTCTGTGTTAGGCCCTGCCCACCTGTGGGTGCAATCCACACTGTCATCATGGCATGGGGATGCCCGTCTGTCTCACCCAGGATGGCAGAGCAACTGCATCACACAACTTGCTTTCCCATTCAGCTCCATGTGGCACACAAAGGTCTGGTCTGTGTCAGTGCAGAGATGCATAAAACATTCATAAACACCAGCATTCATAAACACCAGCTGCCTCAAGATCTGCTAAAAGTTGTTCTTTTAGGGGTGTTCCTGTGTGTCTGCATTTACAACTTACACATTTTAAAGGATCAGGATTGGTTTGAAAGATCCCAGTAGGAGAGCGTGGTATTTACACAGGGCATACTGGTATGCAGTGATGACTGTATATAGGGAAAAGTCCTAAAAGGCCTGTTTCCTGGGTGTGAGCCTGCATCTCACAGAGCGAAACTCAAGCATGGCTATCATTTAATCTAGGAAAACTTTGTAATAGATGACCCATGCAAGTCCAGAGACAGTATCATCATAATATAAACACTGCTTGATGTCCTGCCTGCATCTCAAGTGTCCTTTTGTAGAACCTGCTATGTGAGCCTATTTGTCCCCCTGAAGTTTCCCGATGGGCACCTGCCTCAGCATGAACATTTGAAAATTCCCAGCAAAATCATGCAACCTTTTTGTTGACCTTAAAAAAAAGAAAAAACAAAACAAAACCAACCAACAACCAAAAAACCCATCAAACAAAGAGAAAACCACACAAACAAAACAAACAAACAAAAAATCCCACCAAAACAAACAGAAACCAACCAAGACCACAAATTCCTTCATGATGACACATTCATAGGTTTTGTTCTCTAAAAAAAGCAACAAAAAATAAAGCTGCTCACTTTTCAGAAGGAGCTTTGTTTGGTTTTGGAAGGGTATTACATTTTCCTATTTCCAGGAAAATATGCCAAATTTTATACAGTTTCCAAACTGAGAAAAGTCCTGTTTTACACATGACTACTAAAGGCTTATTTGAGTTTGGCAGCTGAATGGTTTGCAGATTCCATCTGGACTGAGCATCCCCAGCCCAGAGCTGCAAAGGTTCTGCCGAAATCTCTCTCACCAGCTGCTCAGGGTCACTTCTAACACTGGCAAAGTTCCTGTAGGCGTTCAATATGCAGCCTTTTGACTAAAAAGGGAAGGTATTTGATCTAAAAAATTGGCAGTGTGACACACCACTCACTGTCATGCCTCCAACAGTGACTTTAAAGTTGTGTGGAAAAAACGAGTTTGTGCCTAGCTAGTAGAGCTATTCATTAACACACCACAAGACCTTCATGATACCAGATAGTAAAAACAGGAATCTATGCCCTAGATTAGACATGGAAATGAAGAGAAGTTAAAGGAAAAGTAGCAAAACATTAGCCTATGATATTGGTTTAATAAACACCTGCTTTAAAGTATTCCTTAATTGGGACAAATAACTAAGCTATCCAAATAAGGGATAAAAATCTTCTGAATGGGACATGGATGATGGACATCTAGGCTCCCACAACAGTCAAGGGTGGGAAACAGGTAGGGCTAGAACACAGCTCACTTCACCTTGGGGCAGATACATAAAGCAGAACAGGTAAGTGTCTGTTTCCATGGACTCTGCAAAAAGCTTTGGGTGATCAGCTAAGATGGGGCTTGTAATATGCACATCTGAATCTAGGAAGAATTTCACCAAAGCAGCCAAAAGAAATGGGGAAAACTAACAGAAATTTTTAAAATAATGAGGTAGGAACATTCATTCACTTCAATCAAAAGAACAATATTGCAGTAAATTTCTCAAGCAACCAAGACTTTCCCACTTCTGTCCTCTACCCTTTAGCCTTCTCAGCTCAAGTCCCCATGAAACTTCTCCATCTGTACTGTTCAGCAAGTGCTGAGAAGTTTTGACTCAGGGAAGACAACCGTGTTGATTTTTTAATGTTGGGGGGGTGTTTTTTGTGTACCTAAGCGCCTAGCTGAAAGAGCTTGCTCAGGGCCCTGTAAACATCTAGTTCCCACAGGGTATACTTGGAAGCTCAGCAAGGTATTAACATAATCATTCCTCATACTGATAATTTGATATTTCTCCCCTTCTCAAATTATTTAATTCCCTTAAAATACATTTGCATCTTTACAGCTTAAATTGTAATCAATCAAATGATTATTTAAAAATTTTCAGGTACTTTTTTGTCACATTCATGTACATGTCTGTCTTTCACCATGATTCACTTCTCCATACCTGACCATCAGTAGGTTTCAGCTGGTTGATTAATAAATGCATCATTGTGCTGCCTGGCAGGGAGCACTCCAGCCATCAGGATTGGTGAAGGGTCATGATGGAAAGGAGGAGTTGCACAAAGTACCACTACACCCCACCATCCAGTCTGAGCATGTCCTCCAACCAGCAGTGCTGCAGGGAACACGAGTCTGCCTTAGAGTAAATCCCCCCCACCTCTCAGTATATGGGTTCCTCATATAGAAGGTCTGACTTTAGTCTAATGAATGACTGAAGTTTGGGGCAGGAGACCTTCCACATAGTTTAGAGGCTAATCATATAGGCTTCCCTTGAAACTAAATTCTGGGAGCATTTCACAGCCTGTGTCAGGATCAGTCAATTTTCTCTCTCTCTCAGAGCCTAGGCAACTGTCTTAACATAAGCAAATAAAACTTGAATGAAATGGATCTCAGACTTCAGAAGTCAAGATATCAATTTTCGTTTGATATTGTTCATAGGGATGATGCAGATTCTAGTCCATTGACAGCCTATAGTCATTACTCCTTTGACTCTTCAAAATTTCTGACTTTTCTGTCCAGTGTGTCCTGAAATTTTACATTCCTTGAGAAGAAGCACTATGTAAATACCAAATCCTAAGGAAAGTATGTCAGAAATTTATGTTCCAACTTCAGTATTTTCCAGGTTCTCTAAAGCCACCACCACCAGTCTCTCATGTGAGGGTTGAGCCTGCTGGCACACCATGTGTGTAAATTAAACTTCTGTTAGTTCCTGGAAAACCCTGGAGTAATTCTCATCCTAGAAAACACATTTAGCAATCCAGCTAAGAGAAGCATAAAGATTTTTTTCAAAAAAAAGAAAAGTGTCAGTGTGAGCACTGGCCATTCTGCTTTTCCTAGTTTATAAGAGCAAACCAACTGGAGTATACTGTCAACAGCTCCTAAAAATGCCCAACACATCTCAAAATGTGTGACTTGGTCACTGAATTTTTCCTTTTTAAAAGTTTTTCCTTATACACATAAATGTTCTTATTCTAGGAGGATGTTCCATAGCTCATCACACATATTTTCAAGATTTTTTTAGAGTTTGCAATAAGGATGTATTGAAAGAACAATAGCTACACAAGATTTCTTACTGAAGCCAGATAAACATTCCAGAGATTCAAGAAGAGTACAGATACACCCAGGTCAAGAAGAGTACAGATGCCCCTGGAGGCTGTGAACCCATTTTCTAATGGATTCTCCATCAAAATCTGATAAGAGTGATAACTAGACAAGAGCTGGAAGTCTCTTTTAGCTGACAAGTGCTCTGAGTTGCTTTTGTGGAAGAAAGTGGGCATGAAAGCAGGGCAATATCAGAGACAGTATCTTACAAATACCCTATTAGCAGGAAAGAAGGATACACAGAGAACAGATACCCTTATCTATGAGGAAAAAAATTAACAGGAGATAAGGGAAAGGGGTTTGGATAAGGTTCTGAAAGAAAAAGAAACTGTATACAAAGTTTATTTGTTGCTGAGACCTTCATACTGTAAACACAGAAATGGGAAATAAGAACTTACAAGTATGACCCTAAGCAAGACTTACAATCTCTGTGCCTTCCTTTTACAACCTCTAAAATGCAACAGTAATAAAAAAAAAGTTCTTCCTGGACAGAGATAGTATGAAAATTTTATGTTTTTATGAAACAGTTTTAGAACCTTGGATTGGTCCATACTATTATTTCCATTTTTACGTAAATCACTTGATTGTATGTCTGTGTTTTTTAGGTCATATGCATTACTCAATAGGACTAAATATGAATAACTATCTGGTCTCTAAATCCCTCAGGATTCCTGCATTTTTATTCTTTAAGATGCCTGAAAACAAACTACTAATCTACAACATTTCTGGGTAGGTGAAAGTTTATGGCATTTTTTTTCCTAACAATATTTTTATTGTAATGGCACTGAAATACAGATTCAAAGTTAGAACCCTCCCCCAGAGTGGATATATTCAAACTTGATACTCCACTTACTTCCACTAGAAATCAACAAATAGTGTCATAAGTGGCATAACAGCTGAGATACTTACATATCCCCTGGACCTGATAAGATCAGACATGCATAAAAGCCCCAGAGCAATATTCTTTAGAAGAAAAGCAATTTCAGACATACCATATCAATTCACCCACTTACAATTTGTACTATGACAAGCTCAGCACCAGCAAAATAGTCATATCAAGAACTGTGTGTATTCAACAGGTGACTCGATTTATTTGACTCACTGGGTCTCTTCATGCCTTACAATAAGGTTTTGAATGTTAACTTTGCACTTCATGAAAAAATCAGGAGTGTAAGACGAGCTATAACAACATGTGTAGAGCTATTATAACATGTAATAGAGCCCTGAGTAACAACACAATTTGATGTAAAATGTAGGATAAAACACATATGGTTGGTCTAGAGTGTTTCCACATTTCCTCTACAAAAGATATCAGAGAACATCAGCAAATGAAAAGATTTGTGAAAAAATTTGGAGGTGAGACTTGATTGCTCAGCAAATCTCAGAGGGATATGAAGATGAAAGCTAGAAGCAAAGATCTGCTGGAGATAAGAAGAATGTTATGCAAGAGCTAGCATAAGGATAAGGGGTCACCTTGTTCTTATCAGACCGAGGTGATCAGATTCTGGGATCACAGACAAAGTTCAGTGCAGTGATTAGCACCTATGTAGTTTTCATAAAAACACAAGACAAATCAATGAGATTAGGAGCTGTCAGGATCTTACTTACTTGCCGTAGATATGAATACTTCTTGCACTAGGGAAGAAGCTGGCAAATACAAATAATGTACAGGTAGAGCATTCTGATCAATCTACATCCACTGATACATCACAAACCAATTAATATGGTCCTTTTCTAATCTGACAGAAAAAAGTTGTAATTCAAATTGATCTTTGCAATTGATGGTTAAGTCACTAATTTATTTCTAAGTAAAAGTAAAAGATTTTTCTGTGAATTTGTCTATCTGTTTAGCTGGTACGTCTTCAAAAGGAAGGTGTAGATCCTTCTTTCTACGGGAAACAAGAGCTGAAGAAGAACAGGCCCAATGCATACCTTAGAACATAGTTTACCTTAGTTTAGTAAGAACAAGGAGAATATAAAAATGCTCTCAAGCCCATATTTCCAAGTCCATGTTTCCACTTTGTAGGTGAGAGTTTCCCAACTAATAACTGGAAGATCCTAGAATAACTAGGAGATCCTTTCTTAGACGACGTTTCCTCAGAATTTCCTAGACTTCAAATGTCACATACTTCACTGGACTCCAAGTCACAGTTAACTCAGTAGGTTCTAATGAGCACCAAAAATATTCTGCCCGTGCCTAAGCAAGAAACATACAGCTTAGCAATATAGCTCAGTGATTATTAACACACATCCCATCAGAACAGATCCATCAAACTCTCTTCTATGCTGACTGTATTTATACTTATTTAAAAGTGAGCTCAATTTCCACCCACCCCATACAACATATTACTGGGTTGTAATCTGCCTACTTGGTACAGATGAAATTGGAATCCTTCCCAGTTACTTTCAAAACGAGCCATGCCAGTGTTAACATATACCTTTTCTACTACTTGGTACTTCAGAAGGTTCTTTTATACATCTATAAAACTCATATTTACAATGAGATTGCAAATATATAGATCTCTTCAGCCACTGACATTCAGTCAGACTCACCAATATCTTTGCAGATGAAGCATCTATATTAAAGTAGAAAAAAATTAATAGACTAACTGGATTCTGCTTGCCAGATTAATTTCACTAGTGTCCATGTGTGCTGCAGGCATACTGCAGTAAATGAAATCAGTAATTGTTTTGTAATCCATTTGTCCCAATTTATTTATCCTTTTGAGCCATTCCCCTTTCTACTGAAGTCAGTTCTGCATGTCTGTTCAAAGAGCAGAGCAAAGCCACTGGAACTCTGAATGCTACTTGCTGAGAACAGATATTCTAGGATGTTGTTTTTAAAAGAAGCTCAAACAGTTTCTAGTTAATATTTCTAAGTGGGAATGTAAAATAACATTCGACTACACTTAACATACACTTAAATAAGGTGTTTTAGGCACGGAAAAGATCCCTGCAATTTTCGCTTGAGCTATAGCTAGAAAAAAATCCCTGGCTGTTGCTCATATGAAGGCTATTCCCTTAGTGGTTACTGAAGCAGGAAGTAAATACTTTAGAAGAACACTTTAATTCTTTTCCTGGCACAGGCTATGCTTCAAATAGAAATTCATTTGTGCCATTTTTCTATTTGGTGCCTGTTTTTATTAGCCTTGGTTTTTCAGAGAGTAAACTCAGTAGAGATCATTGTCTCTTCTATATTTCTGCGTTGCCTAAAGTAATGTCAGCCTTGAGAGAAGCCCTTAGCTATATAATAACTTTAAATTATTAACTGTCATGACAAACATTTCAGAAGAAAAATATTTACTGAGAACAGAAAAGATGACCAAAAAAAGTGCAAATCATTATCTGGCACTTACATTTATAGGCTTCTCTGTCTTTTTTTTTTTTTTTAAAAGATTGCATCTGTCAAGAGCACATAGTTACAAATACAGTAGAAGGAAGCTTTCTTAACAGACTTCCTCATTCTTTAACTAAAATGATTTTAACATCTTTATCTCTAGTTTCACCCGCCTACCCCCATCCTTGAAGTTAATTTTTCCTCTGCTGGGGTTGTCAAGATGGGTTCGTCTAGAGTTTAAGAATATAAATGGACTGTGTACTCCTTTTCTACTGTTCTTAACTACTCCTTGGTCTCTTGCAAATGAAGCCTAGAAACTTGTTTGCTTTTGGAGTCATACTCATACATAATAGATGAAGAACCATGTCCTGAGGGGCATCAGGCAAAGCATCACCAGGTAGTTGAGGGAGATGGTTGTCCCGCTCTGCTCTGCACTGGGGCGGCCTCACCTTGAATACTGTACGCAGTTTTGTGTGCCGCAATACAAGAAATATATAAAGCTATTAGAGACCTTCCAAAGGAGGGCTACAAAGATGATGAAGGGCCTTGAGGGGAAGCTGTGTGATGAACAGCTGAGGGCACTTGGTCTGTTCAGTCTGGAGGAGACTGAGGGGAGACCTCATTGCAGTTACAACTTCCTTGTGAGAGGAAGAGGAGGGACAGGCACTGATCTCTTCTCTGTGGTGACCAATGACAGGGCACAAGAGAATGGTATGAAACTGTGTCAGGGGAGGTTTAGGTTGTATATTAGGAAAGATTCTTCACACATAACATGTCTGGGCACTGGAACAGGCTTCCCAGGGAAATGGTCACAGCACCAAGCCTGACAGAGTTCATGAAGCGTTTGGACAATGCTCTCAGGAACATGGTGTGATTCTTGGGGTGTCCGGCATAGGACTAGGGGTTGGACTTAAATGATCCTTGTGGGTTCCTTCCAACTCGAGATATTCTATGACTCCATGATAAGAAGCCCTTAGAACTTCTACTGCACTTGGGTTTGTTATTCCAAACAGTAGTAACGTATTAACCATTGTATCAAAGCTAATGTACGTGCAGATCAAATCAACAGCCCTATACATCAGAGGGCTTCAGGGATACAAAAGTAACTTTCTGTTTAGCCCAATGTTAGTATGATCTCTCTTTGAACAAAACACATATGATATTGACTCAGCAGCTCAGATTTGGCTTGTGTTCTTTCTCCCATACCTTAAAAACAGCAAAGGAGTTGAGGAGCCTGCAGGGACCACAGTCCCAATACTACTGTTGGGACTGTTCTCATGAGCACAAGAACCGGCCCATTTTATAAACCAGGAGCGGGTGTTATTATCCAGAGGATCAGCCACCATCCCCTCAGTACCACAACACCCTTGAGCAGAACAACCAGCCCTAAAGGGAATTTCCAGACATAGGAGAACCTACTCAGAAATGAAAAGCAGGGAAAATTAAAGATCCATCCAATTTTGGTGTGAGAACTACAACAAACAAACAAAAAACCCCAAACCCTAACAAAACCAAAATAGGGGAAAAAAAACCCAACAACCAAAAGCCTAAGAAAATAAGTAGGTAGGACATGTTTTCATTTTTTGACTGAGAAGGGGGGCAGGGGAGACTGAAGTCAAGACCCACACAGTACAATGATGAATGACCAGAAAATATATTCTGATACATTTGCCCCCATATCACTGTAACACAAGATAGTTTCCATATCAAAATTGAACTCTTGGGTAGAAAACAGGGGAAAAAATAATTGGCTTTCATGAAAGTGGCCAATTTTAGCAGACTGCAATTGTCTCTGGTATGTAAATCTATTTCTCTCTCCAGATAACAAGGAAAACAATTACTCACAGAGCGAACACTTTTAAACCTGTGTCTTTTGCAAGATAGGTCTCCAAAATAGCTTATTGCATTGAGCCTAAGTGGTGAGAGAAGCTAATTATTTCCATCAGGAATCTGTAGGATAACAAACCAACTCCTCATCTAGTAACAAGCTTCAGAAATTCAATTGACTATTAAAAATTAATTTATATTTTATTCAATTGTACACAATAATCTTAAGATTATTATGACTCCAAAGTTATTTTCAACTTAGCCTGGCTGGTTACAACAGTTGTGCAAAGATACTTGGAGACTGAATTCCAACAGAGACAAGCTTGGCACGTATACAACAGATTGGAGCAGGAGCAGACTACTCTTCAATTCATCTTCCTCCTTACAGACAGAAAAATACATAAACTCATATCTCTGCTACTCCAATATTGAAGGTATACACAGGTGAGGGAATGTCTACTGGGCACTTTGTTAAGCTGCTCTGGGAGACTATTAAGCCCAAAGACAACCGCGAAAGAGTTGCACACAAACTCCAGAGTGCAGCTCTCAAACAAGTTTCATGAGGAATAAATTTTGTTGCACAAGTGCGATGTGCTCTGTGTTTTCACAAACAGAAAACCTTTTGTTTCACCACTTACTTTAAGGATGCTAACCACATTTGCTGTAGTGAGGTATACTATGTGTCCTTAACTTTCACTCCATGATCACATAAGGGAGGGTGTCTTTTTTCTTTCCTTTTAAGCTTCACTAATAGAGAAAGAAAAAAGCCACACCCAAAGACTACAGAGTCAAACCAACAGAGACACAGGCCATCAGTCAGGCTTAACACCTCAAAAAGCATCCCTGAAACACAGTTACACTGAGTCCCTGCAGCACTCACCACTGCTGTTATCACTGTGTTTACCAAAGCACAATGTATTTCTTGTCTTGTGATCTACTACCCCACATTCCATAATGCATTTCTTTGCGGATCAGGACTTCTGACTATCACAGCACCTCAGAGGCAAAATTGTAAAATAGCTGCTATATCAGTATCCTCAAGTTTCTTTGCTGACTTTTCTTTACTATGTAGCTCTTTTTCCTGTAGGAAACCCTCCATGCATTGAAGAGTCTCTGACACACCATTTGGTTTTAAGTTAATTTCTACCCTGCACTCATCCACAGTGTTCAGCATTTACAAAAGGGTTATTGAGCCACTTCACTGCAGGAAAGGATACCTTAAGACATTTCAGGCACCTCCTTCCAGTGGATTCAGTCCGAGGAGAGAAGAGGAGTTCAGGGGAAACTAGTTTCTCCTCACCTTTCTATTAAGAATTTCTGCTGCTCTGTATGCCCCATTAAAAGGCATTTTAAAAAAATAAGGCTAGAGTAATTTCACAAAACTTATTCAAATTAGTCTAGAAAGTATCCCTTAACACCAGGAGGTTATTAAAGCCACGCTTGATTTCAGATTCCATTGCATTGCTGAATTCCAGCTTCAATACGGTAACACATTTAAAATGCAATTTAAATAAATATTGAGGATTCCAAAATCCCACAGCATCCACTCAGCTCATTTAGCCCACCCTTCATGCTTATCCATCAGCAATTAAAGACAAGATACCATGGTGACTAAAAGAGGTTTCAAAGGTTTTATTAGCAACTGCATTTTCTTCAAGTACTTCTATGGTTTATCATGTATTTTCATTTTAAATGAGGGAAACATGAGACCAAAAATGTTTCAAGTCCATTCTACTGTACTGTAGCATTTGCTTCTACCACTAAAGTAGTATTGAAGGGCCCTGCAGTTATTTCAATTCCTGCCTATCAATTAAATAATTGCAAAATATGGAATTTGTTGTACGTGCTTTGGATTGCAGCCGACACTAGATCCTTTTGTTTCTGATGAGGACTGAATGTTTAGATCTAGAAGAAAAATGTTCTCTGATGGGAAGAGGAGCAACATTTGCTTTCATTGCTTAGTCTGACTGCTTTTCTGTACTGCAGATAGAAATAAATCTTTGCAGCTGGAGGAGAATAAATTTGGATGCAAAGAACAGCCCTCAAAGTAACAAGGAAAAAATAACACTCCGTGCAGCAGATCCAAATGGGGATGCGAGATACGCAAAACTAGGGGCAGGGTGGTACCACACAAGACAAAGTGTAATAAAGGATGTTTCAGCATAGCTGGAAAGATTAAGAGGAAAGAAAAAAGAAAGACTTTACTAAAACTATTCCCTGATATGCATCCAATCATGCATATAAACGTGCTTTTAATTTGTAACGCTATAGCATTTCAAATGTTTCATGACTTGTGAAATTTAACAAGAGTTATGATGCTTTAGGCTGAATCTGTTTTGGTTTTGCCTAGATTACTGAGCCAAACACAATGAGCTTCAACTCAATGCAACATTCATGTGCTAACATTTTCCCTAGTTAATGTTTTCTTATATATGGACTGACAATCAGTGGGAAGTGATTAAACAAACCAATTATTTGTCTGCTACATTTGACTGCTTCTCCTCACCCTTCAGGAACTACACAAAGTCTGATGCAATGTCTCCCCTGTAAAATATATCAGTCATTTCTGCATGCACACTTCTCCCAAGTGGCTTAACCAGTGGAGAGTGAATGACACCAAGCTGCTATCTTCTTGTATGGACTTGCCAAATGGTGTCTCAAAACCATTTAAGACTTCAGAAAGTGGTACCACAATATGTTTAGGTTTTAGACAGAAGCAACAAGCTTTGCAACAGGAAATGTCACCATGTCAAAGTTTAAGGCACCTGTGGTATATTATCTTCATAGATCTATCAAAGTATTTGAGTCAACACAGGTAAATCACACTGTTGTTCATTAATCATGGAATTGTCAAATTGTTAAAGTTGGAAAATACCTTTAAGATCATCAAGTCCAACCATCAACCCAGCACAACCACCATGTTCACCATTAAACCATGTCCTCAAGTGCCAAATCCACACTTTTTTTGAACACTTCCAGGGATGGTGAGTCCACCACTTCCATGGGCAGCCTGTTCCAATGCTTGACAACCCTTTCTGTTTAAAAAAATCCTAATATCTAATGCTTCTATCAACACAGTTTCACAAATATCATTTCAGTCTACAAGAAAAGTGAAGACAAAAGAACTAAAAACTGCCAGTGAAAAATACATTTAAGTCCCTTTCTGTATATTTTGTCATACACAGGAATACGAAACTTATAAGAAGAGGAACTCTCAATAAGTTCAGTTTTACAGCTGAGGCTTTAGACTAATGACTATTAGCAGGCAACTGATATGACCTTCAACTCTTATACAAGATGCCACTAAAACAAATTATTCTTGCTTAGGCAGTCAGCGGAGAAGCCTGCCTGGTAACCCAAACAGTTCTAGAAATAAATGCTGATAAAGCATTATTCTTAACAGATAGGTATAAGTATAGTAACCCATCACTCTTCCAGAGAGCAAAGAGCAAGCTGGTGACCATCAAATTGCAGACCAGCATCCCTGACAGAAAGATCAGGGAATTGCTCCCATGTTGTCCTGTTGGTAACTCTTACTCCCTAGCCTATTTTAAAACATGCCTGAATATTATTCTAACATTAATGTTAATGCTAAGACCACAGAGATTGAATTTACTGGCAGCAGGGAAAAAAAAAAAAAAGAGCTAAAAATATTAAGACAACATAAGGCCAGACTCTGATTGGAGCTATACTGAACACATGCATTAACCCCAGTGACTTCAGAGTAATTACACAAGGTTGCTAAAATTAGTAACTTGCCCATAGCACCAAGCAAATTAGAAATGCATAGACACAGATGAAAGGAGAGACAGGAACTAAGAGCAGCCACTGCTCCCATGAACAGTCTTTGCTATGTTGCTGACAATCAAAAGGAATTCAGGAGAAAAAGCCATTCTATCCCAACCACTCCTCAGGAGCCTGAGCAGGAGGGTGCTGGGGTGGAAGGTACCTTTTAACAAAAGAAGGGAGTGTAGTGGAGAGCTCAGGAAGCCGTTCAAAAGGAAAGACAGTGAGTTTGCCTGCCAGGCAGGTTTTTGCAAGATCTCATCATTCTATTTATAACACCACATGCCATGTTACATTACATCACACCACGGGAGATGCACACCACATGCAACAAAACGCATTAGAAACACTGTGGGTTCTCTCCAGAATAAATGCCTACAGCTCACAGTAGCAGCTCAGAGGCAAGTTTTCCAGGAAGGATTTGAAATTCCTTGGCAAAAATTTGTAACCTATGGAGTTAACTTTCACGTTCTGCTAGCTCAGCAGTTGAGAACTTATAGCATCTATCAACACTCCCCTGTTTTCCACTCCCATTTTTTTAATTTGTTCAGGGTTTATTTTTGCCTTTTTTTCTCTGAGAACAGACTGCAGGGTAGTCTTTCTTACATTTATCTGAGTTTTTTTCCTCTATCTACCCAGGAGCTCATTCAGGCATCCTGTTTCACACCATTAAAGCAAACAGTCACAGGTAACGCTGCAGTAGATCTGGGGTGTCCCAGATGTTCTGGGGCAATCTACAGGCTTCACTGCACTCAGGATGGTGATTGGACATAACTTTGGACAGCCTGAACTAGTCAGACCCGTTTTGTGGAGAGGGCTGGGCTGCAGTTAATGACCTCTGGAGGTCCCTTCCAGACTGAATTAGGATTTTATGATTCTCATTATATTTCCTAATGATGTAGGAACCATTTGCCTACAAAACCCATTGATATAATAGCCACATGTATCATGTAAATTATTTACAGTACTTGATTTACTTTGATTTATTGGGTTCAGAGTTCTCTAAAAGTAGAGTACTATAGAATTCCATGATTCTATGATTCTAGAATAGGCAACAGTAGCTGATTGACTTTTACAAGTGATTGCCTCTCACAGGAGATCATTGATAAAAATGAAAATGAGTCCAAGGGTTCATTTCAACTTTTGAAACCTGAAAATATCAACTGTGGAACAATAAGATGAGAAATTTTACGGAGGCAGGAGAACAATTGCATAAAATGCTTCCCATTGATATAAAAGTGAGATAAGATAGGAATCATCAACTGAAGGAGAGAGGTGCCATCTCCTTCTAAGGCCTATCCAGATACAGAGGGCTTAGCACTGGTATCAGTTATGTCCTTAGACAAAATGGGAGGTAAACACACAGTTAAAAAAATTATAACTTTGAAATCCTTAGGCGATAATGCACAAAAATCCTTATTAAATGCATATTAGTTTTGAACTGTATATTTTGTATACCACAGCAAATCTGTGCAATGGCACAGAAGAAAGATAGCATGGGACACAGTTGTTATTCCCCAAGTTCTGTAAACTTGTCATTTTAAATTTGTTGATATTTGTTTACTGCAGTATTTTTTACAGGAATATTATTTTGTGTAGCATGTCAGAGCTTGTCCCAAAGCAAGGGCTCCATTTCACTTAAGAGGTGGAAAACATGGAAGAGGTAGTAAATTTTGGCATGAATTTAGCAAAAACCAAGGTTGCTAATAGTGCAACATCAAGAAAATTTTAATGACAAGAGAGAAAAAGTGAGCCCAAAGTTATGCAAGGAAAAACAAACAAACCGGTTTCAGAGATACTTTGGAAAAAGCAGCAGCAGGATTTAACTCTGGTATTTTCAGAACATCTGTATTTACTTGGGTGAGTCAAGTAGCCAACCATCAGCCTCGGTTCTCGGTGCCTATTTAGTGTTTGAGATAAGCTGTGTTTAGTGTGCAGTGTTTGTTGATTCTAAGCATAAAAGGATCTCATCTCTCCACTCCAGTTAATAGGATTATATATGCTGGGCAATTTCTGATGTGTCAAATGCCACATTGAAATCTTTACTGAAGTAATTGTTTAGTCTCCAGACTTTGAATCATAATCACAGATAGTTTTTGCCCAGAGCTTGTCTTACGGAAAAATAAATAAAGTCTTAGGCTATCAGCAGAGCAAGTGAAAGTAGATTTGTAATCAGTTGATTTAAATTTAAACCATCTAAAACTATACCTGCTTACATTTCATCTTGCCCAAAAGTATATCCAAAGAAAATAAGTGATGTCCCATGACAACAGACAAGATCATGACAGCTTTTGTGAGGAAGTGCCATGGCTCAGTGCCAATTGCTTGGGCTTTCCATCATATCAGGCCTAATACTACAAGTTCATTGGAGTGGAAGAGCCTCAAGGAAGCGATGATCCATTTCTGGGTTAGACAGTAGTGGAAATTCAGAAAAAGGTATCAAGTCAAGACTGATGTTTTCCCTTTCTCTAGTTCTCTGTACCTTGCAAGTGTTTTGGAAGAAGACCAGACATGTTCTGGACTAAAGGCTGGTGTTTGAATATAAGGCTGTATGTTCCCTATTGTATGTGCAGCAAATGTTGCAGCAAGTTGGTACCATTTAAGATGATATTGAGGACTCTAAACTGGTGCCCGTGTTTGCATTTACATCAGTATTTGAACCTGACAAAGACTCTTTCAGAAACAAAATCTATAATCTCCAAACCGACATGAAGGGGATTGCCTAGGTGTCTGCTGCATTTTCAGAGCTCCACTCAGTTATTTCACTGATAGCTGGATAAATTCAAGTGTCTCCTGCCTCTCCCAATACTGATTTCACCCGAAGCCTACACTTCACACCATGACCACAGAGTGGTGAAAGAGCACTTCCCAGCCAGACTTCTCATCCCTCTTGCTTTCTGCATGCTTCTCTCTGAAACAGGGTCACACAGACAGAGCACTGAGCATCCCTAAACTGCCTCCTGCAGGCTGACCCATTGTCACACTAACTCACTGTTGAAATTTGTAACCAGCTAATGAGACCACTAGCAACAGTAGGACACTACTTCTTGGCTCACAAAGCTACAGGACAGTGAAATGCACAATTCACCTGTAAATAGTTGGGGGCTTTCTTGGTTTCAGTGTTCAAGGAAAAGGGAAGTGTCCAGCAAAACACACCACGGTTCCCTACTGGCTACACTTATTCTTAGTTTAAAAAAAAAATTAAGTTGAATTGTTTCTCTTTAATCTCATCACCATCAACAAAAACTTGCTTGCAGTAGGGTGCCCTACAAATTCATATGTGCTACGACTGAGACTTGCCCAGGGGTAAATCAGGAGTTTGGTTGCTTCTAAAACACTGGCTGAAGCCTCTATCCAGAAGCCTCACTTTAAAAGTTAATTTAGCTTGCCAATCAGTATTCAAAAGCAAAACCAAACCAACAAACAAAAAATCCCAAAAACAAATCACAAACAAAACAAAACAAAAAAGTACCACCACAGTGTAGATAAACAGAATAACATACAATACTTGCTTCTCAAAATATAATATTAATTTATTTCACAATCTTTTTATCTAGATATTTAACATTACTAGGTTCACCAATTGCATTTTACCGCTCTTAAAATAACACTGAATTCATAGTTTTAGGTTGCTGAGTCTTGCAGGGTGGTGATGCCCAATGTGGATGGCCACCAGTGTGGTGACAGGAGCCTCTTCAGCTCCACAAGCCATTCCCGGTTCATGAGCAGTCTCTGCTCTGGATCACAGCACCACAAGCAGTACAGCCCTTGGGTATGGAGGAAATTCCTCAAGGGCCTCCACAACAGAAGATTTCTGCAGAAAGCCTCCTATTCCAATTTCTTTTAGGTTCTAAACTTTTCATCCTGATAAAGGCCACTATTGCCATATTTTTAAACAACAAGTGACCTCATGCACAGAAGAGCTCAGCTAGTCTAGACTTCATGTATCAGCTCCTCACTCTGTAGCTCACTCCTTTCAGTCAGGCAGAATTGCTTCTCAAGCACAATAAATCAATAACAAAAATACATATTTCCAGCCTGTCAGACTTTTCCTGTCTCTTCCCTTGCCCCTTCGCCACATCCCTTAGGCCCTCTCTCACACAGGCTGCTCTCCCCTGGGGGGACCTGACTGTGGGAATTTTGCATTTGCTTTTAACTCAGATCTTCAGGTTTGAACAGGGCTCTGAGACCTTGTACTGGTTGCTTTGTACTGTCTTGTGTAAGGGCTTTCAAAAAGCATCCTCCTACTTCACTCTCACATACAGATATGACAAAAGACTAAGAAATCTGTTGTTGCTGAGGTCAGCAATTTTGCCTGAGCTCTCTCCCTCTCGCGGGATGCTTGTACAACTGGTGGAAGCTTTCTTATCATTGCCATGTCTCTCTTGGCAGAGTTTATCAGCAGAAATCATTGAACTATTTGTTTTGATGGAAGTTTGGTTTACTACCGCTTCTGTTTAACAAGCACCAAGATTTGCATTTCTATCAGACAGCTTTAAGTGACAATGAGTTGGAAATAGTAGAAAAGTCAAAGGATCAACACAGTCAACCTGCATCCACAAAGTCCTGAAGTGGAGATTAAAAACTTTTGTTCATGTTACCCTTGCACAACAGAATCTGCTTAGCTGATTATCATTAGCCACAAATTACATTATAAAATATGTAAGTGAACTCCTATGGTATTTTTAGCTATTGCAATTTGCATGAAAATTTTAATGGCAATAATCATTTGGGGAAAATGTTGAGACAAAATAGGATGATAAATATTTTTATATATCATCCATAACTGCAGAAAGAATACACCAGATGCTTTAATATGTCTTTGCCAGTCAGTGAATAAGCCATAATGAGGTAGAAGAAAAGGTTGTTTGAGTTGTTGGAAGGTCTTTCCTCTGATCAAACCCAGCTACACCTCTGTCAGTGGCAGTATTTTTTCCCAGTAGCTCCTGCAGGTGCAAACATAATTTAATCCCAAGTCTTCCCTTCACAGCAATTCCTCTTCAATAAACTTCCTAGCAACTTTGCCTCCATCTCCTGTGTGGTACAACCAGCAGAGAGCAAGCCCTGGACATTCAGTGGGAACACCACCCCTGCAAAGATACAAGTTCATGGAGAGCTTCGCCCGCCGCCTCTGCGGCGTGTTTTGCCTCTGGTCAGGGAGATGTGGCCACAGGCATAAAGCCAGTGAACTGCACAGAGCAGTGACTAATAGTGAGCTGAACTCAAGCCAGAAAATATTTCGCATGACTAAGTACTACTTCAATAGGAAAATAAACCTTTATTCAGAACCACCCAAAACCACTTGTCTCTGGTATCACGTGGCTCCTATCTTCAGTACAAAGTGGGAAAGGAATATTATCCCCATTTTGGGAACCAGTCAAGTTACCAGTATTTGACAAGGCCCCATCTGCCAATGAAGCTGCAGGTACTGTCATCACTTGTCACACATGCAAATAAAAAATACCTAAAATCTGATATTTTTAATTGAAGCTGATACTTTTAACCTCTTGCAAGTGTGAGGTAAAAAACATGCACACACTTAATTGACAGATAGTAACCTCAGGAAGCAGCAGTTCAGCTGGACCTGTGAGCCAGCATTCAGGGAATCAAGCTACACAGAGACAGACTACAGGTCACACAGAAAATCCACAGAGAAGGGGAGGACCCAGCATAAATTTCTCACGTCTTCAGTCATTATTCTAACTATGTGGTCTCAGCTTCAGGTCTGAAGGCACCTTTTAAACAATTACGACAGAGGCAGTTTTTATTACGTTGTTTATTTCTCTGAGGGCTTTATGCTGCACATTTTACTGAATCAGTGCTTCCAATATTGTTCTTCTGGACAGCAACTGATGTTTTTATAGCCAACAAGCTATGAAGGTCTTTTAAAAGCATAAGTATATATTGATACATAAACTTATAGTTGCCTAGTACTTTTTAAGTGGTCTTTCATGATCCAAATATTCTATAAGCTTTTTCTTATTTGTTGAAGTACAGAACCATAATGTAAACATTGGATATATTTGTAGAATTTTGAGAATTAAGACCTTTCGTTACTTTTATGTTATTTCATTTCAGTGCATTTGTTTTAGATTTAATCCTACCAAAAGCATACATGGTATGTGTTTGTTCTTTGCTATAGATTATATTTGGGACTTGGAATAGTCTAGCCCTGCAACCTCTGGCAAAACATTTGCCACTTTATCACAAGTTACACTCAAACCTCCTTTTATAAATTATCAACACTTTGAGGGAAAAAAAATCCTGGATTATTCTCTACTCTGAAACATTGAAGTGAATGTAGATAACACAGAAAATATTCAATGTTGCAAAATACACCATAAACAGTAGGGTCAGAAACCCAGATCCCACATACCAAACCCACGGGCATTTATGTACATGGACCAAAAGCACATACTGATAAACAACTTGAGATGGACCATTTTTACTGGCTATATGAAACCTAACAACCCATGTATATATAAGTAACAACTTTCCACTCAGAAAATCTGCTTTAGCATTTTTGTTGGTTCACCTCTTTCCCCTTCAAGCTTAATCCCAGGCCCCTGGTATTCAGCCCAATGATCTATCACAGGAGAAATCCTAACTTGCATGAGGGCAAACAGGCATTTAAGGTAGTATCTGTCTGGCATTTTCAGAAATGCTCAAAACCACCCTGGATATATTTTTATTATTAAAGTCACTATGTAATCCCACACTGACATTCTCTTCTCTGTTATTTTTAGATCTGGAGCTTTTCAGGTGGGAACAGAAGTTGCATAAGGGCTGGCAAAAGGGGATTCCTGGCTCAATTTAAAATGCAGTGTGGATTTCTTTGCAAGAGCCAAGATTACATCTGACCTGTCACATTCTTCAGTTCTCTACTGTCATAATCCAGGCTGCAATTTCTGCAGGTGACAAAACATAAGAGGAACAGTCAAAAGCCACATGCTGCTCTGTTCCAGACATACACATTGTCCCAATTCTTTGGATCATTAAACCAAAGAGCACAAGTTTGCCACGGTCTGAGACGGTGGGAGGACTGTGGCATCACACGAGTCCAGGACACGAGAGTGGGATGCAGGTAGAATCTTTTTTTTTCATGTGTGCACCCGGTCTTTTATCAGCTCGGGAGGGGAAAGGGCCAGAACACAGGGCGGAGCATGAGACAGACAAGCGGGGGGACAAACCAAGGTAGGGACATGGGCAAAAGGGGGAGGAGCGCAGGAGGAACTAGGGGAGGAAAGGGTGAATGGGGGAACATACAATATGTGTGTACATAATAACTATAAAGTCTGCATCATAAAGTCCGTTCAGTCACTGTACATCCTTTTCCACTTGTGAGATTTTCCCCATTCTGATTCCTTGTCGCTCACACAAGTTAGACAAAAAGATGGCTAAAGGTATGAAAGTGAGATCTATGAATATTGCAACCTTCTTAAATACCTTTTAAGTTTGTAACTTCCAGAATTAGGCACTGGTGTAATCCAAGTACTGATGCATCTGCATGTTTTATTCCAGCAAAAGACATTAAGCACACAGAGAAAATGGATGATCCAACTTAAGCCCTAGCTTCAGCATGAGATAGGTTTATCCTGCTGGCCTGGTCTCCAGGTGCACACCTTCCCCATGTCCTATCCTCAGGTCAGGAGGAGAGATGGGCACCTCTCCTTGTGATCACTGCCATCCCTCACATGAGGAGACTCAGCAACATGGGGAGGAAAGGACCTCCCCTGTGGTCCAGGGGAGAGGGATCAGGGGGATCAGGGAGGAGAGCTGTCTCACCCATAAACCAACCCGTCACGATTGCAAACCCCTGTTGGCTTTATGTGGGCTGATCAAACAGAGGACAACCTGATCCACTGTGGCACTGAAAGCAGTCCTGTTCAGTGGCGCTTGGGGCACTCATTAATAAAGCAGGTTACACAGAGGTGTTCAACTCAAATAGTCTCCAATTGCAGCTTGCTTTTAATTACACTACAAAGACTTTAGTTGCACAGTGGTTATGACTGCTAATGTTGTTTTCCACAATCAGATCTTAACAAATTTGTGAAACAAAGTTCCCTGATATATAAAGAAAAAAAAAGAAAAAAAAAAATAGAAAAAAGCTTTGAAGAATTCCTTAAGGAAGGTTCAAAAAAGATTCACACCCTGAAAAAAAACCCCTGCATCAGAGAATAAACTGCAAGGTGAAAAATAACTATACTGTGTTCAGAAATTAAAGGTTGGATATCACTCTAGGGCTGTATTTAGGAAGCTCAGGCAGAAAGCAAGTGCTGACAGCAAGGAACTACAACTCGGATGAGATGGTTTCAGATGGGCCATCTCGCCAACAGAGGAACAGACATGGCAATTGGCCACTTGATTATAGCACATCACAGCTGAGACTACGACTCTGTTTCCAGCTCTCCTTGAGAAAGCTTGCCCAGACACACAGAGCCCAGGCAACAGCTACTATGATTCCATTTCCACCTAAGAAGTTTTGGCTGCCTGCACTCTCCCTCAGCAATGTGGGGACTTGGAAAATAAAGGCAGTGGCTGTCTTTGTGTGGGTGATCCATTGGGGGCTGCACTTTCTGTCACCACAGTGCTTCCATGCAACGTGAGCTGAAGCAGAGTGCCAGGCACTCGCACTACACTACTGGAGAAAGCACCAGCCACAGGTGCCAGGAGTGTGATAGACATTTCTATAGGCAGAGGCTGTTTAATCCTTTCTAGATGAACTCGTGCTTACAGGTAGCCACCAATGGTTTTGTTCACAGCTGACATTTTTATTCTCTCACTTCTTTCCCCTCCACATCACATTTCATGCCACAGAGAGACTAAAAAGGAGGTTGGAAGGGAAACATTCAATGACCTCAAAGCTGCGACTCATATAGAATTTACTCTATTATTTACACAGTGAAGGCATTAACACATAGTTAACTGAAGTCTTACAGCACACATATGCTGCTACACTGAAACATTCCTTAACATCAGATGAATTCATGGTCTTCAATAGTATAATATCTATTTCTTTATTTTTTTTTTCATTTCTTCCCAGCTGTGATGACTGTCAATGAAACTTTTTGTAACCACCACATATAAAGGTAACACACTTTTGCAAGGTAAACTTTCTCTAAAACCTATGAATCACTAGCATCTACTTAGATTTTATCTGTTCATCAAGTTTTTGTCTGTGCCTTTGGACATGCTATTTTGTTTAACTGGAAGAGAAGTTGCTTTGTTCATTTTCTTGGCAGTGTGGGAATGAGAAGGAGGGAGGGAAAAGGGAAGGAATGACGGTTTTCTGTCTTTTCTGTCATGGAGTCAAACAATAAAGCACTACACACAATCACACAAATTTAAAAGAGCCTAGAGAAGTGAAATCATACTGCTCTCAAACACCAAATTTTAAAGAATATGGGGATAAACTCATTTTTGTTCAGCACTAAGAACCAGTTTGTCATATCTACAAGAGGTTGTTTGTAACACTGCTTGTTTCCCATGTTTAAAGAATACAACAGATCTCTGCCTTGACCTCACTGTTGTATAAATAAGTTTTTTAACAAGGTGGGTCAGCATACATTTTAATAACTGCCACTCCTGTGTTCTCTCACACCGGGAATGAGAAAGGCGGGAAATGTGTTTCTGCTGGGATGTGGGACAGACTGTAGGTCACCCCTCGGAGCCCCCTGTTCTCTTCCACAGCGGGCAATTTGGTGAAAGGTGATTAGCTTTTGCATTCACGGCCCACTTCAGAGCCACAATCCAGACCTACCTGTTTATGGATAACAATGAGGACTGGAATTACCAAGTCACTGACCCTTTTTCTGTCCTCCTGCAAGTTGATGATTTAGCTTTTACCCTGTGAATTAACTTTAACCAGGGAGAAAAAATGCATCCAAAATATCTTTGAGCAATCATGTGATGAAATTCCCAGTTGTTCTTTTTTTTGTAAACTTTCCTTTGTGTTCACTGTTTTTTCTTTACATGATTTAATCTCCTTGGATGCTCTTCATAATTTATCTTTAAATTCCAAGCGTTTTTACCCTTCCATTGATTTTTATTATATGTAGGATTTACACTTCTTTTCTGTCCAATGCAGATGCATAATGCATTACTTGAGTTGAAAACTTCTGCAAGTTCTCCAAGACTGCACAATGTTTAAAATAAACTGATTTCCCACACTAGTCAGACCAGAAAATTTAATGCCTCAAGCACTGTAATAACATGGTTTTAAATAGACTGCTGAAATATTAATCTTAGAACTCATTATTCTTTCACTCTGCCTCTATTGTTTGACTTTTCTTTTTTCTGTCTATGTTTCAATATCCTCTGGACATCATCACATCCAGAGGATGACTCACATGTTGGGAGAGCTGTGCGTTTCAAACCACTCTGTGTTCCAAAGGAACACACATTCCTTATTCTTCACATGGAGCCAGTTTCCTTTGAAACATCTTGCCCATCTTTCAAAAATCACTTCTTTGAGTTTAAAGATATTTATATTAAACTTTGTAATACTGTAGGTACCTTAGGTGACCAAACTGTAGCATTATCTTTTTTCTTTGGGCTTGTTATTCCTCTAGTTGCTCTGCCAAGTCACAAAAAAAGTAAATCAGCTCTCTAGCAATTCCCTTGGTGCAGGGAAGACATCAAACTGAAGAGAAGGAGATTGTGAAATGGGATAGCAAGCATAAGCAGTAATATTGAATCATTGAACCAGTGGTATTAGAAATTGAGAAAGATACTATTAAAGGAAAGACTATGTTCATGCAATCTTCTGTAGAAGTTTTGCATTATATCCCGAGATGGACTGGCATTCAGACGGAGCCTAAATTGGTTATTTATTTTTTATATGCAATTATTAATTATATAGAATTTTGTTATGTTAATAGCATAAAAACATTTTTGTAACTACAGTTGTGTGTCATCTATCTGATTTAGTCAAAGGGTTATAAACTGCCCACGATTGTCATAAGGGTTAGAAATGGAAAGCCTTCGAATCACCGAGGAGACAAGTTCTGGAACAGTCACAACTGGGGAAATGGGAGGAAAATTTCCGGTTGCTAACTTCCAGGCAAAGACACTTCTGCAAGAGCAATGTAAGTTGCCTCAGCTTGCAGGTCTACAGGTTTGGTAAGTGGAAAACCAACCCTACTCCTGATTTTGGCCAGAATATACTTCATCAAATAGAGCCAGAAGACGCAAGACTGTGTCCCTTTGGATGCAGTATGTACCTATCATTCTAAGTGCCTATTTCAAACTTAAAGATTTTCCAATATCCAGCTTAGTCAAACATTCAGGACACTCATCTTTGCTTTTCAATTCTTCAACTAGACCACACACACTTCCAAAAAACCCAAACCAAACCAACCAACAAACACAAAAACCAAACCAAACCAAATGAACAAACAAAATCACACAGCAACAAAAAAATTCCAGTGACAAACAACCTAACTGTGCTTTGGAGAAAGCAGCTTGTAGGTCTGGGCAAGTTTTAGGCTTCACATTGTTAGTAACAAAGATTAAGACTGAACTCCTGAGTACTGTTGGCAAATGTCCTTTGGCTCCAGTTGAGCCTCCCCTCCGTTATTCCCGCACAGGCCCTATGCCCTGCTCCAGGTATTATTTCTGGGGTGTAAGCACACACAGGTCATCCTAGATTTTTTTGAAAGACTGAATTTTGTCCAAATTCAGGGTTCAAACTTGACCTTGACTTGTGAATTTTATCCCCATGGTAAAGAAGACATTTGGTGATTCCTGCTTGGCTGTTTCACCAGGTGTTTCTCCCTTGCAAGGCTGTTTGATGATTGCCAATTAAAAAAAATACTACTTTTAGCTACTAAAAGGGATCCTTAATATTACACCATGCCTTGGTGAGACACATGAAATATTTCTTTCTTTCCTTAAGGTTTTATGTCCTACACAGTAGTGAGAAGATTAACACAGAGATTGATGTAGCAGAATATCACTTTTTACTCAACGACTCCACACTGCAGTCAAAAGCCTGGGAACAGAAAACAAAGATACCAATCCAGAGGAAAAGTATCTCCTAAACTGAACCACCTGGCTAGACAAGCAGGAACAGACAAGAAATCAGAGAAGAAAGTAAAAGATATTTTCTTTACTTTCTCTTAAGAGAAAAAATAATAGAATGATTGCACTGGATTATTTTGGTCAAAGGGATTGGCATTCACATTCTCCTCAAAGCAATTTTATTACCTGTGCGTACAGGTTTCACAATAACCAGCAGAGGAGAAAGGAAAGCTACCATAAAGTTCCAGGTCTAAAATAGTCACAACTGGATAACAAAAGGGCTCTTTCTATCACTTGTAGATTCTGCTAAGGGGTGGAAGGAAAAAAGTAACAGACTTTAAAAAAAAAAAAAAAAAATTAAAAATTGGAGAGAGGTGCACTTAAAATTTCCAGCCACAAGCAGTCAACTTCAGTTTTACTTTCAGCCTGCAATTATCTAAGACCTTATCTCATTTATATGGTAATAACTTGTCTCATGTCAACTCAACAAGCAGAGATAGCAGCCACGCAGCGCCAGCTCCTGGAACTCTCTCCCCGGCTGAAGCCTCCTGGCGTGGGCGGACGGACCCCGCTGGGCTCACAGCGTCCATTAGAATTGCCAATGAGCCAGGTTTCCAGAGCTGTGAGGAGCATACAAAGGCAGGGAATTTCTTGTCGCTATGCATTTAACGTAACTCTCTTTACTGTTGCGCACACTCGGCAGAAAACATTTTGAGAGATAATTATTTGCCCAGGGAAGAGGAGACTTTACTGCAGCAGTTCGGAGAGAGCTGTTCCTCAATAAGGAGCAGCAAAATTTCATGGCAAGGTTCAGAAATTATTTCAGGATGATTACTACAGCTGCAAAGCTGCATTTTCTCTAAAATTCTAATTAAATATAAATAAAGCGTGAAAAATAAGCCAAAACAGGTCTGGACATTAGTGAGGGATAAAGGCTTTGGTCTTTTTCAATTTCAGAGTTAATTACTTAGGGACGTCTTATCCCCTCACCAAAGCAGAGGAGGTGCAGAGAGACCTCTGAATTCCAACTAGCCCTAAGGCTCTCAGACACAATAATTTGATGTTAGACAGATAGCAAACTAGCAAACATCAAGACAGAACAATGATCTGGAATACAGGTAGCTCTCCTTAATGAAAGTCCAGCTACTCTAATGAGCAATTTCCTCAAAGACATTAACTGTTGTTTTGCCTATAACCCATTATCCATTTTGGGAGGCAAGAGAATGTTTCAGTTCAACAAGTAATTTCCTATCAAAAGCTAGTGAGGTGGGGTGATTACGCTAGAACTCTGATCAGGGCTCAGTGACTTCAGTCATCAAGTACATACTTCCAACCCACCCTGAACAGAAAGGATTTGGTTTAAGATGGGGGGAGTTCATTAAAGTATATCTTTAATGAAAACCAGACAGCGCATGGTTTGCAGGCATTACTTTCTAAAGGGGTTCTGTGCCACTCATTAGAGGGAAGAGTATTTTTTTTGGAGGTAATTTAAGAACAATAACACACCTATTGTTTTTTGGGGGAAAAAAATTGGAAGGGAAGACCAGGCTTTGGCTTATGCCCCTGTGATATTATTACACATTATGATACTTTTTTCTCTTCTAGATGATACAGGTGGATTTGTGAAGGATAAGGTCTCAGTTCACTCCCTCACTCTTTGGAGGTTTCGGGAAAGGGAAGCCTGCTCAGATCACACTGTTGATGGAGCACTGGGAGTCGGTGTTTTAGAAACACTGATTTAAAATACTCAGTGTATTCAGAACATTGAGTTTCAGGTGGGATTTACTTACTGTATTTAAATACAACAAGCAATTCGTACTGAAATACTATTATATACCTAGGATTGCCAATGTATAACAAAAGATTTAACATCCATACGTTTGATGACTGTGTTAGCCTTTTACACAGAGAATGTTGCACGCAAATGCTTTAATCCCTACCACATCACAGTAAGCCCTGAGCCCCACAGTCCACAGTCTTTAAGATGCCACTTAAAGTTTCTGATCATCAGCAAAAGTTAGGTTTGCATCACTTCATCTCTAAAAGCATCTCTTTAGCCACAGGTGCTTCAAGTCTATGTTAAGAATGTAAAATTAATGTCAGCAGTTCAGAAAAGCTCTGAAAGAGATCTAGAAGTTTCCCAGTAAGTGCAGCTCTGTCCACCATCCCAGCAATAACAAAACCCATCTATATCCACCCCAGCAAAATCATAATACCCCCAATCTCAGTCATATCACGCACTCCTGGAAGTGATGGATGATGGACTGCTGTACTGGGACATAGAGAAGTAAATGTCAGGGCAGAGGGGATGGAAATACTTTTGTGAAGCATTGGTACTAAAATGCTAAACACCAAAAGTCAGTTTTGGACAATCAGAAGCAACCTTGGGAGAAATATGTGAACAGTAGACAACAGAAATTGTTTTGCCTTAGTTGATACAAGCAGTGCTGAGTTTATAGGCAGAGGCCAGGAGATTCAGTTTTTAACCCTAAACACAGAGAATTCAGTCTCCTGCTGGATCAAGAGCCAAAGAAAGATTTTTCATGATGAGCAGTTACAATCTATGCCACCTTTTAAAGAGTAAAAATAAAACATAAAGAGGCATAAAACAGTTTATCAGTTGAGAACAATAGCATCAGAAATGAAGTTTCACTATTAATAAATCCTGCCTCCAGAGCTTTTCCAGAAAACTTAATAAATATTTCATTGTTTTTCATTCTGAGAAGTAATCCAAAAGAAGACTCTGAAAATCCTGAGGATGTGTGAAGGAACTGTTTGAAGTGTAAGGTTTTGAAATGCTAATAGCTATGAAGAAGCATTAGTGCTGTTTAGCTCTGATTGCATCGGCAGTGGAAGGTCTATGAGAGTGATTTAATAAGCAAGACATCCAGTGTAGTGCTATTAAATGCTTCTCAAGCATAATAGGGTAATATTCCAGAACCAATGCAACCATGACACTGTAGTCTTCAGCAGAAAGAGCACTGCCTCAGTGGAAATTCCCCCCCACATCCAACACGGGTGAATTCAAACCTAAAATGTTACACACCATGTCCACACAAGGGAATCTCATGTCACAGAAAACATCTCACTACTGTTACCTTCAGCACAAAACAAAAAGTCACGCTCAGGGCTGAAAAAAAAGCCAAGGCAAGCATCTTACAGTCTGGAAAGTTAAAAACAATGAGGGCAAACCTCATTTGAAGTTGTAATGAGCAACTTAGTCTCTAAAGGCTTTAAATGAATATGCTCAAACGCACTAGTAAACATTTTAAATATGTATTCACAGTCCTGTTGGATTCTAATGCTCCTCTGATGAATAAAACTGATTCTCCTCCTCAGTAAATAATTCAGTAGCAAAGAATAGCTTGGCCTGGAAAAGAGATGAACAATGGGCCAAGACTTTAGATAGTTGCTCTTTTCTGAGAGATTTTGGCCTCAATTTTGACATTGTGGGGAGAGTTTTCTGCAAAAGAGGTCACAAAATAAATTTGAAGTGTTTGTATTCACAACTGCAGTTTAGTATCTGTATTTTCTGACCTTTATTCTGTTAGTGAAAGAAGAAAGAGCTGATGGCATGAAAAGAGAACCCAGAAACACAACTTATATAAGTTACTGCCACAGGAGAGTAATTTTCATATTCAAGGACAAAGTATGGTTTTGTTCTAGCTGTGGTCAGAGACATTCCTCTTGTGATACAGTATGCTGGTATTAGGTAGTTGGGAGTGCAAGATACCCAGGAACTTCATCTAGAGTAGGGTCCAGAAAGCAAAATACTATTCTGTGCTTCCAAGTGGGGTTTTTTTGTTTATTTAATGTTAGCCCAAAGATGCATCTAAGTACTGAAGAGCAATATGATTAGGATTGAGGCTAACGCTAATAAGGCAGTCCTAAAAAAATGGGCAAATCCACTATCCTCCCTGCTAGAAGCAAGTATTTTTAAATCAGAGACTTTAAAACAGGGTAAAACCTTTCCCAGGTTAATTCCATTAACTCTATGGGTCAGAACATGGTTTGTCCTAACACATCAGTAGGCCTGATCCAAAACCCATGAGAACCTTTTGGATGAGACCCTAATAAGGAACATAGATGACAGAAAAAATACATTCATTCTTTATGTTAAGAAAATGCAGGAATTTGAGCCACTCAATATTACTTTTGTCAGATAGTTATACAGATCAAGGAAAGGCACCAGTGAGTCTGAAACAACAATCACAAGGCAGAAACCTCTTGGCATGCACCTGAGCCTTCCTTTTCAGGTAGCAAAATTCCAACCCAACAAGCTTCTCTGAAAAATTGAGATATTCACAGGCATTTGCAAACTATAAGCACAAGATCCTGCAAAATACTAAAGCCACCCAGAGAGACCCACTGCTTAAATATGAACACATAGTCAAAAAGAGGATTGCTCTAACAGAAATGAGATGCCTAGAGGCATATTAAAAGACTGGTAACTTTTAGCAGCTAGTTTGGAACTACACTTTAAATCTTCCCCAAAAAAGGAAGCTTTGCGTACATCTAAAGCTGGGCGGAAGCCAAAGACAAGATATCCCAGGGTCTCACCTCATTCATCTTATATTTTTATCAATTTTAACAGGGTTTTGATCCAGCTTGTTTCTAGGCAACTTTAGGAAAAACCTTATTTCCATACAGTATTTTCCACAAATAACTCTTTAAAAAAAAAAAGCACAAATAAAGAATCTTCCTCCTAAGTCAGAAAACTACATATATCCAAAACTAAATATATATAACTGACCTGTTTCGTTTAGAGCTTTCTCCATGAACAGTTTGCTTAGCTGCATGAACAAATCTTCATTGGTGACCCTTTTGACTGTGATCTTGGCACTAGAAACAAGGAGTGACACAACAAAATGCTTCAATCGGGAGGCATAATACTAGAGATTTAAAGTCTAAAACAGATCAATTCAAGAACTGTAAGTGTAAAACAAACTTTAGAAAAAAGTAAACAAAAGCAGCAATCACTAGACAGTACCTTCTAATGAAACAATTTTGCACAAAGGAAGACTAAGTGCAGCTACTCACAGCTGTTACATTTTGTAAATGGAGGCCATCACTAGTTAAATGCAAGGAGTTATCAGCCCTATCTAAACTACCCATCTGAGTACTTCTGTCCCTAACCTTTCCCTTTTATCCCAGCCCCACATCACATCAGCAGCAAGGTGGTCACACCTGTCTCTTAGAGACTAGAGTTTGCTCCCGACCAGAACTATCATATGCTGCCCTATGAATTGCATTTAAATGCACCTCTGGTCTCCCCTCACAGAGAACACAGTCACATAGCCAAAGCAGCCCAGTACAGCTGCCTTGAGCCTACAGAAGGGCAGCGCTTCACACCAGCTGAACCTTCATCCTGTCTCCTCTTTGGCAGCAGCAACCTCCTTTCATGTGCTGACCCTTGTGACTGCCAGGATGCCATGAAAGGGCACTTCTTTGGGCCCTAGTACCTCGGGTTGGGCTACTTTGCCTCTACTGAGTGCTGTTCTTGTAGCCAGCAGCTGTGAGAGAGCAGAACATGGACAGGTGGACAAAGGCAGAGGGGCAGAGAGGACAGCAACACAAACAGGGTGCCCCATGCTCAACCCTCAAAGTGGTTTCAAGCATTTTCTTGCTTAACACTCTTATTAAATCACAGCTGTACAGCAACTCACACACCTTTTTTTTTTTTTTTTTTTTGCATTGCCTTATTGTTTGATTTTGTATTTTACTTAGACAGGCTGTGCCCCAAGAAACACTGACTTTTCAGCTGGATCTTCCTTGTGTGTTGGTGAGTGGAGGACAGAATGATCTTTGGATATCACAAGCACATGTAAGTGATGTATTTTTATAAATGAACAGGCTCAGAAAGATTCTTCTATTTTTGAGGGGACAAGCATTTCTGCAAAATTTTTTGCTGGAACATCTTATACACAAATCCCATCAGGATACTGCACGCCAGAGCTCACATCAAAACAGAGGCATGGAGGGGCCTATGGAGGTCATCGGAGTAGCATTTTCTCATGACAGAAGGGGAGAAACTTGTTTTGCACAGTAAAACACAGACTGAAAGAGAAGAGAATTGCAGTCTGTAAGGTATCCAGGAACTAACCACCAGGAGAGGAAAAGAGCCATTTAATTTAATAGAGATATTTAGATAAAGATACTGTGTGAAAACTTACCACAATCCCATCCATCCTGTAAACTAGAAGAAAGATTCCAGGTGTTAGGAGAATAAAGTTGGAGAACTCTCTTCCCAAAAGTCATATTTTACAAGGAGGAAAATGAGGCATAAAAAATTAATCCCTCTACTCAAGTTCATACATAAACTTTGTGTCAGAGAGGGGAATCAGATACTATAGACTTAAATATAGGTGAAGTGAGAAAAGAAAACCAATGTGAGAAAATGAATTAGATTTTTATAATATTAATAAACTGATAATAAATAACAAGTAAATTGTCAGTGGTAAATCAGTACCACTAATCTTTGGAATGATTAAAAAAATACTTTCCTTTAAAGAAAATATTTACATTTCTGACACAGAGCATTACCTCAGGATGCTGCAGAATTAATCAAGATGTTTATAGTCAGTCTTTTTCTTCTTTTGCATGACAGAGAAAATAATTTATGGATAACTCAATGTAATATGGTTTTCTGGGTTGTTGGTTTTTTTTCTTTTAAGTTTTATTGTTGGAATCGATACAGTCACATCCTTAGGGAACAACATCCATGACCATAAAGTTCAGTTATAAGCAAAAAAAGCTTTGACACGTCTCTTACAACTGAACTCCTTTTGATCTGGGACTATCACTTGAATGTAATCTACTTTTTTCCCCTCACACAGTGCTCGTCAATCTGCAGACCTGGATTTTTCTTTCTCAGTTCCAGAAGAGATCAATGAGGGTTTCTATTCCAGGATTCCCAAGGGTGTTTCCCTTCTCAGTTTCATTGCCATGCCTATTTTACCTCAAGCCCTACACACTACTTGCTTCAGATTTCTCTAAATCCTTATTCCAGTACCAAAATCCCACATTTGTTACTTCTCAGTTAATCTTCAGATGTTCCCTTTATGCAGAGAGATTTATTTGCTATTCAGGAGCAAAGGTTTTCAAAAATGGTGTTTGTTTGGTTCCTCAGGTCCCCATTGCCCTTCCCCGCTCTGGGAACAGAGACTGTGTTCCTGCTATAAACATGTTGCCACTGTCTCCAGGAGGGACATGGTGATACAGGGTCATGCACTCTCCTCAGTGTTCCCTTGTGCTCACAAGGATGTGCATTGCCTGTCTTGGGAACCTGGATTCCCAAACAATATTAAAAATGCAGTCCCAACCTTCTTTTCCCCTCGGCCTTACATGAGGCAGAATCTCTCACATTTTTCAGCAGCCCTACTTTGTAAAATGTCACCATTCTTCTTATCTTCTGAGTCACACTCGAGTTAGAAAGTTACCTCTAGTAAGAGTGACAGAGTCTGTGCTCTCATCTTGAACTCCTAAAACTGGAACCAGAGAGTGCATTCAATTAATCCAGTCAACAATGTGCTGGACTATATTTGAAAGAGAAGCAGGAGGACACGCAGGCGGCTTTTACAGGAAAGGCTGGTCCTCAATGGCCACAACTACACTATTTACATTCCTGGCTTCTCTGCAGCCATTACTGTTCTATAGCAATTTCTGTCACTGACATTTCCTGCCTTCCATGGGACTTGTTCTGAATTACACCATCTTACCACTTTTGCTCTTTTGTTCCAAACAACAAAATCCTTCATTTTCCCCTTTTCCAGCAAAATTGAAAAAGACCAGTTTCTCATATTCCGTCAGTGAGACTGGAACAGAAATTCCCCAACATAATGCAGTCTTAAGGCAAGATGTACAAGGATGCAGAGCTGAGGGTTATTCCTTTCTTCATAGTTGATGAGTTCTTCTGTCTCCCTGGGGAGACACAGGTTAAAACTTCTCTGCCTCTCTACCTGTCTATCAAAGTGCTGCCATTAACACCCAAATGCCCTGTCTCAGAAGCTCGTGAGCTCCAATGAGTTAATAACCGCAGCAGCTTAGCAGAGAAAAAACACTTGAGAAGAAGTACATCACTGGAACTTAAAGGCTCAGACCTTTAAGAGGTATTTAATTGGCATGAGTCATGGAAATATTCCAGCATGATTTCACAGCACCCCCCTGCATCACTGTAAACCTACATAGTTTGCATACATTTCTGCCTAAATATCTTCAGAAAGCTGGAGCAGAAATACTTAAGTATGTCTTGCTCTAAGTTCTTAGGTGATTTGGGGCACTTCTCTGATACAATAATGCTGAACTTGGACTTTCAAAATCAACATGTGGCGCTGTCAAAGGATCTTTCCATACTGCACAGCTTGGTCCCAGTACACGGCAGAAGCTACTGGGAATTTCTTAGGGCCCCCCCATGCAGGAGCTGGAGCATCTTCTAGAGAAACAGACTGCACTGGGAGGTACAGGACTCGTATGTCTATGTGATGGCAGGAGGGACAGGAGAAGAATCTTGCTGAGGCAAAGAGGTGAGGGAGGGCCCCACACCCTCTGCTGGCCCCTGGGCTCTGCCAGTTGTGAAGGCACCAGCGTGTTGTTCTCACAAGTGCATTGTGCACGTGTGGAGGCAAATTTCACATCACTGCTCACAAAACCTGGTGCCATGCTGGTGCAGTACCACAGAGGTAGAGCTCCGCTGCTCGGCTTGAGCCAAGAATTAAATGCTGTGCTGGGAGCTGGCACAGGGCACACTGAGCTGTCACTCTTCAGAAGGCTTGGTTGTGTAAGTGAACCAAGGGAATCGCTAAACTACAGACAATGAAAACAACTTTAAGTGAGAGACTAAATGAAAAGAAAAAAGTTGTCAAAATGTCAAGGTTAATGTTTGCATAAAACTAACCTGGGAATGGTTAGCTGGTATGAGTGTAAACTTTAATTAAAACTTTTAAAGTGTAAATACAAAACTAACTTCAGTCAGACAGTCAATAAATCTATTCTCTTTAATGAAATACTGGTCCTTTTGGTATTTCCGGTCAATCTTCATCCTCATCCTTGTGACTACGTGTAATATTGATACTCAGATTCCTGTCTGTCAAAACCAGAGGAGCCATGTGGAGCAGGACCACAGCCTCCCACATGGCTCCTGCTCTATGTCCTCCTGCACCGCTGGCTGGACCAGTGGCTCTGTCCCCAGCCTGGCTACAGCTCTAACATGAGCAGCAGCCTCTGGACAGGGAGTGGTAAGTCTCTGTCCCCACCCCTTCACTGGACCAGGACAGTTTCTGCAGAGTCTGTCAGTGGCAGTTTCCTCCTTCTGGAGAGCACCCCAGCTCTGCTTGGGCTCTCGAGGCAGCCTGGAGGAGAAGCACTTCTCTGTCTTACAGCCTGGTAGTGGCACTGCTATTTGGACAGCCAGATATGGCAGAACTGGAGTCTGCAGTGCCTCTGTGAAAGCCATCAATATCATCTCAGCACCATGAATAACAGTATACTAAACTAGTATTGTGGCTCTCTAACAAAATAAGGATATTGAAATCTTACATCAAAGACATTTTGTTAGAGAGCCATAATATTAATTTAGCATTCTGTTACTCATGGCTCTGAAACAAGGCTATTTCCCAGGGTCCAATCCACAGAGAGCAAACAGACACAACCGGTAATGCAACTGCCCATGAGCAAATATGGTTCTGGATATTTGGTGAGAATAAGAATAAGTAGGAATATTATAGTTTTCTTCAGGAATGTCACTAACCAAACAGATTAAATTGGAAACTCATGGTTTTTTCTATACAGAAAAGATAATCTGAAGTTTAATTTCATTTTCATAAGACAAACCAAGAAAGTTATTGCAACATATAAAGCCAAGAGCATATTACAAATATTCTAACAAAAGAAAAGCATAAGTTAAGAGTCAGGATTCTTCAAATGAATGTCAAAATATTTTGACTTACGTATAGATTGTAAATTACCAAAGCTACCCCTATTAAAACAATGTAAGATCTTACTTTCTTCCCAAAGCAATTTCAAAACAAGCCATTCTTTTCCTCCAGCACATAAAATAATGGACTTAATTCAAGTAAATCCTCTCCACTTTTTCTCAGTTACTAGTGAGGAATCTCAGACATACAACAATGTGTGACAGAACACTAGAGAAAAATAATAGTCTAACTCTACAGAAGATATGTCCTGACATAGTAAATGAGCACTGGATCCTCTCAGGGCTACTGCCTGCATTCATGGTTTTCTTTTATTTTACAGTGTTTTGTTAAATTGAAACATGATAATGCTTTTTAATGAAAACCTTCGCTCAGAAAGATTTTTTTTCTACTGTTTTCTTTTTCTTATGTTTTTTTATTTTTTTTAAGATAATTATATGCTTTTCCTAGCTCTGATGGCAAATCTGTGTCATATAATGTGCCTAACCCTAAAGGTTTAGGGTTAGGTTTAGGGTTAGGGTCATATAATGTGCAGAGTTGAAAATCTTACCCCTGCTGCTGAGACAAATTTCTGAAGAAAGGGGTCTATAAATTCAGTGTCTGGAAGGTGACCAACTCCAGTCCAAGTACACTGCTACAGGAGAGAGCAGTCTCAGAACTACAGAAATATCAATAGTTCCTGGAAATTTTCAGAAAGAAACAGGACAGGGAGTACAATTTTGGGCAGGAGGCACCCTGAGAGGATATGGTCACTGTTTCTCTGCCCTTGGCATTGGGCCGAAGGTCATACCAGAGAGGAGATTAGAGCCCTGATAAAGAATATCACCACCTCAAGCCTCCACAGCACAGGAGATCCCCAGTGCCTGACAGTGCTATTGCAGTGAATGCTCTATCACCATGTGCAGCAGGACAGATTTCAGAGCCCTGCCATCCAACCTCAGCATCCCGATCCCCAAGGCTGACTTTCAGTTTAACAATGGTCTTGAGCCACTAAAAGCAACTGCAGCTTCCTCAGGAACTGCTCCTGCAGTAATACCAGAAAGCAGCACTTTGGACCCAGTTTCCTTGCCAGGAGAGCAAACAGCAGAGCAGTAAAAGATGATTACATCTGAGAGACTGGAAGCTCTTAACTCCCCATCATTGATCCCCTCACAGGACCTGGCCACAGATGTGTCTGTCAGTTTAGTTTGTGGGAATCGCACATACATAAAGCCATCTCCAGACCTGCCTGGGCTGTGGGCAAGACTCAGTGTTACCCTCCTGATGGAGAAGGAACAGGCAGAGAAAGGGAGGTGATGGCAAGCCAGCAAGCGAGGGAAAGCGCTGGAGAGCTACCCCTGGTATAGCCTGAGGCATGGGAGAGAATGCTTGCAAGAGATGCCCCAGCCCTTCTCTGCCTCCTGGAAGAGCTGAGGCAATCGGGGCTGTTTCAGCACTTCCAGCATCCTGCCATCCAAAAACTTCTCTTGCAGAGACCTGGCCTGGGATATGCAATCACTTATTGGACTGAGTTCTGCATTTTGTTTTACTAAGAATTGCTTGACTTAGGAGAATTTATACTTTGATATTAGAGAGACATAAAAAGCCATAACAATTCGAGCTCTGCTTGTACAAATGATCCTCTGATGTGTGTTAAATGCACTCTATTGCTGCACTGAAATCAATTTGCAATTGATCATATTGCATTTCTAGTGTCAGCAGATATGAAAACATGTCATTTACCAATGCTTAATGAACCTCTATGCTGACAAGACATAAATAACAATAAACAGCTCTCCAGTTAAGGAGGTTAACCAGCAAAGTACTCAGTGAAAGCATTAAAGAGGTAATCATCTGGCAATTGCTGTATAGATGGAGCAGCTGCCCTCAAGGATGACTAAACCTATGCAAAGGACCATTACAAGAAAAAAGGAGGGAAAAAAAAAAAGAGGCAATTAACTCCATGTTAGAAGCTGAAAAATTCTATCTGAATGAAAAGAAGTAATTGACTTTCTAGATTGCATTTGTAGTCTTTTCCACAAGTACTTGAGGTAATCTGCTCAGTGGGGCTCTTTGACTATGCTCTTTCGCCACCTTTTTCATTTGGAAAGGAAAAGGCAAAGCAGCAAGTTGCTCCACTGTTGTTCCTCTTAATTTTTCCTGGTAATGCTGCTCCCTTCTTCTCTCTTTTTTGAATCTTTGCATTGCTTTCATGGGTATTTTAGTCCTGAATTTTTTTAATTTTTTTTTTTTTTTTTAGGATAAAGCTTTCAGTTTCCTGTAAAGTCAAAGAAACACAATAAAAAGGAATATTACCAGTGCTTAGAAGCATTTCATGAAAGTAAAACACAGCAGATTTAACTTTGCTTTATAGTTAATGGAGCAATTTAGCAGTAGCTACATTCACCACTGGACTGAACAGAAATTTCAAGTTCAATTCAGATTTTAAGTAGATTTAAATGGTGTTTATATTTCATCTATGAAGCCCAAGGCAGTGGAGTTTTCTGAGCAACCGTGGGAGCCCAAAACAGTTTAACCTCTCATGGCTCAGATACACCCAGTACTCAGAGGGCAGGGTACACACGATATGCCTTCTCTGCCCATGAAAAGGGGCCTGTTCCATGCAGTCAAGGAAAAGGGCAGTACGATTGAGGGTGGTGTTACAGAGTGCTGTTGACAGAAATCACATCTCCTACGTGAGATCCCTTGACCTGGGCACCCTTTCCCCATTTCCCATTCCAGGTAGATATCAACTATTTTCTGCCTGCAACAACCACTGTCCCATACCCAAGCCACTCGGGGGGGCAGGGGTACCCCGAGCTGCTTTCCCAGATTACTCTGGCAGCTGCCTCACCACACCCCTGCTGCTCTGCCTCACCTCCACGCTGCCAAAATAGCATCTTGCCCCCTGGATCAGGCCCTGAGCTGATATCCCAGACGTGAAGCCTCTCACTGTAAAAGTCAGAGGACCACACCCAGCTCACAGAGAGCCAGGCCGACTCTGCTTGTTAGGGAGGAAAGGCTTATGCCTCTCAGGGGCCAAAAGTTTCTCCTTTTGACCAATGCATTAAGTAAGTGAATTAAGCATCTTAAAAAAAAAAAAAATCTAAAAACCAAACCCCAAAACAAACAAACAAACAAACAAAACCAAACAAAAAACCACAACCATAAACAAACAAAAAGCAGTTGTATGTTGCCTTTAAATGCAGCCTAGAGGGCCAACCATGTCCTGGGCTGCATGAAAAGCATGGCCAATAGATTGAAGGGGTTGATTCCACCCCTCTACTCTGCTCTTGTGTGACCCCACCTGGAGTGCTGCAGCCAGGTGTGGGCCCCCAACACAAGAAAGACATCATCAGCCTTTTGAAGCTAGTCCAGAGGAGAGCCACTAAGTTGATCAGAGGGCTGGTGCACCTCTCCTGTGCAGACCGGCTGAGAGAGTTGGGGCTGTTCAGCCTGAAGGAGTGAAGGCTCCAGGGAGACCTGAAGAACTTTCCAGAATCTAGAGGGGGCCTACAGGAAAGCTGGAGAGGGACTTTACGCAAAGGCATGTAGAGATAGAACAAGGGGGAATGGCCTTAAACTGAGGAAGAGTAGGTTTAGTTTAGATATTAGGAAGAAATTATTTACTGAGGGTGGTGAGTCACTGGAACAGGTTGTCCAGAGAGGTTGTGGACTCCTTATCCCTGGGCACATTTGAAGACCAAGGCTGGATGGGGCTCTGAGTAACCTGATTTAGTGGAAATTGTCCCTGCCTATGGCAGGGGAGTTGGAGATAGATGATCTTTAAGGTCCTTCCAACCCAAGCCATTCTATGATTCTATGATTTGGAACAGTAACAGGCCAGCAGGTTTTGGCAGTGCATCATTCTAAACCAGCACCTCAAAATTTGCAGCTGCTTTAGAAAACACTGAGTGGTCACGTTATAAACCTTTACTTGAGACAAAAGGAAAACTCCAGTAAAGCTGAAGGAAGAAAGAGAATCATCCCTTCCTGCAGAAGAAATGAACAGGGATGTTGAGAGATAGAAAGCACCTAAGGAGGTTGCTGCCTTTTGTATATTCATTTATGACTGACTATTCTAGTGACACAGATTCCCTGATATTTTAATGTATTATCATGCTAGCTGTGCAAAGTCACCACATGTATGAGACCAGAAAAAGGGGTTTGTACATCAGAGGAAAAGCAATTAGCAGGAAATTGTCTGTGGTCTTGTACAGACTTTGCCATAAATGCTGATTAGGTACCACACAAATCCTTCTCATTTCAGCCATGCTCTCCAGCAAAAAACTCATCATGCAGACCCAATCCTCCTCTCTCCTGTATACATCCTGTCCTATTTCAATGCAAATATGTTGCCCCTTGATAACAAAAATCCCCTACAGCTCTCATATCACATTTTTCATCGGTAGATGTAAAAGTAAATATCAAACCAACTGAGGTCAGTTCATTGACCCCATTTTGCAATGTCAGAAAATGAGGAATGGGAGATGTCCCTCCTAGCAGGTTGAAGCCAAAGTAGGGCTTCAGCACCCAGGGATGCTCCCTTGTGATCCTTAACCTCTGTGTTTGCAGCCTGGGCTGGACAAAAGGTCAGATTCCAATGGCACAGCTGTACTGTGCATGTTCTTGGGGATGCATCTCAAGGCGCTCAGCATGGCTTCCTCATCTAGGCACTGGTAGTCCCAAGTGTGCTCAAAGGAGCTTGTCTGGTTCTCCCTCTAGTTCCTGACAGTGCCCATACAGAGTTGCACTGGTTTGCCTCTACTTACATCTGTCAACATATAGATGTCAGTTTTTCATACACAATAAAGTGAACATTTTCAAAAATTGAGTAAAAACTAAAACCATTAGCATGGCTACTTTTAAACTTTTTTTTTTTTTAAGCATTCTGATAACTTCTTGATGGCCACATTCCAAACCTCAAGTACCAAACATAAGATGTAAGGGACATGAGACAGAGGTTTCCAATATCTGTACACATCAGCTGTTGGCGATGAAATTCAGTATGTGTAATTTTAGAAACACTTGTCCAAGAGTTTCAAATGTGCTTAAGAATGCAGTATGAAATAAAGCAAAATGTCACAGAAACCTTGATTTCCATTACTAACACTTAAATGGATCCCAGCTACTGTATGGGCAACTACAGTTTGAACAAAATATGAAGAATAACCAGAATTGCCATCAGTAACACCATCTTAATATTAAATTAAATATATCCTTCACATTGAGCACAGTTATACACAAATAACTCAGGAGCATTCTGTGTCACACAGCAGTAATCTAAAAATACATTTGCTTTCAGATAGGATTATGGATGGCCGAACAGTTTCTTCATAACTCACACCTGAACTTAGAGGTTTTGGCCACTACAGTAAGCTTTAATCAAATTAAAAATTTGCTCCCAGGAATGATTATATCTCAACCTTATAGAGAGATCTTATCATTATTGCTTCTTTGTGTAGAGAAAGAGAAAAAAAAAAAAGCTTTATGTAACTCTGTGTTTGATTTTTCCGAAATTAAATAAAAGAGGAGGTTTCGTTTGCACTGAAGGATGAGATTTCCCTCTGGATTTGCTGCCCTCTAGATATCTTTCAGTATAAAACTGCTGCTCTTTTTAAATGGATTTTGCAGTAATCTGCTTTAGCTGAGGATGCAGTGGGGAGGGGATAAATGAGTACAAACGCGGGGAAGAGGCAGTGTTTGAAGAGTTTGTCGAGATGCTTTTTACACAGAGAAGGTGTCTTCAGATGATGTCCGTTGTCCAAAGGAAGGGGGCAGTTATATGTGTCTGTGGGGAAGGCAAATCAGTGCTAAAGTGGTGAGTGGTTGCTGTTATGGGACAATATGCTCCATTTGCTCTACAGAAGGTGCAGTGAGATTATCAGCACACCATTCCCACATACTGCTCTACCAATGGGTGTTAGTGCTGATGTGAGAAAACAAATGTGGAGGTGTATTTCTTCCCCAAAACTCCCTTGTTATGTGTCTCTTGGATAATACAGCATCACAAAGCTTTTCTCAGTGATGCTGAGCTCTGGGTTGGGAGTGCCACCTCACACATTCCAAATTTGTTTGACTTCTCTGCAGCAGAAAATAAATATATTTCAGTGACTTTGATGGAACCCTATTTGCTAAATTCTCTGTTTCCAGGCTTGCAATAGCTCTGGTCCTTCTGTTAAGGATCCCAAAGAGATCTACGCATAAGCTAAAGGCACATAGTGCAGTAGGAATTTAAGAAAAAAATGTCACACAAAACAAGAGCAGTACTGTTGATTATTGTAAGATAATATTAGCAAGGTAAGGATTAGGTAAGCAGGGAAGCCTATTAATAACTAAATTCAGGAAAAAGAAGTTCTTCAGATTACCTAGAGCAAAAAGACCTCTAAAGGTCCCTCCAAATGAGATGAGACAAATAAATTGCTTCAATTATCTCTCTCTTTTGTGTCATAACCAAGGTGTTTACTTCAGGAAAGTCTTTTTGGGGAAAAAATACCCACTTTATTATTACATGGAGAAAAGAGCCACTTAGCTAGTTGATGGAGAAAATAAGGCCTGATTTTTGGAGCCTTAACTCTTTGTGCATGTATCCTATGCAGCTTTCAAGTAATTTGGCTCATACACAAATGTTTGTATAGACTTCCCCCCAAGCAAAGTACTGTTAAAAAAAAGTACTTTTTTTTCTCAGGCTAGACATAAATAGTCCTATTGGTCCCAAAGAAACTGCCATTGCAGGAAGCACTGCTTGCATTTCAGTGTCTGCAGGATCAGACTCTGTGATCTGACACTTTGACAAAATTATAAGTTGGCATGTAGAAAGCATCATTCATCAAGGGAAACTAAGGGAAAAAACAGTTATTAACTCTCAAGGTCAGTGTAGGGTGATCAATATTATTAATTGGATGTGGATAAGTTGAGACAGCAGTTCAGCACTTTAGCAATTATCTGAGATTCAATACAAGTATTAAATACTAACAGTATTCAATCATGGGTGGTTAAGAAAAGAAGTTCCCAATTCTGATAACCTTTGCAGGTGAAAGAAGAGTTCCTCCAGACTACAGTATTGCTGGATACCCTCAGCCCTGCGCTCAGACCAAGTGTGTCTGGCAGTCAGAAAGGTGACGTTTTGTTTGTACTGTGTTTATTGACACTGGAAACAGAATTCTCCAACTAGCACAAAATGCTCTGCTTTGGTGACATTTCCAGCCTTACCATAAGGTGAAAATTCTCAAGTCCACCCAGACAGCCTGTTACCAAGAGATTACAGCGTGACTTTATCTGTGTTGGGACAGGAATCAGCAAATATATATGAGAACATGCATGTGGGTAAGAGCAGACTGAAACTAGACATGCTTGCTTACACAGCACAGGTAATACAGACATTTCTGCCCAGGGTCCTGACAATTAGTCAGAAAAAAATCCCTCCTGAATTTCCTAACTTTATCATATACTACATTCTAAATTCAGGCTTTACTTATCTGTTCCAACTCAGTTCTAAATCCTATAATGTTTTTTAAATTCTACTTTTTAAATGCATGAACATGTTAAATTCTACAATTTTATCATAACAAAAGTGTTATTCCTGTCCTGTTGTCATGCCTTCACATGATTTCATAATCCAGTTTATCTGATTTGATTACTCTGTTCCAGCTTTTGTTGCTAAACACTTGTTATGGACATTTGCTCATTCTGTGGCTTTGGGAAGGGACGCTGAACCTGTTTCCTATACTTGATTAACCTGGGCCAGCCAAGAGCAGACAAACTCCCAAACAAAAATAATTTGTATTAAAATTTACAAGTGTCCTCAAAAATATCAAACACTTCTTTAAGTCCTTGACCTGAAGGGCCAGACCTTGGCTGTTCTCACTGAAACTGCTGGGAAGAAAGAATAAGCACTACAAGGTTGTTAGTCATGTCACTTGTTGCTTGCCTGAAAAGTGCTAATTTGCTATGGTGATAAGTAGAAATGAGGAACCTGAGCAGAATAAAAGCCTTGCTCTTGCTTTGGACCAGAATCTCAGGTGGATATTAGTATTTATAAATTCAAAGACTGCCACTGGTTCAGAGCTAAATTTCAGGCATTCATCCAAATTAAACCCAAAGCTTAAACCTTTTGACATGAGCCTTGCTCTCCACCAAGCATTTGTGTAATTAATATATCTTTTTTTTTTAAACCCTTAAAAAAACCCCAGCAACCCACAACTCAAAACTGTATCAAATGAGCTGGAAAAGTACAGAGAAAAAGAAGCATTCAGTGAGAGCCCAGAAGCAATAGCTCTGACTTACATAAGCGAAGGACAAGCAGTGTCTTGTATATGGGAGAGTTTCTTTTCCTGTCATGATCCAAACTAATAGTGAAGGAGGGTACGCTTGTCAGACGCATTCCAAAAGAGGGACGACATTTTCTAGTGACAGCATTAGCCACCCCCAATGTGCATGGGACCATCATTTTTCCTCCAGTTCTACTGCCAACATCAACTGCTCTTCCCATCAGCCTAAACCGAGTGAAATCTCTCCTTCCAGCAAATAATGCCTGCTAAGGCACCTGCTGCCCTGAAGCAGGATGACTGATAGGTGAGGTTGCCTACACTTTGTCTTGACGTATTAAAGCTGTGAAAGCGTCTGGAGTAGCAAAGGGATGGCAAGAATCAACTCAAACAATTACAAGAAGAAGTAAAAGTGGATGTGAAGGTAGAGGTGCTTGATTTCTGGTTATTTTAATCAAATTCTGCCTATGGAAATTTGCAAGTAAGAGATATTGGTGCTGGTTCAAAGAAAGCAGTAGAGATGGCTGAGCTGAGGGAGGCACACGTGGAGGGATTCATTAGAAGTATCACACTCAGTCATGTTATCTCCCACTTCGGGATGCTAAAAGTATTATCCCTGTTGCCTTCCTCTGGGCACTTACCTTCATCAGCTTCCCTAGGATGGGACACCCTCCCAGGTGTTTCCCCAAGGAACACTGGGAGTTATTCATCCAGCACAATGGCCTCTGCTCTTATTCCAAGCTCCAGGTCATGACAATAAGCTAGAGACAGGGAATACAGCCAGCTCCATCAATATGTTTTGCTGACCACTGACTGCCAGGGCCCCTCCCAACAGAAGATTATTCCTGAAATGGATATGAGCTCAGTATCTTGCTGGCCCCAGTGGAAAGCAGTTCACTTATGGGTTCATGCTGCAGTCGTACCCTATCAATCTAGCTGATCTCCAGAGCTATTAAGTTGTGATGGCATTGCAGTTTATTTGCACAGAGCAAACTTTGATAATAGCTTCAAACAGCACTCATGACTGCAACAGCTACCATATGTAAAGGGAAACCTGGAGTGCGTAGGTGATTGCTACAGAGAGCCTCGTCTTTGTGGAGAGATGAGACCCAGGAATCTCAACACTGTTCTTGCTTTTGCCAGAGGGCTCCTGTGCAAATCCCCTGCCAATGCTGGACTGCAGCAGCCTGGAACTCTTTCTGGCATCATATTTGTTGTGAACCTCTCTTCATTGCACATGGTAAGATCATTTAGGATCTTTATAAACAAGGCACCAGAGGAAACAAACACCAAATTGTCAGTGTCCTGTTTTTGCTTGATCTCCTTAGAAATTCACACATGCTCCTCTTCAGAGATCTCAGAGCAGAATAGTGACCATGAGGAATTTGCTAGCTGCCAATATCTGCTTAGCTTTTTCATCCCAATACCTCTATGGACTCTACTTGATAAATAAATATACATTTTTTCATACATATATTGGGAAACCAAGAATAAATAAGTGAGCTCTGTTTAATGTTTGGATCATTCTCATGATCTATCTACAGATAAAAAGTAAAACTAATCAGAATAGCTGCAGAATGTTAGATTCTGGACAACTATAGATGCAAAATAATATTATGTAATTATATATCAAGTTGACACTATTGGCTGCTCACCGGAGCCATCAGCCCACACTGATGAGAGTTGGATTCTAACTGATGTAAGTAAAATTAATCCCACTGGAATTAACTCAGTCAACACCCACTGAGATTTACTCTTTACTTTTCTACAATGACTTCCATGTTCCTATGTCCCCAGAGTAATCAGTGAACTGTGGATTTACACCGTCTCTATGGCACTTTTCAGACATCCATTGTTGCCACAATTTTTCAGTTGTCCCAGTTTTTCCCCTACCACCTCCTTTTAAAACTTTGACCATGTAATTCACTTAAGCTTCTAAATGAGCTGTGTCTATAAAGAGCTTCTGGGTCAGCCAGCCTTAATTTGAAAATGTCATTACTCCCACACTAAACTTCCCCCATCAATCCCACAGCAGCCATCATGGGTCGTATGTCTCCCAGAACAACTGAAGTGAAATTGTGGCCTTTTCATCTTTCAAAAAGAAAGAAAATAGAGGGAAAAGATAAGAAACTACCACCCAGGTGGTGAAGACTGAAATTGTCCAGGGAAACAGAGTGAGAAAGTATGCCCATTTTCACAGACTTTTTGGGCTGCAAAGGTGTAAATTTTTATCTGGAGAAGGGAAACCAGTAAGCTTTTAGCTTGTACATAGCTCAATTCTGACTACCTTTAAGTCAACTTCATTTTGTAAAGTTCAGAAATATTCAAGATGCTCCTGAGGCTCAGAATATCATTACTTTTTCTCCTATATGGCCTTTTCTGTGGTTAACTGAAAAAAGCTGTTTCTGGGTCAGTGGAGTTAAAAGGATTACATCTGAATTAAAAGTGGGAAGCTTTTTCCTTTCTTAACCTGAAAGTTGAATGGCTATATGCCTAATGTCTCTCTATAGTCAGTTTGATGAAAGGCAGTTTCAGAGGGCACTTCTTTTGCTCCTGTAATAGCTATTAAAAACGGGCTGAAAATCTTGCCCTCTGGAGATGCTTACTTAGTTATTTAACTCTAAATGTCTCTGGAAGCCAGACTTGTATCTTTAGCCATAAGGGGCTGGATGCAGCTGGAACTGAAGGCTCTTCCACCCAGATGTCTACATGTGAGTGCTGTGTCCAGGCTGCAATCACTGGGAGATTTTGCCAATACAGTAAGTAGACCCTTGAGAGCATTTCCACCTACCCTCAAGCAGACTACTGGGTTTGATTGTGTAAATTGACAGATGGAGGTGTCTGGTGTGGCCTGGAGCTGCCAGAACAGCAAAAGTCCTGTGCTAAATCTTCATTGCTCTGGGGATGTCCCAGTTACTCCAGGGCATCTCAAGTGGCATCAGATATCTAACTGTAAGCAACTGAAATGAGCCCCTGGTGCTTGCACACCTCTCTGGACCACTCTGGCAGGAACTGACAGACCACCATTGACTATGATCTGAGCACAGACAGCTGTTTCACATGTAGACCCTTCCATACAGATGCTAGTGGTTACCTAACTCGTGTTAAAACCTACACAGGTTTTACACACTGGTTATGACACAGCAGCACCACAGCAAAGAGCTTTTTAGCCTGTGTATCCCACCACTTACAGCCCATTTTCCCAAGGAGGACACAGAGACAGCACAAACAAACCTAGTTTCTCTGGCCACTTGTCACTGGTGCTACAGAAATAGGCTCAAGGACAAACTCTCCTCTCCTCTTAATATGTGTCAGTTCATTGATTAAAAAAATTAAGTTAAATCATTGATGTAAGGGGAAATAGAATCTGAACCCCGGAGGAAGCATCTCCAGCAGAGTCAGTAACAAAGCTTAAAGAGTCTCATGATTCCTGCTCTGGTGTCATGACCACGGTCCCTGTACAAACTGCTGTAAAAGGTCAGGGTCTCCTCCTGAACTGTCTGCTCTGCCCTAATTACAAGCAGAAGAAAAACCTAAGTGCCTCTTCGAATTTCATCAGAAAGCATAGGGGTTTGTATTATCGTGGTAATAAAGGTAATACACATTTGTTGGGCTCCAGCAGGGTGTATCAACAAAAGCATCAGTATGTTCTGAAAAACTGTACACCATTTTCTTAGCAGCCACACCAAACTTTGGATGCTCTCAGCTACGCTTCAGTGTGGTAAAGAAAATAGATACTTTGGCTTCAAACTTAATATTATTCAACTGCCTGTTTATAAAGAAATGGTAGAAGACATTTAAAATATGAGTGCAAGGACAGGCTCTTCAATCTCATGAGCCAATCTAGAGTTAAGTGAGTGAATCGCTCATCTGCTGTGCGAACTAATAGGAGGAGAAAATAAACTCTGAGAAACCAATTATAGTTCTATACCTCCATCCTCCAGGATGTGATCTCAAAGTCAAGTAAGTCTCCAGAAATCAATCTCCAGGTTTCACTGGGAAAGTTCTGCATGCCAGAATAGGGTAAACTTGTTTTCAGAAGATCTAAATGGAAACATCCAAACTGAAAAAGCAAGATGGCAAGGTAGCACGGTCAACTAGAAGCAGACATATAAAAAAACAGAAGGTAAAATTACAGTGATTAGGTTAGCTTTAGCATTTGAAATTCCAATCAAAGCAGGACAGTGAACAGAATGAAGTATTAACCCAACTACACTACAGTGAAACAAGGATTTGCCTACTAATAATCCTCAAATTGATAGGCTCCTGTCATCTTCTCAGGCTACCTACTCCCAGTACTCTTTAAAGAGATGTTAAGGGCTCCATCATGCACTCTTTATGATCTCCACAAGACAAAATGTAGTGTCAGATAATAATCTAGAGGGGGCTCAGATGCAGTGTCCTATTTGGAACTGCATAATTTTGTGCTAACTTGGGGACTGCACTCCCTCGTGGAATGATTCAAAGTGGAAAGGACTTTAAACAGCAAGGTTTCACTACTTATAGTCCTTGAGGTCCTTGAGGTAAGAGGGTCCCTCTGAAAGAGAGAGGCTCTATTTGATCCTCTGTACCAGAGTTACTGCATAAGTCATCATGGCCCTTTGCCTGGATTTGGAAGCCCTGGGCATGATTTTCAAAGAGACCAAGCACCTAAAGTTCCAGCTGAACTCAGCAATTATGGAAAACAAACACAATAGCTGACCAGACAAAATAATGTACCTCTTCTGAGAAAAATTTGCTTTAATTTTCCTTTAATTTTGGCTTCTCCAAATAGAAAAATATTGAATAATTTCTCCTTGACCTGAGATCTGAATCTTCACTCTCCCACTGCAATTTTGTGAGGTAAAAAGCGAAAAACAACTTGTCCACCAAATCAAAGACCTTACCCTTAGCCATGGTGAAAGGGAATAGGGAGAAAAAAAAAATCACATACTGCATAGTTATAATTTGTCTTATTATGTCAGGATGTTCAGAAAGCATATATATTTTTTTCTGCTAGCTGGAACCCAGCTGAACACGCACAACTTGGACATCTTAGAAGAGTTCCCAAAATGTTATCAATAATTAACTCAAAACTTTTCCCCGGGACTGCACCTATAATCTTTATTTCCCACTCCACAGTCCTGCTACTGAGAAGGACAATTTTCTTTGTCTTAATGATGAACAAAGTGGGTTTGAGAATTGCCCTAGGAAACCATCACCAACATATTATTGTTTTATTTAGCCCAAAGCAGTTTCGGGTAAGGGAAGATGTGCCAGAGCTGTCTGCTACTCTTCTGATGTAGAAATAACAAGATCACTGCATGTTGGTCTGAGACTCAGACATGAAAACCAGCTCAAAGAAACATTTGCTGATGGTATTGATGTGCAAGTGGTTTGGGTTTTTTGTAGGGTCTTAGTTCTCTTGAGCTTTGACAGTTATGGGTGTTTTCATAAATGGAAAGGAAGGACCCAAACCTATTGACCCTGAAGCGTTAGCAATTCAACTCTACTGTGGATTTTGCATCTGGAAAAGCCCACAAGCTGATATATCATCAAACTGTCACATCAAGCAGCTGAATTACTGTGTGATGGCATGAGCTACAGCAACCCATGGCACCAGAGACAGGAGACTTCTTCCAGAAAAGAGCATTGTAAAAGCTGAGCAGTGGGACCCTAGGGACTGTTGGGGAGCTGAGTGAATCAGCCATGCTGCTCTGCTCCATGGTGCCATGGCAGAACTGACTTTGCATCTAAATTAGCTAATTTAAAAGTGTCCTGGGCACCTCTGCACCATCCTTTCCTCCCATCTGTGACTGCATAGAAAATTTAAAGGAAAAGGAAAAACGTAGTCTTTCTAAAATCTACAGCCTAGTTTGCCATCCATAAATATAGCACTTCTCCAGGCATCTCATGGCTGATATTCTTCCCTACCAAACACCCACTGAAATCCTAGAAGTGCTGTATACTGGAGCTTACAGATATGAAAATCATTGCACAGAACAGAGCAAAGAGAAAACCAGCAGGGTTATTCCAGAAGCCTTTAAACTAGTTGTTTTTTGGGGTTTTTTGTTATAATTTTTTCATTACTATAAATCAGTACTTTTTTATCAGCAAAGCACCCTGCCATGTTGAGCTGTACAGATCTCAAGGGTGAGGCATAGCATCCTGTGCCTTCTAATTAGCTTTGCTGGTCTAATTGACTCTGCCTGGGCACCAGAGTCAGTAGAGCTGTGAGCTGACAATGCTATGAGGAGGCAGGAGCAACAGCAGCATCTGCACACCTGGGAGAGGGAGGCGAGAAAAGGAAGATCCTAGGGCAGAGGGAAGAATATATGGAAGAAGAGATCAGAAGAAATGGAGAAGGACAGATAGGCAAAACCAAAGGATAAAGAAGTAGAAAGAAGGAGGTAGTTGTCTGTCTAAAAGAGCAAAGAACCACTGGCTGAAGTTAATGAAAACTGTAAATTTTTATTAACAAAGAATGTATTAGCATTTCCGAACTTGAAATACTTCTTAAGGATTTGGTTATTTGTTATTTTGGTTATTTGTTATTTCATTATTTGTTTTTTTTAAGCTATTCTACAGAATCCTACTGAGATTTTTTTCCAGGTGATATAGTCAGTTTATCAACCTTTGCTGACAGCACAGAAGCAGGGAGGAACCTTTGAAGCAGGATGTGGGAATAAAGAACATAACGAGGAGATAGTCCCAATTTGCATAAAATTAAGATAGAAAAAACCTACATTTTTAAGGGGAAACTTATGGGTTATGGTGACATTTTCCTCTCAGCTCATCCAGCATATTCACTATAAACATACAGGGATGTTGTTAAACAATGTTGGGATTAATACAGTATCTACTTAATTCATGCATAGCATTGGAAGGGGGAATTAATACACTCCCTCTTCTTTCTTCTCCTGAAATTAGATTCTTTGCTATATTAGTTTTCTATTTCCCTAGCACCAAATTCCTTTTTTTTTTTTTTAATTTTTCTAGGTGTACCTCTAGTGAGTGACACTGACAGTGGTAAAAAGCATTCTGCCAGCCAGCCCCTGCCTTTACCTAACAAGCTGGAGGGTCTTAACTTTTTGTTCATATTTTTCTTTCCCCATATATGCCTTTAGCACAAAGTTGCTAACTCGGTGCTACCCACAGGAAGAGCTTCCCACCACAGCTGCCACTGATGCTCCTCAACTCCTGGTTTCTACCCTCCTGCAGTTCCCTTTACCTCCTCTGTAGGACTTAAAATTTAAAAGCAGCGCGTAAGGTTTATCGGCAATATTCACCTTTTCAGACTTGTGGGCTAACAGACACACAGAAACAACCTCCACTAAGCTCTCTCAGAGGCTTTCTTGGTTCCTTACCTCCCAGGGCAGCTGAACACAGGGCTTGGTGTCACACAGGTGAGATAACAGCATTACAGATCAGGAACAAGTCACAGGCATGATACAGCCTGGAGATACAAAGGATGATCAGGGCTTTTTTGGACATGCAACCTGACACGGTCACGTCAGCCAAGAGATATGCAGTAAACTCCTCTGTTATTGTTTCACAGTATCCTGCCTAGGCCAAAGGTCCTTTGAGATTTGTCTAAATTACAGTGATTGCTTTTTGTTTGCCCATGACAAGCCTGTCCCAGTTGGAGTTACAATAGATTAATGATGAGGCATGACTTTTCCCTGCAGAAACTTTGCTCTTCAGATCCTATCTTCTTTCTTTTTTTTGTTCTGGTTTGGTATTTTTCTCTACTTTATATTCTGTTTTCAAACAGCTTATAGGACAAAAATGTATATCTGGGTATATAGTGTGCTTCCTCAAATTATCTCAATCCCATTTTTAACTTTAGGTACAATTGTTACATTCCACTTCTCCAGTGAAATAGCTGGTTTTAATTAAGGAAGGCATATTTTTGCTGCAGATCAGCTATTTCATACTAAGCTCCTTCAAAACTTTTCAATGTACCATCTGGAGCTGATGATTTGCTGCTTTTTAAATTATCGATTTGTTCCAGCTCTTCCTTCTGACACATCTTGATTACCAGAAAAGAGCAAGTCCCAGTAGGTATCACTCTGATATTCTCTGTGCCGAAGAGCTCTGCAAACAAATAATTCAGATTCGCAGCAATGTCTTTATCTTCTTTAATTTCTGCCTTTAATCTTGGGTGATCCAGCTTCTGAACTGCCAGTTAATTTTTCCTACTCTTCTGATTGATAAACCTGAAGCATTCTTATTTTATACCTTTAGTTTTTTGCAGTCTACCACACTTCCTTTTTATTTCCCTTTCATCTGGTCTTTACACTAATTAATAAACCAATGTATTGGAAAGCTGAGGTTAGATTTTCAAATTTGGAAAGGGTCCCTGCCATTAAGTTCTACCGATTGCCTCTTTGCTTGCCTAGTATTACTCTTGTCAGCAACATACATGCTCTCCAGACTATTATTGTTCTTTAGTGGAATTCATGGCATCTGCCTCTACTCTTCCCTCATGAGTTTTCTTGACAAACCCTCTCAACAAGACGAAAACCCACGTGCTCTGAAGTTAAAATTTCAATCACTTTTTTGTACTTTATTTCCCACTAAGCTATCGGATCATATCACATTAATATGTCTGCTAGCAGCTTCAGGTGCAATCTTGCCTTGAATTCCTCCCTGCATATTGCTTAAGATTAGAACCAAAAATCAGTATGTTAGGATCTAAAAATGGGGCATTTTGATCTGAAATTTCATACCTACTTATGGCTCTGGACAAAACTGGAAAAAAAGGTACCTAGCCACTGTTTTAAGACTTTCCAAAAGCAAGAATTGGACAGTAGCTGGCAAACCTGGGGTGTGTAATTGATATCAGTAGCAATCTGGTGGTGGAAGGTGCTTGCCTGCAATAGTGCAGTGATTTAGTGATTAGAGTACTTGCTTCCAGACATGAAAAGGCTGCATGGGAGGGAAGTCAAGTCAGCATTGTCCATCTCAAATGAAACACTCAGCCACCAGGCAGAGAAGAGGGAACACTCTCCCACTTGTTGGGGCAGGGGTTCCTGGCTCAGAAAGAATTACGAAGTTTCTGGGTTGAAAGGAGGCCTGGCACTACAGCCGGGTGGTTTGGGGTCTCAGAGGAGAGAGGTCTCCTAGGTTTGAGTCAGTGTGCTGATCCTTAGCACTTTATTTTATCCAAGAGTCTAGTGCAAAACAGAATATGTAACTTACTGCTGCTGCCTGCTGAGACTTTTCTTTAATACGTAGGAAGAGCTTATCTTTCTGAGACAGAACTGTACAGGAGCATTTTGATCAAGTAAAAGTTGTGGCCTGAGCTCTAAGCCATCTCCGGCTCACAGCACTCACTCCTCAGGCCCAAGCAGCTCCTGCCAAAAAGTTGACAGTTCTTCAGTAGAGTAAGATGAACTGTACCTCAAATGCATGTGAAAAGCAAAGGTATTCGAATAGGCTTGCTTCAGACTACTAAATTTCTGTTATGTTCCTTCCTAAATTGTTGTTCTTCCATGTTTTCTTCTGGTTTCCTCTTGCTGACACACTTAAATACTTCTAAACAGCAGAGTATCCTTAATTCTTTCCTTACCCAGCTCATGCACTCATGCACTGCCAAATCATTACTCATGTAGCAAAAGCCCCCATGAAGTGTCAGCTGAGCTTTAACATTTCTTGTTAAAAATAAATTTAAAAAAAAAAAATCCTACCTCTAGCCATTGAATTGCTGTTAATGATTTAGAAAGAGGAGTTGAAATGCAGCACAGCAGACCTAATCCTCAAATCCTTATACCACTGGCCTGCCCAGTGGGTCCTCTTCTCCCCGTGATAGCTCTTTCCTCATGACCACTTTGCTGCCACTGTTCAGTTCAACCACAGAGAGATATGGGCAACAAACTCAAAATGGCTTCATAGCAGGACAGTGTCTGCACTTAGTGAGGCCTTGTAACCCACCCAGATATGTGGAGGAGGCTTTGCCTTTGGCATCTCTGCCTGCATGTAGGAAGACCTAATTTTGGTTATACCCATTCAAAAAGAAAAGAGCTCTGGCAGAAGAGCTGCGAAGTTAGAGTTGCTGATTTATGTCACGTACAAACCCCTGACTATTGCCTGGTTATCTGTGCAGAAATACTTAGAGACACAAGCCCTCTTGCAGCTAGGGAAAGGCCTTTTGCTGATCCCTTCCATTAAATATTCTGCAAATGCCCAGTCTGATGACTTTTTGCTGCTACCTTTGGTCATGGGGCATCCTCTGACCTGCTACAGATTCTGCTTGATCTTTTCTGGCCAGATTTGAAACCACTGAACCCAAAAAGTGGATGGCAGTAAACCAGCAAATCAACAGAAGACGTCACCACAACCCTCTGACCTCTTGCTCTGCTGAGATACTCCTGACTGAAAGAAACCCAAATTCCCCCTTGCCACCTCATATTCTCCCACCCTGAGCCGTCCACAGACCTCCACACCCCCAGGGGCCCACGGGTGCAGGAGGGACGTTGGTGCCTCGTGCCCCAAGACATGGGGAGAGGGTGCACGGGCGCTGGGCATCCCATCGGGAACCGCGTGTCCCATGGGGTGCTCCCGGCTCCCCTGCCCGGAGCATCCCGCACCTGCTGCACGCCGGGGGGCGAAACCCCGGCTCACCCCACGCTCGGCCCCGGCGCGTCCTCGCCGTGCGGCGGCAGAGCCGCCCTTGCGCTTACCTTTCCCAGGCACGTGCACGGGGGGACAGGCCGCCCCGGAGGATGGCGCAGGGAAGCCGGCAGGCGATGGGTCCCCGAGGAGCCCCCGGGAGCGGGAGTGCCGCTCCCCACGCCGGGCAGCGAAGCACGGGCACGGGAGAACGCCTGGCTGTGGCACGGCTGTGGCACAGCGCTGCTCAGGCGGTGGCTGCGGTGAGGGCAGCGAGCTGTGAAGCTGCTCCCCGCCTCGGCGTTACCATCTCGCCAGCCACGCAGTCCCAGGGAAAAACATCGCCTTCAAACACTGCCGTCATCTCCACCGAGGGCGCGGGGCTGGCTGGCTGGGAATGGCATCACACAACAGACCGGGATGCGCTCCGGGTTCAACACAGGCACCTTCTTCTCCCAAAAGAAAACGAGGACCCCCAAGAGTAACATGCAACACAGATGGAAAACAGGGAGGACCGCATTGAAAGATGCTTCTGGGTCAGGGCTGTGCCGCTTCTCCGATCCAACAGCACCATCTCCTGGGTGGCCCCGGCCGGTCGCCCGGCTGCCAGCAGCTCATCCCAGAGCGTCTCCCCAGGAAGACCCTTCGCCGCTTTCTTCTGCCGTCACCGAAAATGTTTAGTTTCTTTGCTTTCCTTTCGGGCATTATCAGTATTTTTGCAACTGTTTCCTTTCACATACTACTGCTTGTCTCTCGTGGAGAGACTCATCATCACAGACTGATGAGTAAATACATGAAATACTGAAGAATTTCAGATTATGTATATTTTATTCAGCAATACAAGACATTCTTGAATACCAGCCCAAAAACTAACCTCTTCCGAGCTGAGAAGGTTTGAATATGTACCCAATCTTAATGGAGCACATCCTCTTTGAAGTAATCAAAAAGCTCTGTTTCTTAGATAATACCTATATTTTCTTTAGGGGGAAAAAAACAAACAAACCAAAACAAAACAAAACACAAAAACCGAAACACAGCAACAACAAAAAACACCCACCACACTAAATCTACTTGAAGAGCTATTTAGAGTTTAGACAAGTGAAAAGAACAGAAATGGTAGGTGTCATAGTATTACTTCAATGGCAAAATCCTGTGTGACAAGTAGTATTTCAGAGATACTCCTTGTAATGTGTATTTGAAAGCTCTAAAATGCTTGTTGAGATGACCCTGTAAAAGCTTGTGGTTTTCACTCACTAAATTGTAGGTTTAAGACTAAGCACTCCAAAACTTTATTCTCTCTATAGCTACTACTGTAAAAGCAGCAAATCACTTCTCTGTTTCAGTTTGTATTAGTATACAAAGATTTGAGTGTCCTACTTCACTGGTTTGAGGCTAAATTGTATATAAAATCCTTCAGGCTTTGAAGACTGTGCTTATATAACAAGCAAAAAAAAAAGTGTAATTCAGTGATTTTTTTCCAATTCAACACTCCTCCAAAGCTCCTTTTGACTTAATTCACTGTTAAATGCCAAGCGAAATTTTACAGAAACTCATTTTTAAAAGGTGGTAATAAGGCCCCTGTGCAAGCTTTAATTTAGAAGGGACAACATATAACTACAAAACCAGACACACGTGCCTGCACCTCAGTGTCTGTGCAGGAGTGGTCTCATGGCTTTTTATGTAGAACTACTGCAACAATGAAAAGAAAAAAAAAAATCATTTTCCCTGTTGTTTGCTAAGTTAACTCCTTTCATTGGCAAGGCTGTTTCAAAATTAATATTGAACTTGGCCCTTGTGATACAGGAGAATTTGATCTAAGCAAGCAAGGAGATAAAATCAGAACATAACCCTGCAGTAGAACAAAGCGGTTTAGAATAAGTTAATTCTAACTATAGTACACACAGCTATAAAGTGAGGGGTGTACTTAGATATACTGACAGAAAGCAAGATGTTCCGATAGAAAACTTAAACCAGAACAGATTGGCTCAAGAGATTGGAAAATTATATGTACCTGTCACAACTGTGCATTGTACAGGTGAAATAAAAAGGGAAGGATTTTTCTCTGATGGCACATGGTACGTGGCGTGATCCCCCAATAAAGAATTCAATAAAGAATGCTTGCCTGCCTTCTGAATAATCACACTGGTTTCAGAGGGCTCTCTTTATTTTCTGAGAATTCTGTAACACTTGGATTCTTCTTAGATCCTTATAAACCATCTCCACCTGCAAATATTTAATGTAAAAAAGGTACTTTGGAGATGTATTTCTGCATGCTACAGAAAAGTTTCTAGTGACTGCCTCCATCTTTTAGGAAGTTGAATTTGTTTATTTACTCTGATTCTAAAGGTCTTAAAAGATTAATATCACTAGAAATAAAAGTCACCCTTAAAAGGCTTTGTTTCTTCCTGAGAAGGGAGTATAAGCCAGCAGCTTGCTGTCCGGCAAGTGTTTCTGCTGTCTTGTTAAGAAGTGCTCCTCAAAAATGAGAAGATATGAATGCTTGTTGATTGGATACAGCACTGTGCATTCCTCTCAGCTACACCCTATGACTACCATGGATTTTATATAGCACCATGGTCTTTCTAACTAAAACTCCTTTGCTCCTTACCCACTCACTTACTTCCAGAGAAACAAGGCATGTGCAAAAAACTGAATGATAAATTGGAAAAAAAAAAAAGTAAAATAATATCTGAATCCACTTAGCTACATCAGTCCTATTTTCTGTGTAATTAAAACCTGTTTTCCCTAGGAGATTCCAGGAAAGGGCTCAAGTAGTTAAATCAGTGAGGAGTTTCCATAGCCATGATCAGGCCATGTCAGAGACAGCAGCACTTCAAGAAAGAGCTATTAAATGAAACAAGCAGCATCCAGTGAAAAAGTCCAAACCAAATAATGAACAACAGCCCCTTAAAGAACAGTGTGTTCATCTCAACCCTTTCAGCCAAAAAGCAAACTTGACCCCACCACCAAGAACCATTAACAATCCAAAGCCTTTCAACTCTTCCTACCTTTCCTTAGTGTCTTTCCACCTTTGCTCACAGACTCTTTAACAAGTAACATGTATCTTGTAACTAATGAGTGTTTTTTTTCTTACACAATCCTGTAAAATATGGGTGTTGAAAACTCCTGTGTTAGAAAATCTCATTTCTGCAGAAGGGACATGCAAATCAGATTAGTCAGGAATTTACTGCTGAGGCTGCCAACTCTGCTTTTTAATATTACCCTTCTTAGATGCAGGCACAGCCAGGGCCTTGCTGGGATTCTTGGTCCCAGCTCAGGACAGATTTTCTTTGGTACAATTCCTTTATTTCATGTTTCCACGCTTGATTGTTTTTTATGCATTTTGTTAGTATCAACAGGCTCCCAGGAAAGTCCTGCCAAATATTTCTAGCCCATTTTTTAAAGAGCCATAGAACTCAGTGAGAATATGAAAATAAGTCTCAATGTTGTCAGACCTAAAATGGAGGCACTTACGTATTTCAGGGCATTTAGATGGTACAAACTTATTTTTTTGGAGCAGACAAGCAATGGAGAATATTGACCACAGTCAAAATTTGCTAGTAAAATTAATGCAAGGAAAAGGTCATTAGGGCTGAGAAACACGCTTACCTTGTAACCCATTAATGTGTCCCGAGCTGTTAACAGATGTTTTTTCAGAGTTAACTTCAGGAGTAACTTCTGGGTTGACTTATTTTAATTCTCCCATATCAATGCTAGCAGCGCAATAACAAGTCTTTGTAACCTGCTTCCTTCTGCTCCTCAGGAGGACCAGTTCCAGAAGAGCAAAGAAACCCTAACTCTTCGGATGAAGGTTTGGAATATGAACAACCCCATTTGCTTAAACCAAAGCACCTTGCTTTGTATGTAAGAGGCGAGAAGAGTTAGAAGATGCAAAGGATTATCTTATGATCTGGTGAATAGGTTGGTCCACTCAGTTCAGCCTTTCAGCACCAGAGCACCAAAGACATCCTCAGAATAAAATGTAAATAATTATGATAATGGTTTCCAGTTTGGAATACATTCACACTACAACCCTATAATAACAAAATAACAATTCCACGGAATAGTTTACATGCATTTACATACATCTCACTGCAAGCTCTCAGCAGGACAATACAGCCAGAATGGGTCCAGAAGCATCTCACTGCAGGAGCAGCCAGCCAGAACACCTGCCCAGTGCAACGCAGAGAGCACAAAGAGCGGGAATGGGCCTGTGTGGTATTTTGGAACTGGCAGCTCCAAACACCCAGCCTGGATCTGTGGAAGCCCTGCAGGTGGCAACAGTCATGCACAGCCCTAACACCTGACTGACACCCACAGACCCAACTCAAGACTAGGCAGCTTTGCTTCTCTCTTCACCAAAGATGGCAAGGGCAGCTCCCCATCTTTGGTCTTGGCTGTCCTTCCCAGCAACTTCAGCCAGTCTTCCCAAGGTGTATTCCTGACCACTGTTACCTCTTTGGTTTTCATTTTACAGCAGAGGAATTAGGGAAGGACAAGCAGCAGCACCAGTGGTTTTTCCCCCATCCTTCCCCTTACATCCTGTGACAAGCTGCTCCTCCTGAGGGGGAAAAGTCACTCTTTCCTCCACAGAACCTTTTGCATCTCTTGAACCAGGATCCTCTTAGATCCTTCCAGCTCACACCAGCCCCCAGTATTAGCTCAGCACATCCACTGACTGTCACCACATATTCCAATATTAGCAGTTGCCTTCTCTCATTGCCAAAGGGCATGAGAAAAGCAGATGCAATTCTCTCAAGGAGAGGCACAATTTTTTTCCTCAAAAAAATCAGCTCATTTGCAGGGGCATCCCTTTAGGATTGGAAGCACATGCTCTGTTTTACCTCTAGTCTGAGAGACAGTAGAAGATGATGAGCAGAGTGAAGAATACTGCCCACCTTCTAAAATGATCAACCTAACAGAGAACTAGTTTCTTAGGGAAAATACTTTCAATCAACAACAAAATAAAGCTCTTTGTGAGCATGTGAAGTTTTACAATGAAAGCAGATGGTGATTTTTTTATTACAGCTGGATTAACATGAGTGTTTTTACATATGTGAAGCAATTGCTCATGCAGACAGAGGCTGGAAATGTATGGCTTGCACAGGAATGCAGGCAGAAGTTTCTATACCCACTCTGTGGCTTTGTCACACACACTTTATGGAATCACTGCTGCTTTTACTTGCTCAATCATGTTCCAATCAGGCAAAGGATTGATAGAAACACTACTATGTATGTTATGCAAAATTTTAACCAAATGATTAAAAACAAAAGAGAAAAGAAAGTAGAGAAAGTAGAAAAACTTTCATAGCTTTATTAAAAGCAGAAACTTGTGCTGGAAGAAAAAAATTGCTGCTTAGAGGAGAAAGACCACCTTATGATGCTAAAGTTCCCTTTATGTTAAATTACTAGCAGATACTACTGAAAAATATTCAACAGAAGAGTAAAGAATAGAGATCTACAAAACAGCAAATCTGGGGGGTTGTTTTAATAGATTTATTTAGTAGTCAGACTAAGAGTTAACCATTGAAACAGAAATAATCAAATTTTCTTATCTTATTGTTTACTGTGTACATTCGTTTCAATAGGTCTTCTGGCACAACTAAACAAAGACTTTTGAAATTCACTTATATTTCTAAACATTGTTTTACGTTGCCATTCAGAATGGCAAAAACTACTTGTGAAAGATTAGCCATAAGAAAGGTCATTTAATTTGAATTCAAATGCTCAGAATTAATTTTCATCCATACCTAAAGCTTTGCATTTAATGAATGTGGTGTGGTCCATGAACAGAAGAAATCATGCACTCATATCTCCTTGCCTAAAACCGCGAGTGATTGTCCCCGAGTGTAACTTATTCATAGGCAGTGGCCATTCAGTCACCTCCACTGGCACTGGGCAGCTGTCAGGAACAAGGGAATACACAGAGAACACAAGCACTGTATTTATTCCTGGTGATATGAATTGCATTAAAACTAGACAGTAAGCTTACAGTGATCAGTTTGGCAAATTCTATGAAGAATGTACTAGTAGAGTTTCTCCACTTGCTTTAGGTAGGCAGGAGAGATTTAGAACTGGAACTTGCATCAAATCTCTCCTGCCTGCAAGTTCCAGTCCTGTCCTCCTCTTCCACTGACCATTCACAATTTTTTCTTTCTCCAAAACACATTTTCTATCTTATGCAGTGGAAAACATCTTGGGTTTCAAATCAAAAGTAATCAGTTTCATTAGTAATTTAAAATAAAGAGCAACTATTGTAGACAATCAACATAAAATACAGTTTATTTCCAACCATTTGCTTAATTCACATGCAAACTGGTTTATATTAATAAAACTGCATTTAGAAACAGCTTGGTTAGATTTTAACCTTAGCAGTATTGCTATAGAGCTGAAGCTACACTGGTTAACACAATTTGTTTTCACTTAGGGAAATGTGGTTAGATAGCTATAGACAATTCAGAGACTTTCCACAAAGAAATATTTATCTATTCAGTAGCCTGTCTGCTGCACTCATCTTATCCATATGAACATTTCATCTGTAAATTCCATGTTTGAAGACTATATTCTTTGAAGCACAGCAGTCAGGAGAGAAAACACTTGGAAACATAAACATATAAAAAGATAACTTAGTACTAGCAAATAATACAAGATTACAGTAATAACTGAAGTGTTCTCCTGTACTATTTCAAGCTAGAATACTGAAGCCTGAAACAATTCCCACATTTGAGCACTAACACTGAACTACAACACACAAATTATATAAGCAGGGGGAAAAGTTGCTTTGCAAGAGGTAGAAAAGGTTTTATAAAATATTTAGGCACAATGCTTAGCAGTTTTAAAAGCCATCAGAAAGTTACAAAGTAATAATGACCACTACATATGTATTTGTACAGGTCTGTTTATTTTTACCCTTTGGAATAAAAGCATATTTCATGCACTCTCAAAATCTTTTTTCTCCTATATTGTTGGAAAACTGTTTTTCTCCTATATTGTATGTGATTACACAAGTTTTACAGGCTTTCAGGAAGTCTTATCACCAGGAGTTATACAGAAAAACTGATGCACTATTACTTAACGCTTTTTCAAGAGAAGAAAGGGAATGAAATGCTCTTTGTGTAGGTTCATGTATCAAAGAACAGAGAAACACACACTCAAAATTCATAAAAATATTATTAGTTCTTTTGGTTTACTCCCACCTCAATTAAGGAGAGAATGCTTTAGAAGTGAACTACTTCTTTTTCAAAACAACAATTTCCACAAACGTATGTTATACAGTGCAGTGGTTATATTCAAATTTTCACAATATCCATAAATCATAATACCAAGATCACTACATTTACCATGAGCTAAGAGACATTCATTTAGTGTCAGTTCAAAAAGATGCCTTCTTTGACCTAAAGTACGTAAGGCTTTATTGGTAACAAGTTCTCATCAAAGATTTGCTTTATTCCTGTCACAGCACTTTTCTTTTCTTGCTCATTTTACTTTTTTTCTTGGTCTTTCTCTGCATCCAGTAGCGCTGAACGGATTCCTAGTTTCTTCAGCTCTTCTACAAGATCTCCATTCTGGTGCATCTGGAGGAGTATATCACAGCCACCAACGAATTCACCATTGAGGTACACTTGTGGGATGGTAGGCCAGTTGGAGTAGTTTTTTATTCCTGCGTAAGATAAAAAAAAAAGTATTAAAGGTTTTCCCCCTCTCTGAATACAATGGTCTTTTAAAAGGAATGCATTGCTTCCCCAGGACAGTACTACTGATATTTGCTTTCCCATTAAGGCAAAAATTTATCTACATAACAAGAGCACTATCAGAAAAAAAAACTATGTTAGAGTTATGTTTGGTTCTCACTCCAACTCAAAGACGTGGGTTGAAAGATATGGAGTCAGCTCCTATACTGACTTCAAACAGGAGCTGGAAAAATGTAGTTTCTCTTCTCCCTCCCAGGAAACAAGCAAATATGATTTTTCAATCAATTACAGAAATATGAAGTATTGAAAAATACTGATAACTGTTTCCTTTGCTTTATGTTTCCCAGAGGGACTTTAAAATACTTTGTGTTCTTACTGAATTCATAGTTATACTTACTCCTGTAATTTCGACTGCAAGATATATTCAACCCTGGAGAAGCCTTATGAATTTCAAACTGCTTTATCTTTCAGTGCCAGACCTTACAGCCCATGGGAGGGGCAAAAAGGAAGTCTCTTTAAAAGTACTCATTAAAGAAAACAGAGCTCGAGCCACAATTATGAAGTACAGAATTGAAGTTTAAAACTTTACTTCCTAGAAAACAAATCTAAGACCACCCAAAAATACAAACTGATCGGCTGGTGCACATTGAAACTCAGCTTGCACTTAAAGGCATCACATAAAAAATTATACAGAAGAATCACTGTATCTAATTTGCCACTTTTTAAATGACCCTTCACACAAAGCCATTATTTCTGTAGCAGAGGAAACAGCTAAATCCTACAGCTGCATGCTTTTATACTGTGTCCACCAGCATTTGATTAGATAACAAGTTTTGAATTCAACGTTTTTATGTATTTTCAATATGCAATGCCTGGAATTTTTCTGCCAAAGGCATTAAAGCCCATATAGCAAAGTTAAGCCTACAGACAACAGAGGTGCCTTTTCAGAACATCAGAGCCCATTCACCTTGGAAGTCAACCCTCTACAGACCACCGGTGAGCTTTAGCATAGCTGTCAAAGTACTAACAACAAATATTAGATCTGTATAGTTGAAAGCACAAGGGAACTTGTTTTCTCCTTAGAAAACATTTTAACCTCTAAATACTGTAAAGATAAACCCCCAGATACTCCAGGTAAAAAATAACCATATAAGTAAATTATGCTTATTTTATTGGAACTTACACTGCTTTCCTTTTTAATAAATATGTCTAAGTGCACAAATATACAGCGGGATTATTATTTTAATGTATAAAAGATGCAACAGAGATAATAATTCCCCTTGGTAAAATATCAGTGTGTTTAAAAAAATCCACTAAAATAATAGCAACCTAGAAAAAAAAATGGCTGTGACAAAGTATTCCTAAACACTGTCAGTTAAGAGATTCTATTTTGCCTTCAGATTCTGTGGACAACCAATGTTTCAAAAGCCCAAAAGAGCAAGTTTAGCATATAAATCAAGGTCAAAGGAAACTCATAACCATCTAACTTAACCTTAATCACCACCTGTAACTTCTTCCTTAGTATTTCATTAAAACCTCTCTCAGTTGTTTAGATACCATTTGCAGAAATTTTAAGCTTTGATGTCAACTTGTATTTATCAATACTTTTCTTAAGTGCTCTTTGGCCTTTGAGTACTCAAAACTGCTCAAATTGTCCTAAAGGTCTTTTAACCCATAAAAGTTTCAATGAAAAACTGAGTTCCAACATTAAGATGTGCTTGAGGATGACCGTACTCAAAAGAGCAGATATGACGTAGGGTTTGTTTTTCTAGAGATATTGCAATGCCAAATATGAATTGAGAACCAAGGGCTCTACATAATAAACCTACTGCTAACAAGCATTCCAAGGTAACACCAATAATTCTTTTCACAGAAATATTTTTTTCAAGGACCCAACTCCACAAGCACTGATAGTACTTTCAAGGACAATCAACTTCAGATAAAAACAAGAATATGATCAAGCTCAGTTGCTCTGTGTGCTGCATTTCATGTATTGGACAAGCTGCTTTAAATGCCTTTGTGCCGGGACTCAATCAGATCACAAACTGAACACCCCCTCAGCTGGCCACGCAAATCCTGCCTTAGTTACTGTTACTGCTCCAGTAGTGTTAAAGCCAGTCAGCCTTGGCTACTCCTGCTGCACTCGGGATGTGCCTTTGTGATGGTTCCTTTGGCAATACAGACATCCCAAGGGATCTCCATCCCCCTCTCTGCAGATCGTTTACTTGCTGCGCTTCAGAAGCTGCAGCTTCTGCTCTGAACCATTTGCTCTGGAAAACTACATTCCACAGGCCAGTGTTCAGTTTACAGCTGTGCTAGCACACTTTAAGGTGACTGTGAAACCAGGAGTGGTGCAAAGCATCACTGAAAAGGGTACCCAATTCCAGTTACATATTTTCAGCCTCTCTTGCCAGCACTAGCACTAATGAACGATGCCCACATAAAAGAACTGACTCAAGCAACACTCATTCCTACCACACTTTCTCCAGAAAAGTAAGGTTTTCATGGGGATCTCAGAACCATTAAGGTTAGAAAAGACCTCTAAGGTCATCAAGTCCAATTGTTAACACAGCACCATTGTTTACCAGTAAACCACATCCCCAAGTGCCATATCCACACGCCTTTTGAACACCTCCAGGGGTGGAGATACAACCACTTCCCTGGGCAGCCTGTTCCAAAGCAAGTATGACTAAGGAAAGGCTGATACAAGGGTGACAGCAAGTACCAAGATCCCCTGCTTGGTAGCATCCCATGCTTTGGTAAAGCAACAGTGAAAATAACCTGAAGGTGAACCACTACAACAGTTTAAACTAGTTTAAACTACGCTTTTCTAGTATGTAATCTCAAGCTTCTCTGCCACCTTGGTGACTTGAACCAGTCTAATGCTGTCCATTAGCTGAGAGCAGGATGGATAACTTCTGGAAGAGCCAGCTTCAAGAAACCTGAAATGTCATGGAGTCCAAGAGTATGCCAAGCTTTAATAAGAAGGATTTGTGTCAGGGAAGCTTATCTTCAGCTGAAGTTCAGATAAATCACATGAAGTACCAGTAACTTTAGTTTCACAGATCCGAGCATGCTTTTAGGTGAAGAGGTAAGTAGGGGAGTTGTACTGCTTTTACAGCCTGCCATATTTTAGCACAGGGCATGTTCCAGCAGTTGAACTATAACTACCTAAAAATAAGGTGTTTCAACACATACAGGCAAGAAACCAACAAGCACTTCAGATTTGCCTGAATCGCCATCTCTCCAACAGCCTGCTCTTACTACAAATGTATAAGCACAGATATAGGCCAACCTTTAAGTTAGGTTCAGGTGAATACAAAGCTAGTGGCCAGCTCACATACAGCAATCTCCTTACAGATCAGTCTCTAGTTGATGTCGATATTTTCACGGCTAAAGGCTCTGCATCCCCTCACTACCATGCAGTGCAGATCGTGGTCACTTTTGAACACCTGAGGCCAGATCCTGGCCTTCAGGCAGTAACTGCTGAACTACACTTGGCAACTTACAGAACTACAGCTTTGAGCAGCCCTGTCCTCTCCTCTGATAGAGACAGCCATCCATAGCAGCAGGCACATACAGGCTTTTTAGGGTGTAGTAGGTAATACAGATGAAGCAGTACAACAGTCTGCTGGCCTTGAAAGTGGCTGTGTTGTTCCCCAGCTCTTCAAGGCTCCATTCTTGGTGCTGGCTCTGGCACTCAGCTCACAGTACAAAATGCTAGTTCATCTTGCACACCCAGTGTTCCAGGTAATAAACTGAGCTGGCCCTCTGTACAGCTGGACAGGTGCCAAAGCCTGTGCATGGAAGGGAACAGAACAACTTCTTTAAGCACCTGGGAACCAGCAGGATATTGTGCAAGTGTACGCTCCATAACTGCATTCATCACTTAGCCAAACAGTTTGAATCAAAACACTAATTTCAATTTAAAGCTCTGGTAGCCATGAGAGCAATGAGCTCTGGGAATGCTCAGCACAAGCCTGAATTCATGTAGAGGAAAAATGTAAAGTGCTCAAAAGGAAGATGTTCCTGCTACATAGGAAGAAAATACTATATATTCACCTGGTCAAGTCCCCAGAGACTATAACTTACAAATGCATTGCTCATTCAAGGGCTCACAAAAGCCCCCTCAACCAAAAGTGAAATGCTGATGGTTTGATTTCAAGGTTTTGTTTCCTCCTTTTTAGTTTATGAGTCTGTTCTAGTAAACCATACAATTAATAAATTCAGATATGTAAATAAAGTTTAGAAAACTATCGTAATCTGTTCACCTGCCAAAGTAAGTAGAAGATTTACTTGAACAAAACCAACATTCATTAACAAAATATGTCATCACACAGAAATTCCAGTAGCTAATACCATACCAACTATTATACCTGTGAACTGTAAAGCAAACAAGGACTAGAAAAATCAGCCTTTCAGCTAAGAGCTAATGAAAGACTGAATAGGTCAGATGACACCAAAAACAGAGGAGAAGAAAGTCACCTGATACGTGCCAGCATGTGGCTTTAAAGCACATTTTAGTGTATTCTGGACAAGAACTGTTAATGCATTGCACCTGCAAGACTAATTACTATGTACATGTATTATTTTTTTTTGCTTTAAAATTTTTTCAAATAACCACATAGAACCTCAAAAGTCAGAAGAGGGAAAGATGACAAGCATTACCAGAACAGAGTTTCCATAACTGGCAAAAAACTCTTATACAGAATAGCCAGTACCACTTGAGCAGTAATGGTGAAACTATTACTAAATATTTCTTGTGCAAATGATTAGCATAACTTTTTACTTTATCAAAAGAAGCCCAGAAGGCAGTACCAGCTGGGAATCAAGTAGTACCAGTCCAAGCCACACATGAAATTTCACCATGCTGTTTACAGGGAAGACAAAACTTGATAAAGTATTTCAGAGGTCTGTAGCACAGCTCTGTATCTATGAACTAGGAAAGGCAGCATGGTAAGAAGAGCCTGATCTCAAAGAGTCACCCCGCACACAGAACTGTGTTCAGCTGATAACCGGGATGTCTTGGACAAGGGGAGGGTCACAGAAACCAAACCTGGGCATCTGGGTAGGGCAACCTCAATGGCACATCTCTGTGATATGCTTCAAATTCCACTAACACACAGATGGAATCACAGAATCCATCAGGTCAGAAAAGACCTCTGAGATCATTAGGTCCAACCTACGACCCAACACCACCGCGTCAACTCGACCACGGCACTGGTGCCACATCCAGTCTTTCCTTGAATACCTTCAGGGATGGTGACTCCACCACCTCTCGGGGCAGCCCATTCCAGCGTCAAATCACCCTTTCTGCGAAAAAATTCCTCCTAATGTCCTACCTAAACCTCCCTCAGCAAAGCTTAAAACGATGTCGTCTTGCCCTGTTGCTCGTTGCCTGGGAGAAGGGATCGATCCCCACCTGCCTACAACCTCCGTTCAGGTAGTCGTAGAGAATCATAAGGCCCTCCCTGAGCCTCCTTTTCTCCAGGCTGAACACCTCCAGCTCCCTCAGCCGCTCCCCACAGGACGTGCTCCAGACCCTTCCCCAGCTCCGTTCCCTCCTCCCCGCGATCTGGGCCTCCTCGATAAAAGATCCCAAACCCGACCCAACCCACCCAAAAACGAGCAGAGGCAAGTCACAGGTGACACCAGCGGGCAGGGGCCGCCCCGCGGCTCCCACATTGCCCGCGGCCGGGGGCGTTGAGGCAGCCCCGACCTCCCGAGGGCCTTTCCCACAGGGAATTCTACCCCCACAGCGGAGCCGGGGCCGGCCCGGGACGGAGGCGGCGCGCAGGGGTGACCCCGGCCCGTCGCGGCGCTGACCTTGGCGGAGGTCGGGGTCCTGCAGCACGTCGTGGGCGCGGTAATCCTCCACGCCGTGCAGCCGCAGGATCTGCACCACGGCGTTGCTGAACCCGCACAGCGGCTGCGCCGGGCTGCCTTTCATGAACACCACCACCGGGTGCTCCCGCACCAGCCGCTCCACCGCCTCCCGCGACCCCGACCCCGAGCCGCCGCCCCCGCCTCCCTGGGCCCCGGTGCCCTCTCCGGCCGCCTGGCTCAGCGGGCGCCCGGCCCGGCCCCGCAGAGCGGCGGCGGCGGCGGCCCCGACCCGCCAGCCCGCCCGCACCGCCGCGCTCATCGCCGCACAGCTCCCACCGCGCCCGCAGCGCCCGCCCGGCGGTGGGGACAGGGACCGGCCACCGCGGAGCGCCCCCTCCGGATAGGCCTAAGGAACCGCCAATCAGCGGCAACAGCCAATAGCGTGAGGACACAGCGAAACTCATCCCGCCCAGCAACCCCGAGGCGGCTTTGCCTTCCTAGCGGAGGGATCCGAGCCGCTGCGACCGCATTGGGGGACGGAGTTGTCAATCTAGTGCGGATTGGTTGATCCCGCCCTCCCCGCGGACGCGATTGGTCAGACTTGCTTCGGGGCGGGGCTTTTATAGGGAAATCGCAGAGGGGCGCGTGATCGGCGTGAGGTTCCTTCCGCTTCCGGGTGGTGCTGCCGACGCTCGTGGTGTCGGGGGTGCAGGGGCCGCCGCCCTCACTCGGGACCTCCATGGGGGGAATGTGCCGCCCTTCCTCTCCGCCGGGGGATGGATGTGCCGCCCTTCCCCTCCCAGGCCTCCCGTGCCCTTCGCGGGGGGCGAGGAGGACTTGCCGGGCGGCCGCCGCCGTACTCAGCCACTCCCTTCAGAGCCGGGAGGGCGCGCCGAGGGCCTGTGGGGAGCTCTGGGCTGTGTTTGGGCGCCGCCTGCCCTTGGGCTGGGGCTGGGTCCTGTCCTGCCGGCCCTTTGTTGGTGTAGGATGTGGTGGAGCTCCCTGGGGTCGGGGGTGTTGAAGGGCCAAGGTAGATCCGGGCAGGAGGGGCTGCGCTGGTCCATCGGCCGCCTGTGCGGGGCGAGGCTCAGAGGAGGCAGCAGTGGGACCTTTCAGTCGGCACCTCCTGTCCCCATAGGCAGCAGAGGCTTTAAGTGGGCAGTTGGCAAAGTGCTGGCTGGCTCTGCCTCCCTGCTGGCTTTGGCCGTTCCCAGGGGTCGATTTGACTGCGTTCAGTTGCCCTGTTTTGGTTGATTTTTTTTTTTGTTGGGATGAAGCGGGCGATTTGTATCACTGAGGAAGAAACCGTTCGTTGCATGCTCAGCTTTAGTGCTGAGGGAGGAACTCGAGCAGCTTTGCACAGCTCGAGTGGCTGCAGGATGGAGAGGTGGGAGCGAGGTTGGGCTGGGTGGCTGCCCGTGCAAAAGGGTGCTTCAGTGGGTGCTGGAACACGGGCAGAACTGCTGAACGTTAGCCAGGGAAGTGCTGGATTTGGAGCATGTCCTGCAGATGGTGTGTGCAGCCAGCTGTGCCTGAGCTCCGGGGCAGATCCCGTATTCTTTCCAAGAACTTGGTGCAGAGCATGGAGGTCTCCTGAAGCAGCAGGGCCCATCCTGTAAGTAGAAGAAAAATGTTGGAAAGTTTTCCTCTGTACTGAAATACATTCTCTCACAAATAACAAGTCAAAGTGTGTTTCTGAGTATTAATTTCCATTGCACCTGTAATATTTGGACTTTTGGTATATTAATGGCCATTTGTCTTTACTTGCATTTGTAAGGAGTATAACTTTTTCCATCCAGTTCTGCTCCTGTGAGAGCTTTACAAACAAGATTGACTTGTCTTCAGCATTCAGAAGACTGCTTGCCTAGCTTTGTTTTTTGTAGTATCCAGATGATGCTTGAGTGACAACTTTGTTTTCATTGTTTATGAAATCACTCTCAGGCATCACTTCTGTTGCCTTTTATTTAAATTTAATTAGAACACGTTCCAAAGGGAATTGTGCCAAACTTGCACTTTATCATCCCATGTCAATAGCTTATGAATAATAAAAGTGTTGCTGCACTATTTGAAAGTAGATGTATTTATGAAGAAATACTTTCTACAGTTAATTTGAAGGCCAAGTTCACATGTGGTGTAGCTGATGAATATTGTGTATTTTGTGTGTCAGTTCATTTTGATTTCAGCAGAACATCACAAGCCAGGCTCAGTTGTGTTGATAAAGACACAGAGAAGTGTTTGCTTTCTGTGGTTAATGTGTCGTGATTAATGTGGTGAAGGTTGTGCAATATGAGGAAAAATGTGTCCACTTTGTGCTAGATGAAACTACAGTAACTTATGAGGAGCATAGGTGTGCTTTTCTATTTGTTTAACTGTTTTAATATAAAGAGACATAACCAGTGTTAAGTGTAACAGCCCAAGTAGTCTGTTTTGTTTTAGATGCTGGGGAGTCAGAGTGGAATGAAATCAAAATTGATTAAAAAGAAAGATATCTTTCTGTTCTTAAAGACAACTTTATTTTTAAATGCTTTTTTTCAACAAAATATTCAGCTATGAACAGGGCTCTAGTATTTACCTCCCTGAATTTTGTGCCAGCTATTTCTACAAGGGGACGGTTCATTAGAAATAAGTGACACAGGGACACCAGACTCAAGAGTAACATGTGAGGATATGCTCTTTCCAGTCTAACATAACCAACCACAGTTGTCGTTTAATCCTCTGTAGTCGAAGAGGTGCCCTTGGTTGTTGGTACCCTGGGCACACCAGGCTTGCAGAGAGAGCACCTGTGTGAGGAAGCCGAGGCATTGCCTGTCAGAGGAGCAGCAGCGACATGTGCAATATTCCTCCAACAGCTGCCATTCTGTTGCCACGGAGATAATGACTTATCCCATGTCATTATTGATCTACCAACAGTAAGAGCAATTGTGCAGTCTGATATTGTTTGGCAAATAAAGTAATGTCTGCTGAACACTGAAAAACTGCTATAAGTGTTGGAAAGCTGCTCAGAAGTCTGTGCTAAATAGAGGTACCTGAATTTGTAATTACTCACTGTAGTTTTGTGAGATTGGCCTGTGAGCTAATATTAAGCTTAACAGAATGGTTTTTAATAAAGTATTTAGTATGGTCAAATGCTTCTGGATTATGCAATATGCAGCAGTTTGTTAGTGGATAAACACTTTTCCCTGATGATAAGACTTAGAACAATTAGTCCATGTACGCTCTAGACACAGAGTTTATTATGTCACCAGGTCCTGTCTTCTATCAGTCTAAGTGAAACTTCTTGTATTTTCCAGATAATGATTTAAATCATCTGTTCAGAAGAAATATTAATGGGACTCCCATAAGACTCCTGACAGTTTGATGATGTTCCTGCTAGAAGACCTATTACCTCATTTTGAAAACACTAATAAAAGCACCAGTATTCAAGCTGCAGGGCTCAAATGCTCACTGTTAGTCCTAAGTTAGTTTACTTTCAGGCATTCTGCTGCTGAACAGAATTATTAATTATAAATTGATGGATTGATGTTCTTACACGGTGTACAAGGAGGTGGACATCCAAGAATGAAACTGTCAGCAGTAAGGTTTTTATTTTTGTTTTTAAGAAGAGGAGAGCTAAGTTAGCTGGTGAGAAAGAAAAGTCTCATTTCGGTTTATCAGAACAGCACACCTCTTCATGTTCAAGCCTGATATCAGTGTGTCATTCTGACTTGTGATAGTGACTGGAAATGAGGTCCCTTATTGTACCCTAACAATTGAGCTCTACTTAGGCCATTTTTTTTTGTTTCTTGAAGTTTTTTAGTGGGTTGGCTTGAGCTCCAGCTGTTCTGCATGCCAGGTAAATAATTTCAGCATACCATAAAGGTAACATCTGGCAGCACTGACATATCTTCAGTTTTCAGACCATTATGAATGCTTAAAATGCACCTATAATTCTGGGCTGCCTAAGTTGTGAACACTGAAGACACATCTGTGAAAAGTTCTTGGTTATTTTGAAGATGAGCTAGTTTGAAAAAGTTGTGCAACAAGCAGCAGAAATGTAGAAGTGTTGTGAGGGTTTTACTGATGTAGAAAATCAGGTCCCATGGGAAAGTAATATTTTGGAATTTAGGCTGTATGTAACTTCCCATTTTGGGTCTAACCTGGAGATCTATAAGCAAGCTTTTTTCTGAACCGGGTGGGTAATTACATAATATCCATGGATTTATATTCCCAAGACAGTGTCTGTGATAGCTTTGAAATACAACAGTCCATTTCATAAAGGACAGAGCCGAAGAATACGTACAAAATTACCTACATCAGTTTAACTGATGGGGGATAAACATGACCTAAGGCAGTTTTTTGACTTAGATCATGTAAGGATGCCTTTGGCAGAGAGGGGTAAAGGAAAAATATCTGAGCTTCACATTCAACAAGTAGAATGCAAGACCAAGTTCAGGCTTGAATGTGGACCTTTAAAAGAGGCACTCTTTAGACTTCAGGTTTGCTTCTTAGTGACATTGATCTCACTTTGTTCCTGTTTTCACTCTGCTTTGTGAGTTGTGACACTGTCCTGAAGCTAGGATGTAGTATGACCTCTGTAATAGAGGAGCAGAGTATTCTTTGTGATAAGCAAGCTGCTTGCAGCTGTTCTGCCTGATCAGAATCTCTAAGATCCTTGTTTCTTAGTTGCACATGGTAGTGGTGCTTGAGTCTTTCAATATTACAGAGGAAGCATAATTTTATATACATCTATTTACATGCAGAACTGAGAAATACTACCTCTAATAAGAACACCTCTTGCCTCTTTTAACCTAGGAGTTAGGAATGCAAAAATCTTTTCACGAGTCTGAGGAGAAGACTGGACAAACTCAAGAGAGAGAACTTGATCTGCTAAAGATACCATTATGGTATCAAGTCCTGAGCCATAGAAGGCTGGGGACTGGGATTGTAACTATATGCATGTCCTGTTCTTTGCTTCCTGTGCACTCACTTTTGTCTGGTGTTGCAGGAACAGTGTCTTGAGCTTTGAGTTTTCCAAATGGTGTATGGTAATTTGTACAAATTTACTTAAAATGCTGAAGGTGTCTGGCCTTTCATAAGGGTTGGAAAACCCCAGGGCAGTCTCTGCCTGTAAGAAAGAATCTTGTGCCCCAGTTAAGGTCTGTCGGCATACTCTCTATACCTGCGGTGACAGGGGTGCTTTCCTCGGCTTGGCTTGTTTTGAGAACGTGCGGATGCAGTGGGACAGGAGCAGCTCCGATTATCGTGTCTGTCGTGACCACGAGGGGGCCCTGGCAGCTCCGGTCAGGCGACGAGTGAGCCCCGAGTTACATACTGTGCTAAAAGGGCGGGGCCAGGGCTGAGTGCTTGTCTCAGTTACGTCTGTTGAACACTTCTGAATTCCTTACCTCTTCTATATAATTTTTTGATGCAGTATTTTGATATGTAATTTTGAGAAATACATCTCGTATTACAAAAACGTTCCTCAACTTTAATAAATATCACTGGCCGTTTCATCTCTTCTCCATGTTTCAACAGCATGAGTTATTTCTCTAAGTCAAAATTCAAGAGTTTTGCACACATCACTGTATTTATGAAACAGATGGAATTGTTATGGAGAAGTTTAATAAGATTTTTTTTATGTCTTACTGGTTTTAAACTTGGTACAATGATATTTCAATAAAGATGTTATTTCTCTCACCACATATCCTTTAGTCTTTCAGTTGTTTTCTAGGAATACATGTATACATTTTAACATTTTTAAGCTCTTATAATGTTCCTTTGCAAAGACACTACAGTCACCAACGCTGCGACCAGAAATCACATGAATTGCTGTTTCTTAATCTTTACTTGACAAATCTGAAAGCCATTCTGGGAGCCTGGAAACTTTTTGTTGAAACATTAGTCTTTAGTTGCTAGTGTTATCAATGTAATTTAATATAAATAAACTCTCATTACTGTAAAAATATTGAGTGTAATTCTTAGCTATATACTGAATGTTTGTGGAAGTGCAGTGGTGTTATTTTAAAGCAGGGATGAAGAGAAGAGAGTAGCTAAAGCAAAATTAGTCATTCCGACCAATGATACCTATAAAAAGATGTTTCTAGTCTCTAGTGTATAAGGTGTTGTGCAGAATAAAATGACCCTCATCTGACTTACATCTTCTTGTGTAGAATGAAGCTTTCCAGTTTTTATGCCCATTGGAGTTATTTTGACTAAAATTTTCCAGAAGAGCTGCACAAGGTTTATCCTCTACTAAAGAGAACTTGAATTTGGATGAGGCAGATGTAAAGTGTGTTACCTCTGAGAAGAGAGCTGTGATGTGGAATTTGAGGGCTTGAAAGTTAGTTGAGAACTGACTTTGACAGGAATTGTGCATGGAAATGTGCCCATGTCTGGCTGCGGTATGAGGTTCTGCGAAACTATTTCTATATGTACGAACTAAACTGAGGTAAAAGTATCTCGGTCATTTGTGTTGTTGGCTTTTTTGTTTGTCTTTTTTTCCCCCCAGTGTATGTGATACTATCCCTGTTTTTCTGATTTTGCGTGGGCTGAGCTAGGGTCTGTTTCCTGTAACAAAAGTAAAGGGAGTGTGTGCAAAGGTGTGGGAGGCTGGAACTCAGAAGGGAATTGTACTTCTCATCTGATGCAGACAGCTACAGTGGTTGATCCTACAGACGGATGGGGCAGTGTCTTTCCAAGTGTATTCCAATCACTATCCCTTCAGAGCAGGGAGCTTTTCAGACCAGATATGTGAGTATCTGAGGGATACTTGAGTATGGACGGCAGAGACAGTCGAGCTGACAAGGAGCATTAGTAAGACCGTAGCAACTAGGTCTGATGGCACTGACAGCAGAAACCACTGAAAACAAAATTGGGAAGAGTTTGAGGTAAAAAATAAATTTTAAAAAATCTGTACCACGAAGAAAAAGGGTGGGATAGGACTGAAAGGGCTGAAGTTTAGTGACATGCAAAATAGGCTTTTCCAAGAGCAGAGAAATGAGTCCTCAAAGCTTTTAGGGGAGAATCTAGTGGCAGTGTGTCTTGGCCTTCTGTGCCACTGGTCACCTTAGTGACCACACTATGGTGAAGAACAACCAGCTTGTGATCTTACACTCACTCAGTGCAGAAGTTACCAGTCACATTCTGATCCAAGGTGGTTTGTGGAAGGATCAATGTGAATTTGTGTTGTAAAGTTTATTGTTAATTGACTTCTAAGGAAACAAGCACAGATGCAAGTTGTTAAAGGAATGTTCCCAGAGTCGTGACATAGGACACTCCAGAAATGCTAGTTTTAGGCTGAACAACTTTCAAAATTGCATGCATAGCACACCAAAGTTTTCATTACGACATCTTTTTTTCCCCAGAAGCCCTACATATTCTGTTCGTAGGCATTAATTTTCTTGGTGTGCCCTGATGTTCAAACAAAGAAAGCTGCTTGCAGGAGGACAGCATTAGGCCTTTAATATGCCTTCCTTGGATTGGTTTTATTTTAATCTCTCCTATGGAAGGAAACCTGGAAAATTAGAGTACAGTCCTCAACAGTGCTCACTGCTGGTGTTTGAGTGTTTGTCTTGATGCAGTTTGAAGGCTGACTAGGAAAAGTTCTTGGTCCTTGCAATTGTAATTAGAGTCAATGAAGCAAAGAGTATATATACTGCAAAAATCACTGTGAAAAGTTAGGTGTCTTAAACTGAGTTTCTGAAATGAATGGGTGCTTTCAACTTGCTGCTTGCTGAGAACAGATCCTGATGTCACAGCTCTAAATTGTGAGCTCCTCCATTTATTAAAGTCTCTAAAAAAGTGTCCATGAGTACAGCAGGAATATGTTTGATCACTTGGTTTTTAGAGGAGTTTTTATATGATGTGAAGAAAATTAGACCCAAAGATCTAGCAAAAACTTAAAATGGGAGAGGAGGAGTGGGTGTGTTGGCATACTTGCATTTGTAATGTGTGGAGTCAAATCAAGAAAAGAGTCAAAGTATCACTTGTGGGTAGTAGAAATACAAATTCTTAAAGAGGAGCCCAGAAACTTGAATTTTTAGGTTGCTGCACTTACTTAAAAAGAGAAACTTGTAAAACCAGAAATAACAATAGAAAGATGAGGGAAGTTGGGGTGGGTTTGATATTCTGAAATGTTTTTACTCTCCTTTTTTGAAGTATGAAAACCTGTATCTCTTGAAAATCTGACTGTTCCAGGAACACGTGAACTGAGAGAGCACTGCCAAATGGCCCATATAAATACAGTGATTTTCCTTATTCTGACTGTGCACCTACAGTGGTTTTAATGCTCATAACTGCATCACACAAACATACAGTTTTGTTTGGTGAGGGTTACTAATGATGCACTTTTAGAGGGTGAGCAGTTCTTTCACAGAATAGGCAGCTTCCCCACAAATACATGCACATGCACCTTTCCTAAATTTTCATTAAAATAATTGCATGCTTTCTAGTGCTTCCTGTTAATTTCTTGCAATTCAGTGATTGAAATTTTAATCCTGCAGTACTCTAAGCTCTTCCTCAGAAGTTCGTAGTAACATTCCTCCTTTGCTGATACCCATGGCAGCTGAGGTTGGTCCTCAGCCCCTCCTTGGTTATAGCTAGCAACTTGCAAGATAAAGAACTTGGCCCTGAAAGTTGTGTGTCATTTAACTGTAGCAGGTGCTGGGCTTGTATAAAGGCCTGCTTTATAACCAGCTTGACTTCATTTAAAACAAACAAACAAAAGCACTTTCACCCTGGGAAAAAGCTCTGAGTTTCAGAACAATCACTTTCCCTGTGACAGTGATGCTCAGATCACTCTGAATCATCCTTGGACTCCCTTTCCTATCAGTAGCCCTTTTGCTCTTTGTTTAGATACTAGTTTTCAATCAGTGCTAGTCCTGGGAGACATGAGGAGGCAAAGGTGCACCCTTGCTGCTGCTTTCTGTCACTGTGCTTTAGTTTGAGACACTCAATCCAAGTAAGTTGATCTATGCTCTGTTGTTGGTTTCATGCTTGACTGCTGTGGTGAATGATTTAAGGTCTGTGTTCCATGGAAGGAGGAAAGTAAAACTAAAGACTTTTCCTAGACCCACAGTCTTCTAAACACTGGCATACAAGGGTTATTTGGTGTAGCGTGTGTTTCCCATCCCTTAAAAGACTAGATGCAAACAAATTGTTTCACAAAGCTGGCATGCCTAGGAGCAGGGAAACTAGTTGAGGTGAAAGTGCAGCTCCAGACTACTGAGTCTCAGGGAAATCAGAATAGCAAAACTGCATTTGTGGTGGGAAGGGAAGCAAGGAATAATTTTAATAGTAAAAAGTTTATGGAATGTTATATATCAACAGTTGTCTTTGCTATCTATTCAGAGGATTGCAGAGAGGAGCTAGGAAAAAAGTGCAGTCCATTGATGTTGGACACAGGAGGTTTGGCTTCAAATCCTGATTTGCACTGTGCCCTGGCTTCCCCTGGTCTCCTGCTGAGTGTCAGTGAGGGCATTGCCATTAGTTACGAAAGTTAGCACTGCATACTCCTAAACCTACAGCTTTCCATTTCGTTGCTGCTTCCTTGACGCTTTCAAAGCAGAAGTCAACACTTTCCTCAGTCACACTCTGGTGTGGCTAGGTTGTTGCTGCTCCAGAACATCTAGTGTTTTTCCCTAGGAACATGCAGAGTCACTGGCAAACTGTCTGCCTGCAGTTCAGAGATCTCTAGGTACTGCCATAATACAGTCAGTAAACCTTTTTTGGTCCACAGAGTTCACAGCATAGATTAATCTTTGCATAAGTTATGAGTCTTGTTCAGCTGCTCTCTTAAAAAAGATTAAAAATGCTGCTTATATGTAGGATTAGTCATAAACCTAATTAACTTTCATATATTTCTTTTTAAAAAGTGGATGGATATTGATTTTTCCCCTGGTTGAAGTAGAGTATAAAATAAATGCAAACCAGAATATCTTTCATTTCGAAGTGTGGGGAGACATTTGCACTTGTCTTTATTCTTATACCAGGTTATCAGGAATAGCAAGTCTGTGATCTTTAATTCACTTATATTAATCAAATTCTCATGGATGAATAACATGAAGATTTACAGGTGAAAAATGGCTTCTGATTTTAATATACCAGATACAATTAATTTGAATTTTTGACTCATTCTCATCGCTTGTAGCTTGCATGGGATTCACAAGTGGTGTGTGCTTGGTAGGTGCAGTGCTGCAAACAGCATGAGCCTCAGCAGTCCCAGTGTTTTCTCTCATCTGGAGACAGACATGTTGTATGAGGAAGCTTTTGTATTCCTGTTTACAAGTGCAGCAACAATAATCTATTTTTTTTTGCCTTCTCCTAAAGATACTTTTGCACTCCTCCAGTTTGCAGCCTCCTATTTTCATATTAATGTATCTTCCTAACTCGAATAAGTCACTAAGTACTGTAAAGACACTTAGGAAAAGAGCTGTGCAGAATAGTGCACTTTAAAATATGTTGTGAAGAATGTAGCTGAAAGCAGGGAATATTTCTCAAAGAAACAAAATAAATTCAATAGTTTGTTCTAGTGGCAAAATTGAGACAAGTTAGAAACTGTATTTCCTGCACAGCTGCTAACCTTGCTGATGCCTAAATGTTAGAGGACTTGCAGAAAAAAAACCTCTGAGTGACCCTGGTGAATGGCAGATACAGGGAGCAAACAGTGTGGGGCTTCATAGCCCCCTACTGAAGATGCTCCTTTGGGCAAGAAGAGTTGTCTCTTGGGTGTTTTGCTCCCATCTGTGCCTCTGACTTGGTCTATGTTCAGTTGTTCTCTCATTGACACTTTTGCTAAAAGAATATTTTTAAAAGCAAAATTATTATATTGGTACTTAGATACAACATCTATTTTTTTCTTCTATATAGAAGCAGTATGAAAAATCCCCTTCCTTTTAGTAAAGCAGACATAAAGATTTTGACTACTGCAGATGCATCAGAAAAACTGCACCAGTGTAGTTTAAGTGTTCTGTGATCTTTTTCTTTTTTTTTTTCTCTTCACTAACTGTAAAGTGATACTGCCTCCAAAGTTCCAGTCTGATTCCTTTATCAGCTTTTAACACCCTTTGTGTATGCTTTTGGGCACTGAGTGTTTCTTCTTATATTTAGGGAGAAAAGGAAAGTTTTCATATTGCTAAAGGATGTGTAGGCATGAGACTGAAAACAAACAAGAGAACCTGTGAGAACCTGCAAGGAAAACAGGTAGCAGAATAATGATGCTTGGGAAAGGAAGTTCATAGACCCACAGAATGTTTGGGGTTGGAAGGGACCTTAAAGACCATGTAGTTCCAATTCTCCTGCTATGGGCAGATACACATTCCACTAGACCAGGTGGCTTAAAACCTCATCCAGCGTGGCCTTGAGGGAAAGAGCATCCACAATTTCTCTGGGCAGTCTGTTCCAGTCTCACCACCCTCATAGTGAATAATTTCTTCCTAATATCTAATCTAAACCTGCCCTCTTTCAGGATAGAGTGGCATGGAGGTGTTGAGGTCATGCTCTGTCGAAGACAATGCAGCTGATGAAAACTAAGCCAAGGGAATGACCCAAATGGTGACTGAAAGCTAAACTGTGCTTCATTAACTTGAAAATACATATCACCTTTCACACCACCACATATGCTAGTGGCTAAAGTCACTCAAACTCCACCTAAATGTGAAATTACATCAACTGTAACTTTACCTTTTTCACTCCTTCAAAGAAAACTATATATTTATAGCTTAAGTGGGAAAAGAGGTCAGAGGAGATTCCACCTTTGTATCCTGGGATAGCTGACAGGCTGTACCTATCCCCCCCTCCCAGGGGTGCCTATTGGGTAAGACTTGAATGCTTGGCTATATCAAATGCTTCTTCAGGAAATTCAGAGAGCAAACTTGTGTTTGTGACCATACTTTAGAGCTATATAGTCATATCACAACTTAATGTACTTGTCACTGGCTGCATTATTCATACTTCAGGGATTCACATGTGCTTCTGCAGACAATGTATTTATCTCTGGCAATCCAGTATCACAGATATGAACCTGCATGTCTGTTACTCAGTAAGCTACACTGTTTTGCATCCGGCTGTGAGACTTATTGAACAGGACTGGACTTCTAGGCCAGCTTTGAGAGTTCATTGGACACGACCAGACTATTTGTGAATTCAAAAACATGGTAATTCTTATTGAACATGATCAGAATTACAGTGCCACATTGGTCCTGCATTTCTGTTCCTTAATGTTGCATTGGCTGTCACTCAGAATAAGCCCAGCCTCCCCTAACCCCTCTGATACCTGAGGCCAGTTGGAATGCAAGAGGATTCATTTTCTGCCAAATTTAATGCAACAGAAAAATTGACCTTACTCTTAATGCAACAAGGTGTCAGAACTGATATAGTAGCACAAAGTCTCACTTCTCTGTGGAGGCAGTCAGTCTGTGCCCAGGTGTGGAACCAAATTAGACAAAAGGTAAAATCCAAAATATGCAGCAGGGAGTATGTGAAATGCCAGGTTAAGTCAATGTGATCTCCATGTGAATACAAGACAGGAAGTTAGCCTGGTTTGCCAGTGTGATCCTTGTCCTAGTGCTCCTGCAGATAAGCTGCTTTGACATCAGCATTTAGAGTTTATAGTTCTTCATTCCTCGCTGACTGAGAGTTCTGTAGCAACTCCTACCACCACCCACAAAAGCTTTCTGTCAAGCAATGTACAACTTCCAGTAGCTATAAAAGAACACACAAAAATATGCTGATAAGTCCCAATGTTGAGATCTGTCGTGCCAAAGGCATGTCACTGGTATGTTGCACAGAAATGCTACTCTGCCAATAAATGCTGTTCCTCCCACCCTAACTGCCATGTGACTCATTATTTAAATAACAACATTGCTGTACCTAAGCAAACATAAAGGAAAACATCCTAATGTCTTGTAATACTTGTTTGTCATCAGTTATGAGCTTGAATAAATGGGTGTGTTACACTAATAAGAGAGAGCAGCTACCCTGCAGCATTTTAAGTGGTTTTCTGATGCCTTTGAGACGTCATGCAGGTCCTCCTGTGGAGTAAACCATGCCAACACCATTGTTACTTTTGCAGTATTTTGTGCTTTCCACCCAGTCTCTTGGGTATTCTACTCATCACAGGAAATGGCTGAAAATGCTGTACATTCACTGACAAATACTTGTGGTTTGGTTTAGCGGCTGGGCCAACTGCTTCTAAAAATGTATTCCTTTCTTCCAAAGAAAGAGTGCTAGTGCTGCTGCTCTTTCTTTTTCAGAAGCCCCTCCACGCTTCCACACTGCTTGCAGTCATTCCAACCTCTCCTGTGTCGTTTAGGTGTGGTTTGTGGGCAGCTTTGTATTGTTTGGGTAATGCACTGAATGCTCATTTACTTAATGCCTGCTGTTTGCCCATGTATAGGATTTTTTTTCTACCTCAGCATGTACAAGCTGTTTGAGGTAGTAAAATCAGAGCCATGAAAGCATACACATAGGGAAATGCAGAAGAGGAACTTTGTGCAAGCAATTTTTAGAGACAGGGATGCATTGTCCCCAACCAGCAAACTCTTTGAATACAAGGGGCTTAAAAGGTCTATGTATGCAAAGTAATTTCCAAGGGGGTGGTTTCATAAGGAATTAATTGCTGCCAGTGACAGTGGTTCATGTACTCACTGTGATAACTGAGCCAGTTTTCCCAAGGTGAATTCACAGGTAAGATTTTCTATTCTCTATCATCTACCTATTCTAGAGACATTCCCTTGGAGTCCAACCCCTTTGGGTTGTATCCATTTCCTCACGCTATTCCGAAGGTCATTATGAGATAATCAACTCTGAATTACTATGAGCAAGAGCAGCTGCGTAGCCATAGATTCAATTTTACACGCTGGCGATATGAACTTTACTCCAGGTAAATAGTCTGTCAAAACCAAGCTAGTGAATAAATTATTTTCCAAGTTAGATGAAAGGCTTGTCCACAAACACAGGGAGATTACAGCATTCAGTTGCCCTCTCAGTGACAACTTAAAAGATCATAGTCACCCCAAATATGTCACTACAGTATACACTGTGGCCAGTTGGAGCTTCAAGGTCAGAACCTGCTACAGAAGTGCACTCCTCACCATGACATTCTGACAAAATTTCCTTTGACCTTTAACACTGCTGGTGAGGGATAGTGATTCCTGATGGTTTGGGAGCAATATAAAGAAAGAGCTATTCCAATTAAGACTGTGCTGGCACGTGGATGGCAGATCACCTTTCTGGCTGTGGGCAGAAATGAGCCCACGAAGGCTCCTCCGGCTGATACAGCCAGAGACCACTGTTGATGTGAGTCATCCCATCCACCCAGCACTAAAGGGTCGAGAGCTGTCACCCCCTGCCTCTCACAGAATCGGGGAACTCACCCTTTCTTCACTTCTGAACTACATATCTCGAGGCTCTTGACCACAGTACTGTTATGTGTAATCAGATTTTTATCGCAAATAGCCCGTTTTTCTGCTCGTTAGGCAGACGCACGGCTCAAGTTTCCCAGCAGCAGAGGGCAGCAATATAAACCCTGCCAAGGAGGACGTTTTCGTGCTTTATGAAATACAAACCTCTTCACATGCTCATTCAGTTTGTTTACACTATATTGTTCAAATACGAAGAGGCTGTTCATTCTTTCCCTCCTTCCCTCCCTGTGGCTCAGTGCACAGGCTCTCATATGATTGTAATTTTTTGATGCCGCAGATGGAGCACAAGATGTTGATGACTTCCTGGCTTCTCTCCCTGGGCTACAGAACCGACGCTGTGGCTGGCAACGCACCACTGCTGCTGCTCCTTTTGTTTCTAGCTGATTTTCCCATAATTACCTGAACGCACGCTGTACACTTTGTGCCTCAGCCAGTTCTACAGTGGAAACAGGTTTTGTTTCTTAAGTTTTCGTTGGTGTTTGTTTGTTTGTTTGTTTGTTTTCTCAAAATGTCACTTCATGCATCCAAATGAATTCCCGGTTGCACTACTTGGTGATGAGCTGGGGTTGTTTCACGCACGTGTAACTGCTGAGATACAGGGCATTCTAAAGAAACATTAAGAGCCTTGCCCATGTGCTGGCGCGGATCACCGAGGCTACCGACACGCGCGGGGATCGCCTGGGGCTTGCCGCCCGCGGTGGTCGGTGCCTCTCACAGCTCCAAGCCCCGCAGAACACGATACTGTGAGAAACTCAGCTTTTCCTCTTCTGGTGCATTTTAGTCCTGCTAAAAATAGCAGAATGCGGGTGCTCACCTGGCGCCCGCGGCCGCCGCGCGGGGACAGGCTGGCCGCGGTGCCCAGCCCCGGGCAGAACGGTCCCGCTCCGCGGTCCCTCGCCGAGGGCTCCGCTGCCGGCGGGGCGGGCCGGCCGCGTTACAT